>NC_090437.1:341961752-342277661 GCF_031143425.1 Pleurodeles waltl
ACTTCACTAACAAGAGACCGACAAGGCCAGCCAGGCTATGATGTGTGCTGTATTACACTGGGACCCAGGCCACTAGTTACACCGATGAAATTTGTATACATTATGAATGAGTGAATCAGAAATGAAGTGCAGTACTTAGAAAGCCATAGAAGGCTCATGCAGTATTCATTGGTTTTGCCCCTGCCATGGCATCTGAATGTATTTAGTAGCTCTCTTTGTTACAGCTCCAGCCCTGCAGTGCCTCTCAGAGCCTGCGGGGCAAGAAAATGTCCTTAGTGCTTTGAAGGTCTTTGAGCGACCTTTCTGCATCACCTCTAAGCAATTTGCATGAAGAGATTTTAACACACTACATGATTCTACGACACACAATAGTCTGACACCTAGACTGTTGCAAATATTGCAATAGATAATTACAACAGATTTGCTTACAATTTCCACAATAATCAACCTTCACAGACATCACAAACGATGTGACTGCTACTTAGAGTGAACGTAAAGCCACACATGAATATTATGTGACACGTAAAAAAGCATGACCCGGAAAGAGAAACTATGCAAGTGCTTTCCTAGGGAAATGTCTGCAGGGTATATTTCCTTTTCAGTCCAGCAGGGAACAGGACAGAAGCCAGCCATGATGGATGATTCTAGCAAAACAAGTGGAATGCCCCTTGCCTTCTCAGACTTTCTGGTCCTGTTTCCAGTTTATTATATCAATGAAACTCCCACACAATGCCACTTTGTGAAATCCAGAGGAGTGAAAAAAGTGACAGATTCCTTTCTCATTTTCACTCTGAATATCTCTGGACTGCTCATGTCTTTTTTCTGCCTCAAGTTGTAATTTTTACTTAGCTAAGCCAATCCCTGTCGTTTCCATCTCCTTTCCTTTGATTGTATGATGGAACCATGCATGGCGGAACAATGCATGCCTTAATAACACAGTTGCAACCACATCTGTGTCATTTCCACGCATGCTCCACACATGCCTTTACTAGGCAGCTTTTACAATGAAACGCTTTGTAAAGGCATGCATGGTTCTGTCATGCAAACTCCCAACCACCCTGAGGCCCAAAAATACACCCACCCCTAACACCTAAACTACCCGGAACTCCCACCCGCCCTGAGACCTAAAACAACTAAACAAAAAAACCTATCCCAACCTCCCACCTTCACCCCTAAAAAATAAAGTACCCCAAAACCCTAAAAAAAAAGCTACAGCAACCCTCCCCATCCCTGCCCCATAAAACTAAACTACCCCAACACCTCCACCCGCCCTGAGCCCTAAAAAGAAAACTATCCCGAACCCCACCTCCACCCCTAAAAACAAAACTACCCAGAAAGCTCTAAAAAAAACAACCCTGACCCCCCACCTCTGCCCCTAAAAACTAAAGTACCCCGCCACCCCCCACCCACCTTAAGCCCTAAATCCACCTCCACTGCTAAAAATTACCCACATCACAGCCTCATCCACGTCCTCTCCTGAACATTGCATGGGTTTTTCTGTGCCTTAACCATGCATATGCATAGTTTATCACATGTGTAGTTAGGGCACACAAAAAGTCATGCATTGTTCTGGTAAGCATGATTGCACTTGCGTGGAAAACGTTCGCGTTAAGGACATTTCCCCTTTCCTTTACATTAGTGACTTGACACCCACATGCGACTGTCTGGGCAGAAAAACTCTAACATTGATTGTTGAGATGGAAATGTCCCATGCATTATGATGGGCATGCACCCCTTTCCTGAGTGCACCAGCTGCATGGATATCTGGATCCATAGTACTAATTATCGGTCACAGGCAAACATGGATCATGAATGTGCGCTATGGCCTAAGCCTGTTAATAAGGTCTTGTTAAATCAAGAATTACCCTCATAGTGGTAGAGGGCTTCTGGAGTTAAGTGAAATGAGCATGGTGGTGGCAGCATATCTGTTTTGTGTTTAATAGTGATCAGTAGTGTGGCCAGACCTTTTTTTTACCTGTGTCACTGGAGTGGAGCCTGTTGGCCCGCTAAAGTAAAGTTCTGCTGCTGTGTACCTAACTCACCCTTCCTTTACATGGTGTTTGTGTGGCACCGGACATCGCATGACATGTGTATGCATGCTGTAACTATGTACGGTCTCTAAGAGAAAGACCTGTGGGTTTCCCCCTTTTCCTACATAGTGAATGTGTGTAGCACCGGGCAGCCTGAGGTACTTGTGTGTGCATGTTGGAAATTATGTGTGTCTGTGTATGGTACATAGCATAGGGATCTGTGGGTTGCATTTGGGAGGCCCAGGACCTGGAAAGGCTAGTGGAGGTAAGAACTGCAACACCCAGACAGATGTGGATTGCTGGCATTCTTGATGGGTGGAGTGGAAAAACACACACTGGAGGAAGAAATACAGACCATCCTCTGTGCACACCAAAAGTCTCTTTGATTCACGGAAGAGTTACTGGTCATTGGGACTTGGGCTCCTTGTCAGAGAAATTGTGTGTCTGATAATGTTAGAGGTGTAAGACCAGGGAATAATGAAAGAGGAGAAAGTTGGGCCTTTGAACCTTTCTGAGGCATATTTCAGTGGAGGCTGACAGCCAGGTGTGATTCCCAGTTACTCCCTTACCTGTGCTCTGGGTCAATCAGAATTGGAGTCACTACTGCTTTGGCAGACTGTCAATTTAACAAAGAACGGGGCAGAGGAGAGAGCTTTTCAAAGGAGTTGACACCTACCACCTGAATTTCAAAGGACCAGACACTAAGCTACAATTGTGTCAGGATTTGTACTATAAGGATAGGAGCATGAGTCTCCCAGCTGGGTGAAAATTCATCATCCAGGAAGACAAGACCACTTGCCATGAGCCTGAAGGAATAGCCTTCTGGCTGCCTGAAAAGATCAGAGGACCCTGTGAAGAGGAATAAAGTGCCTGATGGGAGTGTGGACTAGCAGGAATCCTGCAGAGTGACATCCTATGAACAAAGGATGAGTCCGGTCAGGATCACTGCACAGACAAAGTCAGCATCCACCTCTGCCACGAGGGGACCACCGTACACCATGAAAGGGCCCAACGTAAAGTAAGGGCCACCACCCTTGTGCAGAGAAAATCTGTCATCCCCATGTGCCAGGAGGGAGACACTGTGGAGGCAGGGCCATTAGCCTGGATCATTGTGCCAGGCTGTTGTTGGGAATACTTACTTACTGCAAGGAGCCACAGAGATAGATGTCAGACACCAATGTGGGCCACTCAGAGACTGAGTAGACCAAATACATCATCAGGTAAAGACCACAAGAAGTGGCAAACCCTTAGCACTGGGAAACTGGTCCCTGCAGAAAAGCATCCCAGTCTTCATACACTTGCAGGCTGACATTTGGTCAGGTAAGACTGTTCGAGGCTAGCAGGCCTGTGGGGGATTCACACGACTCCTACACACAAACTTAGACTTTACCCACTGTGGCTAGCATGGGATTTGTCTGAAAGTCACCTCAAATATTGTAAATGGAATAATCAGCCTAACTAGAAAATGGCAGAGGTACTACCAGATACTGCCCATGGCGATAACACCATCTCTTACGAGACTGTGGATATTAATTAGTGCCTTGCTTCTAGGCTTTGGGTGCTTATATTAAAATACTACTTTCTTCAAAAAAAGAAAAAAGTATTTGACTGGAAATTCACTTTATTGTTGTTACTGTTTGTTTTTTGAGTCTTGCGCATGTGTATGCCTCATACCTACCAAAGAGCCCTGGACTGCCTGACCCATGCAACCATTGACAGTCAAGTACTGAGGTAGTACTTGAACCAGTTACTCTAGATCCACAGCAGAATGGGCCCCAGAACAGCAGGAGTAAAATGCCACATTCCAAAGGTTTGGCCCAGTAACTCCTGCTTGCTCAATGGTCCTCTGAAAGGCATTTTGAAATTGATGCTACTCACTTTAATGCGCACTCTTGTGGTGCTTGTGCCATTTCCTTAATGTCAATAAACATAGAGGAAAGACTGAAGTGACAAGTATCTTAATGAAAAAACAACAAATCTGACGTATTTTGGCATAGAAATAATTAACAAATGTATTGATTCAATTGGTACAGGCCACTGACTTGTGAGTTGCTAAAAATTAATTTCTTTATGAGAAGTTTCTCTCTAAAAAGCCTTTGGTGAAAGCATTGTCCACAAGCGAAGATTTAAAAAGTCTACAAAACTCCAAACATTTTGCAAAAGTTGCAAATGTGGCAAAACTCTGCAAGCATAATTTATATTTCCAGCAACTCTAACTGTGATCTGAAAAACTATAGGAAAGGGCTGGAAAACGTTGTCTCCTGGTGGGAAACAAATCCACAGAAGAGAGTAATGCAAAGTAGCAGATTTTAATATTGGAAGTGCAAACATTATGGAGATGATTACTAATTGCTACAAGATGTGCTACATCTATTTTTTTCTGTAACTAGACTCCATCAACTTAAGTTGTGAGCTTCTTAAACTTCGAGTGCATATTTGTAAATGAAGACAAGCTGATGAGGCTGAAAAAACTCTGGGGTTGCGTGTGTTCCTGTTCAGAGGGTGCACAGCCTGGTAGATCTGCCTGTACTGTTACTATTGAGGCAAGACCAGTATAGGTTTGCAGGCTGTTCTGTGTCTGGAGTGCTACAGTGGCCAAAATAATGACAGACTCAGGATTTGTATTTTTTGCATCAATTTCACACAAGGGGACCGAGCCCTTAGGTAAGGGTCGTTCCCTGGGGGGAAAATTTATTTTAGGCCATTTCTGTCCCCCTGGGGGGGCTAATCGGCCTATTTCTATTAGGCCAATCTGGCCCCAATGGGGGCAGAAACTATTATGCCCAGGGGATTTTATTTTTGTGCCAATTTCATGCAAGGGGAGCAACCCCTGAGGCAAGGGTTGGTCCCCTGCAGGGGCAATTTTTTTTTTTAGGCCATTTGTGCTCCCATTGGGGCATATCGGCCTATTTCTATTAGACCAATCTGCCCCCGGTGGGGCAGAAACCACTTAGGCACCAGGGATTGGTGTGTGTGTATGTGTGTGTTTTGTTTGGGGGGGCAGCCCCTTGTGCAAGGGTCGCTCCCCATGGGGGCACATTACTGTTGGCCATATCTGCCCCCCTTGGAGGCAGATCAGCCTATTTTTGGAAGGCCCATCTGCCTCCAAAAGGAGCAGAAAGCCCAACAGTGAAGGTTTTTTTTCAAAATAAGAGGGTGGGGATATGGCCATACCCCAACCGCAAATAAATGGGGCTAAAGTTGTTCTCCCCAACAGTGGGCAGATGGGGCAATTACACCTTATCCACTTCCTTGGGGCAGAAAGCCTACTAGATAGGGAATTTTTAAAAAAAATTGTGGGCTGGTGGCTACCAATCAGCATGGGCATGGCTATGCCCCCACCCCAACTGAAGGGGGTTACAGTCTTTCAGCTGTCTCCTGCACACTAAAACATGTTATCCCATGGCAAGCAAGAGGAGATTTGATTATTTTGGGTTTTGGTTTTACATTTCGGCCATGAGAGCTTGCCTCTCAAAATCGTCCCACTTGGGATGGTAAGGGCTGCACTTTTTGGACTTTGGGACGCTGCCATGTAGACAAATCCACAAGACCTAGACACATCCGAAAACTAAACATCCGGGCGATTTCAGAGTGGTGTGCTTCACATGCCCCCTGCACCATTTGTTACCCACAATACCCTGAAAACCTCCATGTTTGCTGGAAATCACAAATTTTCCCCACATTTTTGTGATGGAACCTTCCGGATTCTGCAGGAATCCACAAAATTCCCACCACCCAGCATTATCTCATCTATACCGATAAAAATTCTGCCCCACTTGTCAGCCTAAAAATGTTTTTTTTTCAAACTGCCCTTTTAGACTTGCCTTGGTTCCCCCTCAATTTTGACATGTTTTTGGCTCTTCCCTGTCACAGGCACTTGGCCCACCTACACAAGTGAGGTCTCATTTTTACCGGAAGACTGAGGGGAAAATTGGGTGGTAGGAAATTTGTCCCAGTGCGGTGATCCCACACAGAAATGTGGGAAAATGTGATTCTTTTTTTTTTTTTTTAGGTAAATTTGAGGTTTGCTGAGGATTCTGGGTAAGAAAACATTGGGGGATTCATGCAAGTCACACCTCCATGGATTCCCTCGGGGGTCTAGTTTACAGAAATGTTTGGGCTTGGTAGGTTTCCCTATAAGGTTGCTGAGTCCAGGATCAAAAACGCAGGTCCCCCTGCAAAAACAGGTAATTTTGATGTGTCCACATAGTGTTTTGGGGCATTTCCTTTTGGGGGCACTAGGCCTACCCACACAAGTGAGGTACCATTTTTATTGGAAGACTTGGGGGGATGCTGGGTGGAAGGAAATTTGTTGCTCCTCTCAGATTCCAGAACTTTCCGTCACCAAATGTGAGGAAAAGGTGTTTTTTTAGCACATTTTGAGGTTTGCAAAGGATTCTGGGTAACAGAACCTGGTGAGAGCCCCACAAGTCACCCCATTCTGGATTCCCCTAGGTGTCTAGTTGTTAAAAATAAACAGGTTTGGTAGGTTTCCCTAGGTGCCGGTTGAGCTAGAGGCCAAAATCTACAGCTAGGCACTTTGCAAAAAACACATCAGATTTCAATGTAAAAATGTGATGTGTCCATGTTGCCTTTCCTGTCGCGAGCATTAGGCCTACCCACACAAGTGAGGTACCATTTTTATTATGGAGACTTGGGGGAAACCAGAATAGCAAAACAAGTGTTCTTGCCCCTTGTCTTTTGCTACATTTTTCCTTCCTTCCAAATGTAAGACAGTGTGTAAAAAAAGACATCTATTTGAGAAATGCCCTGTAATTCACATGCTAGTATGGGCACCCCGGAATTCAGAGATGTGCAAATAACCACTGCTTCTCAACACCTTATCTTGTGCCCATTTTAGAAATACGAAGGTTCTCTTGATACCTATTTTTCACTTTTTATATTTCAGCAAATTAATTGCTGTATACCCGGTATAGAATGAAAACCCATTGCAAGGTGCAACTCATTCATTGGCGCTGGGTACCTAGGGTTTTTGATGAACCTACAAGCCCTATACATCCCCGCAACCAGAAGAGTCCAGCAGACGTAACGGTATATTGCTTTCAAAAATCTGACATCGCAGGAAAAAGTTACGGATTAAAACGTTGAGAAAAATTGCTGTTTTTTTCACCTCAATTTCAATATTTTTTTATTTCAGCTGTTATTTTCTGTAGGAAAACCTGTAAGGATCTACACAAATTACCCCTTGCTGAATTCAGAATTGTGTCTACTTTTCAGAAATGTTTAGCTTTCTGGGATCCAGCATTGGTTTCACACCTATTTCTGTCACTAACTGGAAGGAGGCTGAAAGCACCACAAATATTAACAAGCATTGCAATGCACTAGGGTCTCACAGTTACAGCTGTTCACAGTTGTAAACTCCCAACCGGATTTCTCTTGCATTAAAAAAAAAAAAAAACATTGCGATCGCACTGCTACAGTTCACACTAATAATACCTATCGGCAAAAGTACAATTAACGGAGTAACAAGGTCGATAGTATGCGAAGCGCTGGACTTGTGCCCAGCGAGATCACGCTGCGAAAACAGAGAAAAAGTAGTCCACAAACCCAGCGAGCCTCGCATGTTTTCTGTACTTGGTCGCTGCGCTCGAGGAGGGCTAACCACCGGAAAAGGCATGACGTATGCGTGCCTTCCACTAATCAAAAGAAGCGGATTCTAACAGGCAAGCCAACTTGCCAAAGAAAGACACTGACGTGATGTCGACAGGGCTCTGAGCCCTATTCTAATACCTAAAGCGTCTCGCTAGCGATACGCATGCGTGAGCAAATGCGACACAGGCTCAATCCTAAAAATGGGGTACATCCCAGTAAAATGCCAAAATTGTGTTGGAAAATTGGTTTCTCTGATTCAAGTCTGCCTGTTCCTGAAAGCTGGGAAGCTGGTGATTTGAGCACCGCAAACCCTTTGTTGATGCCATTTTCAGGGTTAAAAACCACAAGCCTTCTTCAGCAGCCCTTTTTTACCCATTGTTTTGAGAAAAAAAACGAAAGCTTTGTTGTATTTTGGATAACTTCTTGGTCTCCTTCAGGGGAACCCACAAACTCTGGGTACCTCTGGAATCCCTAGAATGTTAGAAAAAAAGGAAGCAAATTTGGCATGGGTATCTTATGTGGACAAAACATTATGAGGGCCTAAGCACAAACAGCTCCAAATAGCCCAAAAAAGTCCTGGCACCTGAGGGGGAAAAGGCCTGGCAGCAAAGGGTTAATATCCGTTAGCAAGAATGCTATTGTTATAGTATTTTAGAAATGTCTTTCCTCAATCATTTTATATACAACAAGTTAGACATTTAAAACACATCTGAACTAAAAATATATTTGTGTTCATTTTAGTTGGTCAGAGTGAAGTCCACATTAGGCAGTTATGTTCTAATCTTAAACATGAAAACTTGCTTTTCCAAAGCTGCAGGTGCTGAAATTAACATGTTGCGCATGAGAGATAAGAGGGTGTGAGACAGACCATATAGAACTAAAGGAGTATCCTGTCACTGGCAGCTATAGCTTTTGAGATTCTTGAATGCGAGGGGGTATCATGATCAGGTGTCGAAGGCTTCAGAAGACTGAATTGTTAATTATAGTTGATTTGCAGTTTTGTTTTTCAAATGAGAGTTTTTGTCATGATGTCATCACACCTGGAAAACCTAAGATTTAAGTGTGGTTTCGCTGGCTAGAGATTCAGACTCTCTCGGTCTCTTGCTCAGAGTAGAACTTTTGAGGTACAGACCTCATATTTTGTATGTGGCCTTATGCCACTGCACCTCTGTTAGGCAGAATCTTCTGCTGAAGTTCTGTTTGGTGGCCTTTTTCAGATATCCCTGTAGTATTAGAATAGCTTAGGAGCTAGATGCAGTGGTTCAGCAAGGTAACTTAATTTTAGAATCCAGACACCATGTACTTTTCCTGTTTTTCTACACTGTTGCTACTGAAGTAATGGTCTTATTTATGTTGCTTTGATTTAATATTGTGCGACACCTTAATTCTCCATTGGTGATTTTGTATAACTATACTATGGTTTTGAGACTCACCTATGTAACTTTGGCTTTGAATCTGTAATAAAGTCCTTTGAAACTTTCATTTGGATTCTGAGGTTTAAGGTGTGACTTTTGAGTTGCACAGAAATTGAATCATTCAGTAAAATGATCTCTTCACCCCTTGGAACAGAGAAGAAAAGATTAATCTGACCCCAGATGAAAAGATAAGGCTCCAAGCTCCATCAGTTGACTTACTGTTGCTGTTGATCTGAAGCCAATGGAACTTCTATTGCATGCCTATAGTAGCCTACAGAGAGAGTCAAACCATGTTATTGGCTGATAACCCACATCTGGGTGGTTTTTCTCTGCTCCCTGCAGTGAGATATTAGCAAAGATTGACAAATGACAGATAAGTGAATATTAAAAACAAGAGGGCCTCCTGGCAGACCTTGCACAAGAGCACGCCTAAGCAATGGTCTGTGTCTGGATTCTACCAATGAGCGTTCATACTGTTAAGCTTTTGGGCACATATTCTTGTCGGCCTCCCAGGCGATTGAAGTAAGGTGGTTGAAGGATGACTGGTGGAAGTAAAGTGCTTAAAAACTCCAGAGATACTAAACTTCCCAGGAGCTTCCAATAAACTGTTCAGCAAAAAAGTATTGTATATTTTCACTACAACCAAACAACAAGCTGCTTCCATCTGATATTTTAAACAGAGGGGACTTGAACAATCTGGCGCTAGTCACAAAGGGCAGCATTACGCCTGTGGTTTACATTAAACACTGCGGGCCTGATTCACAAAAGAACTCACGACTCAAAGTTATGAGTGCAGAGTCCCCGTACTCATGGTGGAATCTCAGCACTCGGGAGGAATCTTCGAACTGCTTTGCTTAGTGTGGAGGGTCCACCCCGTTTGCCAAGACTGCCCCAATGCAGAGACTCCGCACTCCTCACTTTAGGAGTAGTAAGTCGCTTTGTGAACTGGCCCTGTGTGCTGAGCTCTGTCTATAGCACAGTAGGGAGGCCCGGCCTTTAGCATGGGGGCTCAGGAGCTGTCTGCGGCACTCTTCTTCCCACATGACACCAAAGAAATGTGCATTTAAGCCCTGTTCTGGAGGCTGGTGGTGCCTCTGTCTGCATTTTGGCTGGTTTTCTACTAATTGCGCTCCTTTCCCTTGCCTATCTCAACTTCCACGCGCCCCTCGGATTTTATTTCAACACACAGACAATTAAAGAGGACGAACGGAAGGAGGTGCCAAATTTGGTTTCGCCATGAGCGCTCTGAGCAAGGACCAGCACTGGCAGCAGGGACGTAACACTCGTCCACAAAGCCTCTGCTACACAAGGGAACACCTAGTTTTCAGGGGGCCCAGTCAGCCTAAGACCTAATAAATCTGTGAGATACGGGAGCCTCAGGGGCCCTCACCACATTCTGCGGGGAGACTCTGCGGCGCAGCATGAGGCTGCGTGACGTGCTAGCGAGTTCCGTGTGTGCATGAACAACTAGTATGCATTTCGGAGTCCTTTGGGAAAAAACATCTTTGGACTACATCTCCGACCCTTGTTAGGAAGTGTAATCGATAGACAGAGAGGAGTTGAAATGAAAGAGCAAATATGTTTTCAGGATTCAAGTACATGTCAATATTGGAGGAACTACCAGAGGTCTGCAGCTTTTCTGCGTAGTATAACTCCTCGAAAGCGTAATGAATAATTCACCTCCAGTGTAATGAACAGCCGGTTACAGGTACATGTGACAGATGGAAGACATAATTGCCTCAGTCAATCAAGAACGTCAATTCATCAAAAAGTCAGGGGTAGTGAAGCTGCCATCACATGTCATTTAGCCTTTACTTTCACTCACATAAGTATCCTTACACTTACATACACATTTACACATACACCCACTCACTGCTTAGTTTGTGAATAAAAAAGTGCCAGTGCCCAAAGCCCTCCTCTTAAACACCAGGCTGCTGCAATTAAATGTGCGACACGAATACTGAGGCAGCTTAATCCTGAAGCAATTTCGGGCCTTTTCAATCCATTTAAAGCCACTCCCTGCCCCTTCAGCTCACTCTTGCAGCATTCTGCTTTCTCCCATTGTGACGCTTTTTCGTTTTTCGCTTTCTCCTTCTTTCCCATATGTGCCTTTTGTCACAGTAAATGCTTGAGGCAGAAAAATATGTGCCGGCCCACAAAAATAAGTGCAAACTCGTAGCCTGCGAGGCCTAACCCATGAAGCCAGATCAACTGGAACCTCTAAACTAACCTAGAAATGGGCTTTGAGTTTATTGTATCATGTCATTTCACTCCCATGGCTCTGTTCACACGTGTTTCGGATTTTTGAACTCTGCATCGTTTTGGGATTTTTCTTTCTTATACAGGGTGTGATTAACAAATATATTTCTGCCAATTAGTGTAAGGTACTCTTAACTCACTTGTAACCTATTGCTTGAAGAAAACCAGTACTTAATTTGTGCTTGTTGTTTCCGGTGCGGAGCACCGGCACTTATTTCTGAGGGCCGGCGCTTAGTTTTCTGTCTCAAGCATTTACTGCAGCAAAAGACACGTGGGAAAGACGGAGGAAGAGAAAAACGAAAAAGCGTCAGAAAGGGGAAGAGCAGGAAGCTGACAGAGTGAGCTGAAGGGGCAGGGAGTGGCTATAAATGGACAGAAGAGGCCCGAGGTGGCTTCAGGATTACGCTGCTTCAGTATTATGTGCTCGCACTTTTAATTGCAGCAGCCGCGAGTTTAAGACGACAGCTGTGAGCACCGGCACCTTTTTATGTACAAAGTAAGCACTGAAGAAAACTCGTGAAACTTTGTGAACTGAATGAATGAATATTAAGCTATATTTAGGCACAAAGCCATAAAAGCACAATACCAAAGATTAAAAGATAAAAGGATAAAAACGGTAAGAAAATCAGCAGGTAAAACATTTTTCAAATGGTTAAGAAAATAAGACAAAAAATAATACCCTAGAGGAATACAAGACAAGCTTTCAATCAGTGGATGAAAGGAGTCATGGCGTAGAAAGACATCACAATCATAAAATTCAGCAACAACATATCAAAGAGACACGTGCACGGACATTATTGCCCTATGATACCTCATAAGAAGCCTCCATGGAAAAACAGTACTACAATTAAAACTTTCCCTCATCTCAATATGAGATCAAGGAACTCGATAGGGGTTCTGAGGCACATTCATGGTTCATCTGTAAGTGCGAGCTTGTGCTCCATATAACTACAGCCCCGCCCCTGGCCGTGAGACCAGCCTGCATCCTTTGCCTTAATCTCCACATTCCCAATAGGAATCTTCTTACAGGGTGGCCAATTGTGCGACTGGTATCATATCTTAAAATCCTAGCGACTTTATTGTAGTCACTGACTCCCAGGTTCTGACTCAACAGGATTCTCAAACTTCTCCTACAACTACAAAACACGGGACAGAAAAACACCACAATTGATTCCACAGTGAAAGGGCTTAGCTAAAACAGAGCGTTTATTCATCACTAGCACTTATTTTTAGGCACATGTGTGGTTTGCGAGGGAATTTTTAAATAATTTCATCACTCCATTGTCATTAACGAGCCAGGACCTCAAAATGGAAGATCTGTCTTAAAAACGCAGCACTGAATGTTATTGTTTGTCATTATGCAGCTCTGCACATCTCTTATGGATGTGCACAACCCAGATTCATTGTTACAAATTCATCACCTGGGGCCCTATTATGACAAGTGCACCAGGGCGCAAAACAGGCATGTGCGCCCACTTTGCGTGCCGCTGGGGCACTTTGGTATTACAGAGAGGGCCGCAGACGCTTCTGCAACCTTTTCTGTAATACAGATAGCGCTGGTGCACATATAGCGCCAGTGCTATCACCAAAGGGTGTTCCCTTACTTGCATGGGGGAATAGTCCCAAGTAAATGAGGGAATCCATTTGCCTCTGTGCCCACCCCGTATTACAGACGTGGACGCAGAGGGTGAAAAAACTGTCAGGAGGCGTGCTGACAGTGTGCCACCCAAAATATGGCACACTGTCAGTGCTCCCGCTGATGGCAGCCCTCTGGAGGGGAGGGAAGAGGGTCCCGTTGCAGGCGGGTGCAACCACTCACTGCACCCACTTGCAAGAGGATCTCTAATCCCCCTTAAAGTGCAGGCGGGTTGCCACCTTCACGGTGAACCATGGAGCAACTGTTTTAAAACCGTTACATGGCTGTCAAAGGATGCTAAAGATTTTAGCAAATCCTTGATTATTTTAATCTAACTCAGTGACTTTTAAATAAGTATGCATTGTCCTGCGTTACACTTTTTATGATAATCTAATTTACAAAAAATATATCTATAATGATAAAGTCTAAATAAGCTCTCATAAAATGGGTCCAGAGCTTGACCAGATAAGAATATCCACAGCTGGAAAGTCTATATAGGCAAACTCCCTTTACATGTGCTGCAGGTTCTTGACAGAGAAACTATGATGTGTGTGGACCATCCATAGAGCATTTTATCACACAGTTATTAGGGAAATCTCCCTTAAATTTCCCATTTATCCAGGGCCGCTCCTCCGCTAGGGCAGAGGAGTAACCCCAGCCCCCCTCACCAGCAGCAGCTGCAAACTCTTTAATACAAAACGATAATAAACCATGTTTATTATCATTTTGTATTAAAACGGCCAGGACCACAGACTGTGATGAGCACTGAGGGGAGTGCACTATGCACTCCCCTCAGAGTGCATGTGTGTCTGGCTAGCCGTCTCGGGCCGGCCAAACACACATACCCAGTGTGCTCTCTCCAGCCCTAGACAGAGTTGCCGGGCTGGAGAGAGCATGCACAGGCACCCAGGGTGGGCGCTCCCAGCGAATCCTAACACTGCTCTAAGCAGACACGCCAGAGGACACGCTGGAAGCCTGTGCCTGCAGTCGACTCGAAGACAGAGGAGCAGAGAAGCGGAGCAGCACGGCATGGAATTACGTTTTTTTATTTCTTCCCTGCCACGTGCCACGCTGAGCCGCTCCTTTTACCTACCACAAGCCGCCACTGCATTTATCCATTATGCATTGAGTACTAAACTAGAATCGCTAATCGATTTAGTACTAGGGATCATTGTCAACGACTAATCACAATCAAAATAGCAATAAACTCATATTGCCACCTTGTATTGGGAAATTAGATGGCCACTGCTGGTATGCTCTTCAACATTAAAGTTTAGGCACTTCTAGAAAAATCATATGGACTAAAAGGCTAGATAGGTCAGTGGTTTGAGTGCCAGATGAAGAGATCTAGCACACTGTGGAGTACGGAGGAGCGATTCAGCTTATCTTCGTTCTGAATATGATAAAATCAGTACTCTTGAGTGTGCAGTACTTAATATTCAGCCAGTGGTTTCTGGGGTTCGGCACCAACGCTTAATTGTCAACACCGGCGCTTGTGACAGTCTGCCACATGGTGGCACTGTCTATCTGATTTAGAACTAATTTTTAATCTACATAGAATTAATAAACAACTGTTGTCATGTTCATCTCTGTGTGCCACCCATGACATTCTTACAGCTTAGCGGCCCAAAATCGTCTAAATTGTCACACTTGTAGGAGTGCAATGGCTAGTAGTTCTGTTGGTATTATCACTGGCAATGCTGGCAGGGGCAATGTGTGGTGCAAGCTGCAGTGGCCTCCTGACTGGGCACTGGCACTATTTTTTATTTACGAACTAAGCACTGTGAGTATGTTGGTAATATCACAGGTTAATTAACCACTAGGATAAAATTTAGTTTGAGGGGTGCACAGTGACTTATATCTATAAACAACTGGGGCCATATATACAAAGTAGCCCGGGGACACAATGGGAGTTTGCGCCCGGTTTGCGTGCCCCTGGGGCACCTTAGTATTACAGAAGAAACCGCAGATGCTTGTGTGGCCCCTTCTGCAATACAGATATCGCTGGCGTACAAATAGTGCCGGTGCTATCATCAAAGAACGTTCCCTCATTTCCATGTGGGTATGGTCCCATGCAATTGAGGGAATCTGTTTGCCTCTGTGCCTGCGTTGTATTACCGACGTCGGCACAGAGGCAAACATGCATGGACCCCCCAGACATTCCCTTGTAGGTGGGTGCAGCCACTCACTGCACCAGCCTACAAGGGGGTCTCTAATCCCTCTTAAAAGTGTTGATGGGTTGGCGCCTGCACAGAGAATCACAGAGCAACTTTTAGCCGCTCCGTATTTGTATTGAATGTGCTGCCAAAAAGGGTGCACCTTCCCTGTTTGCACCTGGCACACCTGCTTAAAGGTGCACAGGGAGGGAAAACAGGTATAGTGTACCCTATAGGTAATACAGGCACTGGCATCTTTATCTTTGACAATGAAGGAAACGGCTGTTTTGTTGGATCTAGACCTTAAAAAGGTAGATAACACCTAATTGTAAATCAAGCTTTCAACGTAAAAGTACAAATCTAGAAAGGAAACCTTCCACTGTCATAGCATAGATATTGTTCAGCGTAACAAAAGTCCTGGGGAGCCAAAAGTAATGAGTCTGTCGCGAAAAAAGTACCATAGAAAGCCTTGACATTTATGATGGTGCCAGGTGTGTTAACTAAATATGGATTCCCGTCTCAGCTGCTCAAAAATTGGACAACGAATATGAGTAACATGCTGTCCTGTACATCATACATTTTGCAAACATGTTCAAGAACTGCATTTAAAATAAATGTTTCTATCAAGATGTTATTACTGTTTTAGTGTATCTTTCCACATGATAGGAGTGAAATTTTGTTTTTTCAACTATTACTACACCAGAGAGAGAAGCAAGTGTACTAGATGAGCTTAGAACACTGCCATATGAACAATTTCAGGGCCCCACGCTAGCCGTATTTTGGGGTCTTCTGTTCAGTGCTATTTGAATGTATCGCCCAGAAACAAGTGTATACAAAAAAATACTATACGCTTAAGCTGCCATTCATTGCCAACCAAAGGAAATCATGAATAAGCACTGATGGAGTTATTTCTTTTTTTCACTTGTATCTACATTTCATTTTGTCTTGCAACAAAAATATTTTATATGGAACTTATGAACGAACCAGCCTGTTTTTCCCATTGTAGGACTGGTGACTTAGTTGATGGTTGGTAGACTAGAGCATAATGTTAAATGAAAAAGACATATACAGAAAACCAGGGGTGTAGCTTGGTCAGTAACATTAGAGTGGTGCGAGCTTCAGATTTCCTAAAAATCATGCTGGCATATAATGCTAAAATATATTATAGAACAAGTGGGGTGTATGAGGGGGACTCAAGGGGCAACGGAATGGGAGAGAAATGCTGATTGCTGAGAGTACTGATTGAGAGAAATACAACATTTATGAAAAGAACCAACATTTTGAGGACTTTCAATATGGAGATGAGAGTGTGTGTGTTTTTGTCAGTGTGTGCATGGAAAAAACCCAGGTGGATCTCAGAGACACCTCACCATACCCAACTGAAAGCACCTGTACCTAACTATTCATTAGAAAATGCAACTATTAGGGGGTGTACCACCCCCTAAACAACCTCCTGATACAACACCCCTGCAAAAAGCACATGAAATATAACTTTAATTATCAGATATTCACAATCACATATGTATTCCACTTTCCAACTTACATTCTCATCGCAAAAGCGAAAATCAAAACAATGCTCTAAGGCTTTTCATCATCTTATCATGTGACACCCTTCTCCTTAATTCTCTTCCCATGTCTTGTTTCTCCTCTTCACTTTCTATGATTTCACTTTTCTGGAGAGTCTGTGACCTCTGACTCTGCTCAGTAAAGGGGGTAAGGGAAAAGGAGAAGGGCAGAGAGGTAATGAGAATAGAATAGTGAAAAAGGTGAAAAAGGATGAGGAAAATAGAAAGGTGAGGTAGGAAGAGACATAAGGTGAAGAGAGAACTGTCAGGTATCCTGAAATAAAGGTACAGAGAGGAAGAAAGATCAACGGGTAGGTAGAGAATAAAAGGTAGATACATGCTTAAAGTTTTAGAGTGATGTAGAGATGGAGGAGAGTTACAGAGAGAAACAGGGGTAGGTAGAGTAATGAAAGAGGTATAGGGAAATGCTGGGTTGAGAGAGATAAAATACAGAGAGGGCAAAATAAGAAGCTGTATAGAAAAACAGGTAAGGTAAAGAGAATAGTGAGGCTGAGGAAAGGTAGATAAATGAGGTAAAAAGAAAGCTGAGGTGTAGGCGGATGAAGTAGAAGGACAGATGAGAAAGACAGGTGAGTTTGATGAGAAGTACAGAGAGATAGTTGAGAGAGAGAGAGAGAGAGAGCAGTAGCAACAGAGAAGAATGAGAGGCTGATATATAATGACATGTGTAGAGAGAAATGGGGGAGGTAGAAGGCTGAAATGAAATAGAGAAAGGTAGCAAGTACAGTTAAAGAGTTACAGATCACAAAAAGTGTTAGGTAGAATGGGAAGAGAGAGAGGAAGAGAGACAAAGGAAATAGAGAAGTGAGGAGAGTCAAGCTAGCAAAGGAATGGGGAGGTATATTGAGAGATTAAGTAGTAAGAGAGATGGGGTATGGAAGGATGCAGTAGAGATAGCGATGTGAGGCTAGGTATACAAATGAGGTAGATGGGCTGAAGATAAGAGTGGTGACATGGAGAGAGAAGGCTGAGAGAGGTAAAGAAAGATGAGGTTCAACGAGAGGTGAACTAGGTGGAGGAGAGCTACAGGCATGAGCATCTGCAGGGGGGCAAGGGAGGGTGCTGCCCCCCCACCATGGATTTAGGTACAGCCTTGTGTGCAGACTCACAATGCAGCATTACACTATGGCAGCCGTAGTGTTACGCTGTCTGCAGTGATACAGCTGCGGCCCCTGCCAAAAACAGTCTGGGACGACCTCCCAATGGAAAACTTTCTGCGGGTGCCCATGGTAACAGGTCAGGTGGAATGGGAACAGGTCAGTAGGGTAGAGACAGAGCTGCTGTACAGAAAGAGAGAGTGTAGAGATGTACAGGTAGGCACACAGAGTGGTAGATAAAGAGGTGCAATTGTGCAAGAGAGCTAAAGAGAGATGCATTGAGATAGTAGTGGAGTAGACACAGGTGAGGTAGAGGGAGTTGGCAGAGGTGGGTAGGTACTTAGAAATATAGAGATAGGAAGTGAAGGAAATACAGGTAAAGAGAGTGTGGTGATGAAGAAGAAGTGAGGTTAAGTAAGGTGAGAGCACACAAGACAGAAATATTCTTTTAAATACCACTATTTTCTACTTCACATCATTTGGGCCAGATGTATCATTTATCTGAATAGCAATTACCTAATTGGGATTTTCTGAGAATTGCAGTTAGGTAATTGCTATTTGAATGTATGAAACTCCAGGAGTATCATTTACCGATTCCCAATGCTTCGCAAATCGGCCTACCTCATTAATATTCATGAGATAGGTCACAATTTGCCACCCCTTAGGAAACGCTAAAATGACAGGGATGGTGAGCAGACCACTATGTATGTGATTGCTTTTAAATAAAGCACTCTTTTTTTTTATTTTTTAATGCAGCCCATTTTCCTTAAAGGAAAACTTGATGCGTTTAAAACAAAAAAAAAGAAACATTTTTTAAAGTAGGCAGTGGTCCGTGGGACCACTTCCCGTTCGTGAATGGGTTACTACCTACTTAAAGTAGGTGGTAAAATGCTATTTTTCAGCGACCACTTTTGGTCACAAAACATTCCTATGTACTGCTGCGATTCGGTATTAGGAAAGGACGCCCTTGACACACCCTTTCCTAAAACAAAATCAGTAAATAGTTGCAAATCCAAATTTTGATTTGTTAACAAGTTACCAAATAGCAAACTGGATTTCATACATACCAAATTGCATTTTGTGGTTGCTAACGACCCAACCACAAAAATGCATAATACATCTGGTCCTTGGTTATCCAGACCATTATTTAGGAACACATCAACACGCTAAATGAAGCGTAACATTTTGAAAAAATGTGGGGGCAACATCACAGTCCTGTGTAGAAGAATCATATAGTACTGATTTAACCATGAAACAACAAGCATTGGCAAAGCCGAAAGATCTCGTCTTTGGGACCTGTTGACTTTGCAAATGCCTTTTAGCGATGCAGTGCAGTGCAGCCTCAGCATGATGAGGTGCCGAAAAGCCAAAGATAAAAACAAGCAAAAAGGGTATACAAAATGATATAAGTGCCATTTTTAAAAAATGTATTGATCTGAGGTAGATAGGTAAATAAAAATAGAAAAAAATACAAAATAGCAACATAAAAGTGCTTTCTAAAGTTGAAAGGACCCTCAGCAATCTGTTGCCTAGTCCTTGCCATGAAAAAATATGTAAAAAAAAAAAAAAAAAAAGATGGCGGATATAAAGGAAGAGCGG
The DNA here is from genome assembly GCF_031143425.1 of Pleurodeles waltl. Classification (NCBI taxonomy): domain Eukaryota; kingdom Metazoa; phylum Chordata; class Amphibia; order Caudata; family Salamandridae; genus Pleurodeles; species Pleurodeles waltl. Next base: position 341,981,144 of record NC_090437.1, read on the forward strand.
TGGGGAGGGGAAGCAATGGGAAGGAGACAAGCAGCAGCACATGAAGAACAGCAAAACAGGGGTGAGGAAGAAGCACACAAAGTAGAAAGCCATGCAGAGTTCAGGGGAGGGGCGTCTGGAACTGAAGAAGCACAAAAGAGAGTGGTTGCCATATGAAGGATACCGCAATATGAAACATGGAGGGCAGGTATTTGGTGGGGGCAAAGCCAAATAAGGAAGACAGCTGGGAAACAAGTACACTTTCATGGAGTGCGTAACCAAAAAGAAAAAAAAGTAGTTACCAAAAATTGAGCTCTGAAAGGACTGAAGCAACAAATCAGATGGTAAAAGTCTGTTCTCCAGGGGAAGTGCAAGCACAAGATTGTGGACAAATTGGGACAAGGACATCTATCAAATAATAATCAACCAAATGGGAATGACAAGAAAGCAACCAATGCCAAGAAATGGGTGGGATATTAGCCCCTGTAAATTCTTGGTAAGACCACAACAGGTCTTTTGCAACATGACAGCCTGTGTTGTCTGTTAGGCTTGACCTAAAAACTGCTGCTTTGAGAAAGCCAAATGACTGTAACTAGCCAGGCAAATGATGCGCCTGCTTCTTCAGAACTAGAAATCATAGTAAATAACTACACTTTACCGAAATAGAATTGAAAAAAACCCACAGCAAATGGTTGGACTCTAGGCAAAAAGAAATCGCACGTAATTAATAAATACTGGCACTCTCCATATACATTTTTTTTAAATGGCTTCCATTTTAAAATAAGAAGCATGTCCCTCTGTGGCGTAACAAAATTTGAGGCCCCCCCTGCACAGTACATGGAGGCCCCCCTCCTAATCCATGCAGTAGCTCTCAAGCCAGAGTACTGTGTTGAGGGGGGCCCTTGGAGCGGGGGCTGCAGGGGTCTTTGTTAAGCCCTTGATGCAACTATAAGCACTAAAGATTATTTTTCTTGATTCAGTAGATGGACGACGGAGTTCATTTTATAACCCAAGAGTTCTGAGCTTGTTCCTCTCCCAACCCCTCTTCTTGCCTTCCAAATGTTCCAGAACGGATACAAACTTCGCCAAAGTGAAGATTAATGAGCTGGAGCCCTTTAGCGTGAGAGTGAGGCTGGGGTGAGTAACAGGTCCCTGCCACGGCAACCAACCGGCTTTCAAAGTCATGTTGGTAGGATGCAAGCCCTGCTGCTTTCCCTCGTTTCCATCTCTACTGCTGGGTTTAGCCAACAGCAAGCAATTGTACTCACGACTGGTCTAGCTTGATCATGGTTCACCACGGTACCCGCTCCCCCTCAACATGGCTCCAAAGCGAGGCACATCCTTTTTGATATGGGGTGGGTTGCTTTTAGCTAGGTAAAACCACTGTCACATGCGACCAGACACAGTAGGCCAGGCTCTTCCAATAGGTTACATATGCAAAAATAAATGGAAACTCCTGCCCATCCGGCTGGCCTCTTCCCATGCCTGTTTTATCACAGAGACCTGACTAATGCTTATTTTGTTCAGTGAGTTGCATAGCCTTTCGACACGAGGGAGCTATTCTCAAAACATATAATGCCAATTCTCTGTATACACGAAAGAAGCTGTATATGTTCCTACACCCTCCACTGGAGCTCACTTTCACAGACAATCGGAGCTAGCCCTCCACTGCTCGACTTCACAGCAAGGCTAACAAATCACCTCCTCCTTCTGGAAATCATTAAATAAGATACATCGCTCAGCACCTGCTAACCAGTGTAAACTTGTTAATATGCAAATCAGTACCCCACTCGGAATCACAACTATGCATGTTGCAGGTTTAACCTGGAACTATCAGGAGGCTTTTGTTTGTTTATGCAATTTTCTTTCATTCGACGCATTCCTAACACGCGCAATATTCAACAAGTGTATGTAAACCATCTATCCTCCCTGTTGCCATGGTGGCCTGATTATCCAGCAATGCTATGCTTCTGATGGAAATGTTAGCTCCTACCTTCTGTAAATAAATACATGTATAAATATTTACTCATTAAAATTATATTCAATATATAAACATTTACATTAAGAGTTAAACGACAGCCCATGCATCATTATCCTTAATAGTCTTGGTACCCAATTCATACTATAACTCATGTTATAGCCTCTTTACCTCCCATCATCACTGAGTGAGTCTGATAAGCATTGTTATCAAGGAGCTCAGTTATGTGTAATGCATTATGGCGCAGTTGACAAAGTAGTTACTGGATTGGTAAATCTGAATGCGCACAGTGAGGGCGTTCACTTGTCTAAAGCCCTACTTTGCCTATCACTGAGGCTTACCACATAAAGTTCTTGCAGCCAATCAGAATATGACTCATAACTTTTTCTGCTGTTGCTTTGCTCTTTCCAAATAAAATGGACCAAAACACAACGCTCATATAAGCTAAACCCTTAAAAGGGGTGCTCAGACCCGTTGCTGCTGCTGACAAGTATGCTCTAATGTCATTATTAGACATGCTAGATGCATTAACATTGTGATAATTGCCCTTTACTCTCGTTTGGCACCCACTCCTTTGGCTTGGGATGCATCATTTCGGAGGCAGGTGACTATCGTGCAAAAATGCCCTTTAGAACGTTCATTAAAGGAGTCATTGTAAGGAAATGCCTCCTTGGCATGGTTGCCCCCTGACTTTTTGCCTTTGCTGATGCTATGTTTACAATTGAAAGTGTGCTGAGGCCTGCTAACCAGGCCCCAGCACCAGTGTTCTTTCCCTAACCTGTACTTTTGTATCCACAATTGGCAGACCCTGGCATCCAGATAAGTCCCTTGTAACTGGTACTTCTAGTACCAAGGGCCCTGATGCCAAAGAAGGTCTCTAAGGGCTGCAGCATGTCTTATGCCACCCTGGAGACCTCTCACTCAGCACAGACACACTGCTTGCCAGCTTGTGTGTGCTAGTGAGGACAAAACGAGTAAGTCGACATGGCACTCCCCTCAGGGTGCCATGCCAGCCTCTCACTGCCTATGCAGTATAGGTAAGACACCCCTCTAGCAGGCCTTACAGCCCTAAGGCAGGGTGCACTATACCATAGGTGAGGGTACCAGTGCATGAGCATGGTACCCCTACAGTGTCTAAACAAAACCTTAGACATTGTAAGTGCAGGGTAGCCATAAGAGTATATGGTCTGGGAGTCTGTCAAACACGAACTCCACAGCACCATAATGGCTACACTGAAAACTGGGAAGTTTGGTATCAAACTTCTCAGCACAATAAATGCACACTGATGCCAGTGTACATTTTATTGCAAAATACACCCCAGAGGGCACCTTAGAGGTGCCCCCTGAAACTTAACCGACTGTCTGTGTAGGCTGACTAGTTCCAGCAGCCTGCCACACCAGAGACATGTTGCTGGCCCCATGGGGAGAGTGCCTTTGTCACTCTGAGGCCAGTAACAAAGCCTGCACTGGGTGGAGATGCTAACACCTCCCCCAGGCAGGAGCTGTAACACCTGGCGGTGAGCCTCAAAGGCTCACCCCTTTGTCACAGCCCAGCAGGGCACTCCAGCTTAGTGGAGTTGCCCGCCCCCTCCGGCCACGGCCCCCACTTTTGGCGGCAAGGCTGGAGGGAACAAAGAAAGCAACAAGGAGGAGTCACTGGCCAGTCAGGACAGCCCCTAAGGTGTCCTGAGCTGAAGTGACTCTAACTTTTAGAAATCCTCCATCTTGCAGATGGAGGATTCCCCCAATAGGGTTAGGATTGTGACCCCCTCCCCTTGGGAGGAGGCACAAAGAGGGTGTACCCACCCTCAGGGCTAGTAGCCATTGGCTACTAACCCCCCAGACCTAAACACGCCCTTAAATTTAGTATTTAAGGGCCACCCTGAACCCTAGAAAATCAGATTCCTGCAACTACAAGAAGAAGGACTGCCTAGCTGAAAACCCCTGCAGAGGAAGACCAGAAGACGACAACTGCCTTGGCTCCAGAAACTCACCGGCCTGTCTCCTGCCTTCCAAAGATCCTGCTCCAGCGACGCCTTCCAAAGGGACCAGCGACCTCGACATCCTCTGAGGACTGCCCCTGCTTCGAAAAGACAAGAAACTCCCGAGGACAGCGGACCTGCTCCAAGAAAGGCTGCAACTTTGTTTCCAGCAGCCTTGAAAGAACCCTGCAAGCTCCCCGCAAGAAGCGTGAGACTTGCAACACTGCACCCGGCGACCCCGACTCGGCTGGTGGAGATCCAACACCTCAGGAGGGACCCCAGGACTACTCTGATACTGTGAGTACCAAAACCTGTCCCCCCTGAGCCCCCACAGCGCCGCCTGCAGAGGGAATCCCGAGGCTTCCCCTGACCGCGACTCTTCGAATCCTAAGTCCCGACGCCTGGGAGAGACCCTGCACCCGCAGCCCCCAGGACCGAAAGGACCGGACTTTCACTGGAGAAGTGACCCCCAGGAGTCCCTCTCCCTTGCCCAAGTGGAGGTTTCCCCGAGGAACCCCCCCCTTGCCTGCCTGCAGCGCTGAAGAGATCCCGAGATCTCTCATAGACTAACATTGCGAACCCGACGCTTGTTTCTACACTGCACCCGGCCGCCCCCGCGCTGCTGAGGGTGAAATTCCTGTGTGGGCTTGTGTCCCCCCCGGTGCCCTACAAAACCCCCCTGGTCTGCCCTCCGAAGACGCGGGTACTTACCTGCTGGCAGACTGGAACCGGGGCACCCCCTTCTCCATTGAAGCCTATGCGTTTTGGGCACCACTTTGAACTCTGCACCTGACCGGCCCTGAGCTGCTGGTGTGGTAACTTTGGGGTTGCTCTGAACCCCCAACGGTGGGCTACCTTGGACCAAGAACTGAACCCTGTAAGTGTCTTACTTACCTGGTTAACCTAACAAATACTTACCTCCCCTAGGAACTGTGAAAATTGCACTGTGTCCACTTTTAAAACAGCTATTTGTCAATAACTTGAAAAGTATACATGCAATTTTTATGATTTAAAGTTCCTAAAGTACTTACCTGCAATACCTTTCGAATGAGATATTACATGTAGAATTTGAACCTGTGGTTCTTAAAATAAACTAAGAAAAGATATTTTTCTATACAAAAACCTATTGGCTGGATTTGTCTCTGAGTGTGTGTACCTCATTTATTGTCTATGTGTATGTGCAACAAATGCTTAACACTACTCCTTGGATAAGCCTACTGCTCGACCACACTACCACAAAATAGAGCATTAGTATTATCTCTTTTTACCACTATTTTACCTCTAAGGGGAACCCTTGGACTCTGTGCATGCTATTCCTTACTTTGAAATAGCACATACAGAGCCAACTTCCTACATTGGTGGATCAGCGGTGGGGTACAAGACTTTGCATTTGCTGGACTACTCAGCCAATACCTGATCACACGACAAATTCCAAAATTGTCATTAGAAATTGATTTTTGCAATTTGAAAAGTTTTCTAAATTCTTAAAAGACCTGCTAGGGCCTTGTGTTAGATCCTGTTTAGCATTTCTTTTAGAGTTTAAAAGTTTGTAAAAGTTTGAATTAGATTCTAGAACCAGTTGTAGATTCTTAAAAAGTATTCCAACTTTTAGAAGCAAAATGTCTAGCACAGATGTGACTGTGGTGGAACTCGACACCACACCTTACCTCCATCTTAAGATGAGGGAGCTAAGGTCACTCTGTAAAATAAAGAAAATAACAATGGGCCCCAAACCTACCAAAATACAGCTCCAGGAGCTTTTGGCAGAGTTTGAAAAGGCCAACCCCTCTGAGGGTGGCAACTCAGAGGAAGAGGATAGTGACTTGGAGGAAAATTCCCCCCTACCAGTCCTATCTAGGGAGAACAGGGTCCCTCAAACCCTGACTCCAAAAATAATAGTCAGAGATGCTGGTTCCCTCACAGGAGAGACCAACACCTCTGAAATCACTGAGGATAACCCCAGTGAAGAGGACATCCAGTTAGCCAGGATGGCCAAAAGATTGGCTTTGGAAAGACAGATCCTAGCCATAGAGAGGGAAAGACAAGAGATGGGCCTAGGACCCATCAATGGTGGCAGCAACATAAATAGGGTCAGAGATTCTCCTGACATGTTGAAAATCCCTAAAGGGATTGTAACTAAATATGAAGATGGTGATGACATCACCAAATGGTTCACAGCTTTTGAGAGGGCTTGTGTAACCAGAAAAGTGAACAGATCTCACTGGGGTGCTCTCCTTTGGGAAATGTTCACAGGAAAGTGTAGGGATAGACTCCTCACACTCTCTGGACAAGATGCAGAATCTTATGACCTCATGAAGGGTACCCTGATTGAGGGCTTTGGATTCTCCACTGAGGAGTATAGGATTAGATTCAGGGGGGCTCAAAAATCCTCGAGCCAGACCTGGGTTGACTTTGTAGACTACTCAGTGAAAACACTAGATGGTTGGATTCAAGGCAGTGGTGTAAGTAATTATGATGGGCTGTACAATTTATTTGTGAAAGAACACCTATTGAGTAATTGTTTCAATGATAAACTGCATCAGCATCTGGTAGACCTAGGACCAATTTCTCCCCAAGAATTGGGAAAGAAGGCGGACCATTGGGTCAAGACAAGGGTGTCCAAGACTTCAACAGGGGGTGACCAAAAGAAAGGGGTCACAAAGACTCCCCAGGGGAAGGGTGATGAGACAACCAAAACTAAAAATAGTAAAGAGTCTTCTACAGGCCCCCAAAAACCTGCACAGGAGGGTGGGCCCAGGGCCTCTTCACAAAACAATGGGTACAAGGGTAAAAACTTTGATCCCAAAAAGGCCTGGTGTCATAGCTGTAAACAGCATGGACACCAAACTGGAGACAAGGCCTGTCCCAAGAAAGGTTCCACTCCAAACTCCCATCCAGGTAACACTGGTATGGCTAGTCTCCAAGTGGGATCAACAGTGTGCCCAGAGCAAATCAGGGTCCACACTGAAGCTACTCTAGTTTCTGAGGGTGGGGTGGATTTAGCCACACTAGCTGTCTGGCCGCCTAACATGCAAAAATACAGACAGCAACTCTTAATTAATGGGACTAGAATAGAGGGCCTGAGGGATACAGGTGCCAGTGTCACCATGGTGACAGAGAAACTGGTTTCCCCTGGCCAATACCTGACTGGAAAAACTTACACAGTCACCAACGCTGACAATCAGAGAAAAGTACATCCCATGGCAATGGTTACTTTAGAATGGGGAGGGGTCAATGGCCTGAAACAGGTGGTGGTCTCCTCAAACATCCCAGTAGACTGTCTGCTTGGAAATGACCTGGAGTCCTCAGCATGGGCTGAGGTAGAACTAAAAACCCATGCAGCCATGCTGGGTATCCCTGAACTGGTGTGTGTAAAAACAAGAGCACAATGCAAGGCACAGGGTGAAAAAGTAGAGCTGGAGTCTGGAAAAATGGCCCAGCCTACCAAGAGAACAGGAAAGTCAGTTGGGAAACCAACTGCAACACAGCAAAAGAAAGGGAACCTCTCTTCTCAGGAAGAAGTTCTGCCCTCTGAGGGAACTGAGCCTTTGGAGCTTGAACCTTATCAGGTTGAGCTCTTAGGCCCAGGGGGACCCTCAAGGGAGGAGCTGTGTAAGGGACAAGAAACCTGTCCCTCTCTTGAAGGCCTTAGGCAGCAAGCTGCTGAAGAGTCCAAGGGCAAGAAAAATGGAACACATAGGGTCTATTGGGAAGATGGACTCCTGTACACTGAGGCCAGAGACCCCAAACCTGGTGCCACTAGGAGAGTGGTAGTGCCTCAGCTGTTCAGAGAGTTCATCCTAACATTGGCCCATGACATTCCCCTTGCTGGACATTTGGGACAAACCAAGACGTGGGAGAGGTTAGTCAACCACTTCTACTGGCCCAATATGTCCCAGAAGGTTAAGGAGTTTTGCCTCTCCTGCCCCACCTGTCAATCCAGTGGTAAGACAGGTGGGCACCCAAAGGCCCCCCTCATTCCACTTCCAGTGGTGGGGGTCCCCTTTGAAAGAGTGGGTGTGGACATAGTTGGTCCACTGGAACCTCCCACAGCCTCAGGAAATATGTACATCCTAGTAGTAGTGGATCATGCTACTAGGTATCCTGAAGCTATTCCCCTTAGGTCGACTACTGCCCCTGCAGTAGCCAAGGCCCTCATTGGTATCTTTACCAGAGTGGGTTTCCCTAAGGAGGTGGTGTCTGACAGAGGTACCAACTTCATGTCAGCATACCTAAAACACATGTGGAATGAGTGTGGAGTGACTTACAAATTCACTACACCATACCATCCACAAACTAATGGCTTAGTTGAGAGATTCAACAAGACATTAAAAGGCATGATCATGGGGCTCCCAGAAAAACTCAAAAGGAGATGGGATGTCCTCTTGCCATGTCTGCTTTTTGCTTACAGAGAGGTGCCACAGAAGGGAGTAGGATTCTCACCCTTTGAACTTCTGTTTGGCCACCCTGTAAGGGGACCACTTGCTCTTGTTAAAGAAGGCTGGGAGAGACCTCTTCATGAGCCTAAACAAGACATAGTGGACTATGTACTTGGCCTTCGCTCTAGAATGGCAGAGTACATGTAAAAGGCAACCAAAAACCTTGAGGCCAGCCAACAGCTCCAGAAGTTTTGGTATGACCAAAAGGCTGCACTGGTTGAGTTCCAACCAGGGCAGAAAGTCTGGGTTCTGGAGCCTGTGGCTCCCAGGGCACTCCAGGACAAATGGAGTGGCCCTTACCCAGTGCTAGAAAGGAAGAGTCAGGTCACCTACCTGGTGGACCTGGGCACAAGCAGGAGCCCCAAGAGGGTGATCCATGTGAACCGCCTTAAGCTCTTCCATGACAGGGCTGATGTGAATCTGTTGATGGTAACAGATGAGGATCAGGAGGCAGAGAGTGAACCTCTCCCTGATCTTCTGTCATCAGACCCAAAAGATGGCACAGTAGATGGAGTGATCTACTCAGACACCCTCTCTGGCCAACAGCAAGCTGATTGTAGGAGAGTCCTACAACAGTTTCCTGAACTCTTCTCCTTAACCCCTGGTCAGACACACCTGTGTACCCATGATGTGGACACAGGAGACAGCATGCCTGTCAAAAACAAAATCTTTAGACAGTCTGACCATGTTAAGGAAAGCATCAAGGTGGAAGTCCACAAGATGCTGGAATTGGGAGTAATTGAGCGCTCTGACAGCCCCTGGGCTAGCCCAGTGGTCTTAGTCCCCAAACCTCACACCAAAGATGGAAAGAAAGAGATGAGGTTTTGTGTGGACTACAGAGGGCTCAATTCTGTCACCAAGACAGATGCTCATCCAATTCCAAGAGCTGATGAGCTCATAGATAAATTAGGTGCTGCCAAATTCTTAAGTACCTTTGACTTGACAGCAGGGTACTGGCAAATAAAAATGGCACCTGGAGCAAAAGAGAAAACAGCATTCTCCACACCTGATGGGCATTATCAGTTTACTGTTATGCCCTTTGGTTTAAAGAATGCCCCTGCCACCTTCCAAAGGTTGGTGAATCAAGTCCTTGCTGGCTTGGAGTCCTTTAGCACAGCTTATCTTGATGATATTGCTGTCTTTAGCTCCACCTGGCAGGATCACCTGGTCCACCTGAAGAAGGTTTTGAAGGCTCTGCAATCTGCAGGCCTCTCTATCAAGGCATCCAAATGCCAGATAGGGCAGGGAACTGTGGTTTACTTGGGCCACCTTGTAGGTGGAGGCCAAGTTCAGCCACTCCAACCCAAGATCCAGACTATTCTGGACTGGGTAGCTCCAAAAACCCAGACTCAAGTCAGGGCATTACTTGGCTTGACTGGGTATTGCAGGAGGTTTGTGAAGGGATATGGATCCATTGTGACAGCCCTCACTGAACTCACCTCCAAGAAAATGCCCAAGAAAGTGAACTGGACTGTGGAATGCCAACAGGCCTTTGACACCCTGAGACAAGCAATGTGCTCAGCACCAGTTCTAAAAGCTCCAGATTATTCTAAGCAGTTCATTGTGCAGACTGATGCCTCTGAACATGGGATAGGGGCAGTTTTGTCCCAAACAAATGATGATGGCCTTGACCAGCCTGTTGCTTTCATTAGCAGGAGGTTACTCCCCAGGGAGCAGCGTTGGAGTGCCATTGAGAGGGAGGCCTTTGCTGTGGTTTGGTCCCTGAAGAAGCTGAGACCATACCTCTTTGGGACTCACTTCCTAGTTCAAACTGACCACAGACCTCTCAAATGGCTGATGCAAATGACAGGTGAAAATCCTAAACTGTTGAGGTGGTCCATCTCCCTACAGGGAATGGACTTTATAGTGGAACACAGACCTGGGACTGCCCATGCCAATGCAGATGGCCTTTCCAGGTTCTTCCACTTAGAAAATGAAGACTCTCTTGGGAAAGGTTAGTCTCATCCTCTTTCGTTTGGGGGGGGGTTGTGTAAGGAAATGCCTCCTTGGCATGGTTGCCCCCTGACTTTTTGCCTTTGCTGATGCTATGTTTACAATTGAAAGTGTGCTGAGGCCTGCTAACCAGGCCCCAGCACCAGTGTTCTTTCCCTAACCTGTACTTTTGTATCCACAATTGGCAGACCCTGGCATCCAGATAAGTCCCTTGTAACTGGTACTTCTAGTACCAAGGGCCCTGATGCCAAGGAAGGTCTCTAAGGGCTGCAGCATGTCTTATGCCACCCTGGAGACCTCTCACTCAGCACAGACACACTGCTTGCCAGCTTGTGTGTGCTAGTGAGGACAAAACGAGTAAGTCGACATGGCACTCCCCTCAGGGTGCCATGCCAGCCTCTCACTGCCTATGCAGTATAGGTAAGACACCCCTCTAGCAGGCCTTACAGCCCTAAGGCAGGGTGCACTATACCATAGGTGAGGGTACCAGTGCATGAGCATGGTACCCCTACAGTGTCTAAACAAAACCTCAGACATTGTAAGTGCAGGGTAGCCATAAGAGTATATGGTCTGGGAGTCTGTCAAACACGAACTCCACAGCACCATAATGGCTACACTGAAAACTGGGAAGTTTGGTATCAAACTTCTCAGCACAATAAATGCACACTGATGCCAGTGTACATTTTATTGCAAAATACACCCCAGAGGGCACCTTAGAGGTGCCCCCTGAAACTTAACCGACTGTCTGTGTAGGCTGACTAGTTCCAGCAGCCTGCCACACCAGAGACATGTTGCTGGCCCCATGGGGAGAGTGCCTTTGTCACTCTGAGGCCAGTAACAAAGCCTGCACTGGGTGGAGATGCTAACACCTCCCCCAGGCAGGAGCTGTAACACCTGGCGGTGAGCCTCAAAGGCTCACCCCTTTGTCACAGCCCAGCAGGGCACTCCAGCTTAGTGGAGTTGCCCGCCCCCTCCGGCCACGGCCCCCACTTTTGGCGGCAAGGCTGGAGGGAACAAAGAAAGCAACAAGGAGGAGTCACTGGCCAGTCAGGACAGCCCCTAAGGTGTCCTGAGCTGAAGTGACTCTAACTTTTAGAAATCCTCCATCTTGCAGATGGAGGATTCCCCCAATAGGGTTAGGATTGTGACCCCCTCCCCTTGGGAGGAGGCACAAAGAGGGTGTACCCACCCTCAGGGCTAGTAGCCATTGGCTACTAACCCCCCAGACCTAAACACGCCCTTAAATTTAGTATTTAAGGGCCACCCTAAACCCTAGAAAATCAGATTCCTGCAACTACAAGAAGAAGGACTGCCTAGCTGAAAACCCCTGCAGAGGAAGACCAGAAGACGACAACTGCCTTGGCTCCAGAAACTCACCGGCCTGTCTCCTGCCTTCCAAAGATCCTGCTCCAGCGACGCCTTCCAAAGGGACCAGCGACCTCGACATCCTCTGAGGACTGCCCCTGCTTCGAAAAGACAAGAAACTCCCGAGGACAGCGGACCTGCTCCAAGAAAGGCTGCAACTTTGTTTCCAGCAGCCTTGAAAGAACCCTGCAAGCTCCCCGCAAGAAGCGTGAGACTTGCAACACTGCACCCGGCGACCCTGACTCGGCTGGTGGAGATCCAACACCTCAGGAGGGACCCCAGGACTACTCTGATACTGTGAGTACCAAAACCTGTCCCCCCTGAGCCCCCACAGCGCCGCCTGCAGAGGGAATCCCGAGGCTTCCCCTGACCGCGACTCTTCGAATCCTAAGTCCCGACGCCTGGGAGAGACCCTGCACCCGCAGCCCCCAGGACCGAAAGGACCGGACTTTCACTGGAGAAGTGACCCCCAGGAGTCCCTCTCCCTTGCCCAAGTGGAGGTTTCCCCGAGGAACCCCCCCCTTGCCTGCCTGCAGCGCTGAAGAGATCCCGAGATCTCTCATAGACTAACATTGCGAACCTGACGCTTGTTTCTACACTGCACCCGGCCGCCCCCGCGCTGCTGAGGGTGAAATTCCTGTGTGGGCTTGTGTCCCCCCCGGTGCCCTACAAAACCCCCCTGGTCTGCCCTCCGAAGACGCGGGTACTTACCTGCTGGCAGACTGGAACCGGGGCACCCCCTTCTCCATTGAAGCCTATGCGTTTTGGGCACCACTTTGAACTCTGCACCTGACCGGCCCTGAGCTGCTGGTGTGGTAACTTTGGGGTTGCTCTGAACCCCCAACGGTGGGCTACCTTGGACCAAGAACTGAACCCTGTAAGTGTCTTACTTACCTGGTTAACCTAACAAATACTTACCTCCCCTAGGAACTGTGAAAATTGCAGTGTCCACTTTTAAAACAGCTATTTGTCAATAACTTGAAAAGTATACATGCAATTTTTATGATTTAAAGTTCCTAAAGTACTTACCTGCAATACCTTTCGAATGAGATATTACATGTAGAATTTGAACCTGTGGTTCTTAAAATAAACTAAGAAAAGATATTTTTCTATACAAAAACCTATTGGCTGGATTTGTCTCTGAGTGTGTGTACCTCATTTATTGTCTATGTGTATGTGCAACAAATGCTTAACACTACTCCTTGGATAAGCCTACTGCTCGACCACACTACCACAAAATAGAGCATTAGTATTATCTCTTTTTACCACTATTTTACCTCTAAGGGGAACCCTTGGACTCTGTGCATGCTATTCCTTACTTTGAAATAGCACATACAGAGCCAACTTCCTACAGTCATCCAATGTAGAGATAGGCAGTTCTATTTGCCAAGCCCTGCATCTCAAACAATCAACATCAATGCACATTCTAGATGTTTGTTTCAGAGTATCAGCTGGGGTTTGCGATATACAGTGACAACATTCTCCTGATGGCCCCTACAATATTTCGATAAGGAAAAGACAGACATTCTAAAATCCTTGGGATGCCACAAGAGATCTATTTAATTTCATATACTCCTAATTCACCGAATACCAAACTCATCTTCTCAGTTTCACCTACTCCCTTTCCAGCTAAAATGTACGTAAATACTGGAGGCCCACTGCACCCTGTCAGTTCCAGAGTGCCATTTCCTTTCCTTTTATAAAATGAAAATGGGAAAATGTACAGCGTTTCATTCAAAATGAAGGTCAATATAATTTAAAGGTTTCACATCTAAATGTAGTCTTTCTTCACTACGGCTTGTAGAGGTACCTTTAGTACTATTTCTAGGGCGATTGCTTATGGGGCTACCGGTTCTACAACAACTACTGTCTCCAATATTATTAATAGAATCACATTTAATGCAACTACTAGTACAACTACCAGGTGTTCTGCAGTCTCCACTGGTTCCAGTAGTAGTAGGCCTGCACCAAGTGCGACTACTAGACTTTAAATTATTTTACCACCTTTACAGGGAGTGCAGAATTATTAGGCAAGTTGTATTTTTGAGGATTAATTTTATTATTGAACAACAACCATGTTCTCAATGAACCCAAAAAACTCATTAATATCAAAGCTGAATATTTTTGGAAGAAGTTTTTAGTTTGTTTTTAGTTTTAGCTATGTTAGGGGGATATCTGTGTGTGCAGGTGACTATTACTGTGCATAATTATTAGGCAACTTAACAAAAAACAAATATATACCCATTTCAATTATTTATTATTACCAGTGAAACCAATATAACATCTCAACATTCACAAATATACATTTCTGACATTCAAAAACAAAACAAAAACAAATCAGTGACCAATATAGCCACCTTTCTTTGCAAGGACACTCAAAAGCCTGCCATCCATGGATTCTGTCAGTGTTTTGATCTGTTCACCATCAACATTGCGTGCAGCAGCAACCACAGCCTCCCAGACACTGTTCAGAGAGGTGTACTGTTTTCCCTCCTTGTAAATCTCACATTTGATGATGGACCACAGGTTCTCAATGGGGTTCAGATCAGGTGAACAAGGAGGCCATGTCATTAGATTTCCTTCTTGTATACCCTTTCTTGCCAGCCACGCTGTGGAGTACTTGGACGCGTGTGATGGAGCATTGTCCTGCATGAAAATCATGTTTTTCTTGAAGGATGCAGACTTCTTCCTGTACCACTGCTTGAAGAAGGTGTCTTCCAGGAACTGGCAGTAGGACTGGGAGTTGAGCTTGACTCCATCCTCAACCCGAAAAGGCCCCACAAGCTCATCTTTAATGATACCAGCCCAAACCAGTACTCCACCTCCACCTTGCTGGCGTCTGAGTCGGACTGGAGCTCTCTGCCCTTTACCAATCCAGCCACGGGCCCATCCATCTGGCCCATCAAGACTCACTCTCATTTCATCAGTCCATAAAACCGAAGTAAAATCAGTCTTGAGATATTTCTTGGCCCAGTCTTGACGTTTCAGCTTGTGTGTCTTGTTCAGTGGTGGTCGTCTTTCAGCCTTTCTTATCTTGGCCATGTCTCTGAGTATTGCACACCTTGTGCTTTTGGGCACTCCAGTGATGTTGCAGCTCTGAAATATGGCCAAACTGGTGGCAAGTGGCATCGTGGCAGCTGCACGCTTGACTTTTCTCAGTTCATGGGCAGTTATTTTGCGCCTTGGTTTTTCCACACGCTTCTTGCGACCCTGTTGACTATTTTGAATGAAACGCTTGATTGTTCGATGATCACGCTTCAGAAGCTTTGCAATTTTAAGAGTGCTGCATCCCTCTGCAAGATATCTCACTATTTTTGACTTTTCTGAGCCTGTCAAGTCCTTCTTTTGACCCATTTTGCCAAAGGAAAGGAAGTTGCCTAATAATTATGCACACCTGATATAGGGTGTTGATGTCATTAGACCACACCCCTTCTCATTACAGAGATGCACAACACCTAATATGCTTAATTGGTAGTAGGCTTTCGAGCCTATACAGCTTGGAGTAAGACAACATGCATAAAGAGGATGATGTGGTCAAAATACTAATTTGCCTAATAATTCTGCATTCCCTGTATAACGATTATTAATACTACTGTTATCACTTTTACGGGAACTGCTAGTAGACCTAGTACACTGAGGGCCAGATGTAGCATTTTCCGATTTTGCGAATCGGAAATTGCGAGTCGGTGCGACTCGCAATTTCCGATTCACACAATCGGATGCCGAACGGTGTCTCAGACACAGTCTGCGAGTTGCTATGGGGTCGCAAAGACCTACCTCATTAATATTAATGAGGTGGGTCGCATTTTGCGACCCCATAGCGAGCCCCTGCACCCACAGGGATAGTGGCCTGCTGAAGTCAGCAGACCTCCATGTCTGTGACTGCTTTTTAAATAAAGCAGTTTAAAAAAAAAAAATTGCTGCCCGTTTTCCTTAAAGGAAAACGAGTTGCAAAATAAAAAAAATAACGAAACCCTTTGGTTTCGGTTTTTCAGAGTAGGCAGTGGTCCACTGGACCACTGCCTGCTCTGAAAAACCCTTTTTGGCAACATTCACAAAGGGGAAGGGGTCCCATAGGGACCCCTTCCCTTTTGCGAATGGGTTACCACCAGTGTGACACTGGTGGTAATTGCGAATTGCTTTGCGACCGCATCCGCGGTCACAAAGCAATTTAGCATTGCGATGCGAGTAGCAAATAGGAAGGAGATACCCCTTCCTATTTGCGAGTCGCATTCACAATTTGCGAGTCAGTACCGACTCGCAAATTGTGAATGAGCATCGCAATCGGCTTTTTGCATGGCGCTAACTGCGATTTTCACAGTTTGCACCATGCAAAATGCTTGCTACATCTGGCCCCAAGTGTTTTCGGAAGCGCTAGTACTGACAATGTAAATACTACGACAGTGTTCAATGTTGCTAGAGTTACCACTGAAGTGGCTGCTAGCACTACTGCTATCACAAGCACCTTCGCTACAAGTACTACCGGAAACACTATTAACACCGCTACTAGCGCAACATGCAGTTATACAGCTATTTATTCTACTACTTTTGGTACTGGCCCCACTACTAGTTTTATTACTTTTACAGCTCCTCTTTATATATTTTTTCGCCAAGTGTATGAAAAGGAAACTCTATTAGTAAAAACTTCGGTGTATTGTTTAGTTTAATAAATTGACTCAATAAAATGTAGTCAATGAAAAAGACCTTAATGAGTTGGCTCAATACCCCAAAGCTGCACCACCAAAAACCAGAATCTCAAATATCTGAGATAACGCCTGGGCAGAAGCAAGTATGCATCAATGCCCTTTACATTAGTTTACAAATCGATCTGTTTTACAAATCTAATGTAGCACATGAATTGATTGGTACATGAATTGATTGGGATGGCTATGGCAATCTAAACTTTTTTATTGCTTGCTGATGACCATTAATATTGTTAAACGAGAAGGTGCCATGAGGAATCGATCCAATTGAGATCCACTCAATATTGTGGAAGACCAAATCCATCTAGACGTCTGGGTCTGTGATACTGACAACAGATGCCCTGAATTGCAGTGAACAGCACCAAATAAGTGTGAAACGAAGCTCACAACAGGGATTTAACATTGTCCTCAATAGTAGGTATTGTGTTCTGCGACAGCCTGTGATTAAGGCTCACTCCCCACTGAATGGGTCTTCCTCTCAGCCGGAAAGCAGCTTAAGCTAATTGCGTATGGATCTACACATTTTAAGAGTTTGTGTCTCGGGATGTTGTATTGGCCTTTTATTGTGCACACTCGGTTCACTAATGTTTTGTGCTATTAAGATGTCACAAGGAAAACATGGATACTACTCATATGTGCTTTTCACAGTGAGAAGGAAACATTTCTAAACACCCAATAAGGTATACTTCTGAAAGAGCTGTTAATGCTGATTCTAAAAAATTGGTTCCGAATAGATGTCGTGGTAGTGTATTTAAGTATGTCAGCCTATACAATCCTCACAAAATGCACTTTCTCACATTTTCCTTTAGATTTATTGGAGATTGATATAGCATGAACTTTAAAATGTAAAATCTAACTAGTACAACTAGAAACTTGAGTCTATGTAATATCTTTGAAATGTGGCCAAGTCAATGGTACAGTTATCTACACATGTTTATTCAGCAGATAGATTCCAAGAACTGCAGTTGCATTTATCTATTTAACAATCTTATACTGCGCCATAAAATGTTAGAGCACTTACATAATTGAACATTTCATATTCTTACAGTAGAGTATACAGCAAAGAATCAGATTAAACCTAAACCTGTTTAACAAGGAGAGATGTAGTGTGACATATGGCACAACATAATTGTAAATGCAGTAGGCCGGAAAAATATAGCCTTCAGCAGAGATTTAGAACAGAGTCTAGTGGCAACATAGGTAAAATATGTGAGGTGGGAATTCTCCTAGCCTTGATTAGAGCAGAAATGCCACCAATCTATTTTTAGGGACGAGCCTGCATTGCATGCGCTCGCGCATGCGTATCGCATCAAGACGCTTTAGTTATTAGAAAAGGGCTCAGAGTCCTGTCGACATCACGTCAGTGTTTTTTTATTGGTTCGTGGGCTTGCCTATTAAAATCCGCTTGTTTTCATTAGTCGAAGGCATGCACACGTCATGCCTTTTCCGGTGGCTAGCCCTCCTCGAGCACATCAACCAAGTACAGAAAACATGCAAGACTCGCTGTTTTCTGTCCGGCTCATGGACTACTTTTTCTCTATTTTACTAGCGCGATTTCGCTTGGCAGAAGTCGAGCGCTTTACACAGTTAATTGCACTTTTTCAGTTACGTACATAAATACACTTTTGCCGATAGGTGAAAAGTCGGGTTAGGCGTTTACAACGCTATCATCTCTAACATGAGCAAACGTGAGACCCGTTGCATTGCAAATGCTTGTTTATATTTACTTTTTCCAGGAGCACCTGGACAATCCCAGTTTTTTCTTGGGGCGTTATGTTGTGAAAATGCATTAGACCTCTTTTTTGAAGGTCAACCAGTTCTACACTTGTACCAGGGAAATAATTGGTTCATAGGGGGATTGAGCAAAGGAATTAACTTATTAAAGTCCCCAGGCCTGCAACTTAAATATTAGGGGATGAGTAAATGAGGGGTATGTAATGAGGCACAATTGATAATTAATGGGATTCCTAGGAAGCTGATCAAGAAAAAATGGTTCAAAGAACTAACCAAGGTAGAATTATCAAAATATATGTGATCACAAGTGCGATAAGCCATGTTCTTACAGATCAGATGGGACATGCTCAAGTAGGGAAAGTTATCAGTGAAGATCTGGGAGGCTGGTAAGACAGATTGACTTATATAGTTTACCAGCATTCTCATTCATAGTGGATGATCACAGCCTGGATACTGAACCCTACTAACAAATCAACAATCAACCTATGGCGCATTATACCCCAGCCCCGAGGCACTTGATGGTACTTGCTGATGGACTGCTTAGTAAACATTTTGTTTTATGTGGAGGGTTTGGGCAGAATTACACTCGATTTCTTAAATACAATTAAACCCCTTTTTCTCCTAGAGGAGTGATTAAACACAGACATTGATGGGTTTTTTAATAATGTCTGCCATCTGTAGGGCAGCTCTATGTTCCCTAAATCTCTGATTAAGAAGACTGAAAAATAAAAAAATCCATTCACGAGGAAGGCGTTATAAGTCTCCCACAATGCATCCTCCATTGCAGTGATAATTAGGAAGAAACCGTTAGTAGGTACCAGAATGAAGAATAACTCAAATCCAAATCTAAACTACAACCCTAACGCCAACCACTATATGTGGCCTAATCCTTTTACAACGCTAACAGTAACAATAACCCTATAACCATAGTGCTGAAATGATTACCTTTGGATAGATGGTGTCCCGTCTTGCACCTCGCCTGTGGGCACTGTGTATCTGTGAGACGAGGGACTGTCCTTCAGCACATTTAGCAGTTTTTAGTCAATGGATCTTAGGCCACTGATTGCAATGGGGGTGGAAGGCATCATTTTAGTTGCAAGTTTCAATATTCTTTGCTAGTCAAATTTAAATTTGGCCTAAATGTGCTACTTTATCACACTGCTAAAAGTGTTTAATGTTTCTCCACACACTTCTTTTATGTAGCTCTCTGCCTTAACAGCAACAATTTTAAAAGCTGCGAAAAAAGACGACTACATTTTGGGCAGATAGTTTAATAATCTGCAACCGACTAATGATAACTAACAAGAAAGAAGAGTGGATCCTCATCTACACAAATGGAAATCAGAAAATAAATGTGGGTGATACATTGACAAAGACGGCTTGTAGCACATCAACGGCTGCAAGCAGATATTCACTCACCGTGCATTCATTCCATGCTCCGAGGCCGTGCATCTGAAAGAAATGGTATGACAGATGCATAGTATTTAGGTATTAAGACCAGGTTTAGGGAGACCGGCCTTTCAGACCAGACATTCATTAGTGCAGAACGGTAGCAAGGAAAAATAAAGGGTTAGCTGTAGATAGCAAAGGCACTGCAAAGATTCCACTCATGGAGGAGAGGTAATGGAATTAGTGCACACATTGCATTCAGTCTTGGGACTCTGCAAGTGCAGACCTGGAACCGGAACATCATGGCAGTTGTCCTTTCTGTAAACTCGAATTGAGAGTGTTGTGGTAAAGCAGAACAAGTGCTATACCACAGGACACCCCTTCTTTCTACGTCACAAGAGATTAAACTGATAGTGGGATTCAACTAAAAACTCTCCTGTGACGTCTGAGGAAATTAACTGCTCTGACTTTTGGTTTGTGTGTGCTTGGCATCATACAATCTGTGTTTGTAGTGGGGGTATTCATTTAACATGGACCTGGCACCAATGATATCATCAAACTACACGTATTAATCATGATATAAGTGTTAGTTCCAGAGATTACATGCAACCACATTTAGAGCTCAAAGACTTCGAAAATTCGTAATTCTATCATTTGTTTGTGTGAAATGTTTAGGGGGTCGTTGCAAAGTTATCAATGTGTGAGAAGAAACATTGCAGTTTTTTCCTAAAATGTACATGGGAAGAGGCGAGTGATCTTTAATGAAAGAAATTTCCAGAATCCTGTGGCCTTTTCCACACCTGTTAGTTCTCGTTCATTTTTATTTACAGCCTTGCAAAGGATCTAAAACGCTAGAGAGCTCTGTCACAGATTATCCAATCAAGACATCATCCCCTCTGTACAGAGTTTTCTCTGCCAGAGAACTCTGCATATCAAGAACATAAACCCCTTTGCACATACACAATTTTGTGTTTTTGTCATCTGCAGGGAAAATATTTTTCCATGTGGACAAATCCTTTCTCCTACTCCACTCCCAAATAAGGGAGCAATCCATTGCCCTTCCCACTGGGGAAAGGGATTTTTGCCAGCCCTTGGCAGGGAAAAATCCAACCTTTTCCAGGTTGCAAAGGAAAATCTGAGGGGGTTGTGAATGCCCATTAACATACTTATTCAAGGTTGCTCACAAATTTCCAACAATAACCACACCTGCATTGCTGGCAGTGGTGGAAGAGCTAAGGCTCTGCCTTGATCGAGGAGGCTCAGCTGCCATCATTCTCCTCGATCTTATTTTGATACCGTAGATCACATCATTCTGATTCAAAGAATTTCCGACACCAGTATCAATAGCTAGGCTCTAAAATGCCTGTCTTTTTTTTTGGAGAGCTGTACTTTCCAAGTTCTTGGTCGGTCCTGTCTTTCCGACAGTTTATTTCTCAACTGTGGGGTGCCCCAGGGATTTTTACTGAGCCCCACACTCTTTAATCTCTATACATACCCACTGGCAGAGATTGTAGGTCCTTGTGATCTGTCATTGGTTTCTTATGCCGACAACACCCAGTTGGAAATCTAATTTTCCTCAAATTCGAACATAGGTCAACCCCAAATAACGCCTTCTCTTCAAACGGTAGCCAGATGGATGGTGGATTGCAAGCTAAAACTAAATGAAGAGTAGACAGATGTGATATTATTGGGGAACAACCTTCATTATAGGTCCGTGCCTCTGGTCCCTGAAGGGCAGGAGACTTTACCACCTCTGAAAAGTGCAATAACGGGTTTGGAGGTGAGGCAGGAATCCAGCCTTACCATGGACCATCAAGCAAGAAAGCTTGCTGCCACTTGCTTTGAACTGCTAAGGATGTTGATGAAAGCCATTGATGTTTTTCCTTTTTTAGCAAAAAAATGTATTATTCAAGCCCTCATAATCTCGCGTCTAGACTATGGGAATGCCCTTTACTTTAGCTCACCTCAGTACGTGGTGAAGAGGCTTCAGGTTATGCAGAACGCCACTGCTAGTCTTCTCATGAACATTTCAAGACATCAATCAGCTAAACCTTCCATAGCTGCTCTCATCTGGCTCCCAGTGGAACAACGTATAAACCAGGGGCCCTGCTCTTTTGAGGCCCATAGCCTCCTATTATAACCACTGTAGGCCCTTCAGATCCTCTATGGCCTCCCTGGTGAACATCCCTAAGGTCAAGAGAGCATGGTGAGGCAGAAGATCCATGGCTTATAGAGCTGCTAAACTTTGGAACTCTCTCCCATTCGGCCTCCACCAAATCAGTCATGAACTCTTCTTTTGTAAGAATCAGAAAACCTGGCTATTTAGGGCTTAATTAGGTGTCCCTGCAATCTGCTCTGTTCTGGTTCAGCATAGGTAGGCCTTTGGGTAGCCATGTGCTTTATAAATCCCATAAACTAAACTAAACCAAACTTGATCACTTGTAAGTGGAATTTATGGGTACAGACTTCCCACTGTGCTTCTTGGCAGGCATGTGAGGTACATTTAGATGTAAACTTGTGTTTACAAACAAATTTACCTTTATTAATAGGCCCCATAATGAAGAACGTGCTTTAACAGTCTAGTGGGATGAGGTGGGGACCTTCCACCTGCATGATTTCATGAAATCCCAAGGGCAGATTCAAGTAAATGAGTTCAGTTTAGACGTTTGATTTAGCTCTGATTTGGGCATCAAGGTCATTCTACAATCTGTGTCTCAGAACAACCAATTACCAATACTGCTGTGCTTTAGATCCCTGAATGGATGCTATGGGATCATATGTTCAGTGGTACAACAAAAATCCCTGCACAAAAAAAATCATTAGTATTACTGTATGATTAGCATAGTCCAACTTAGATGTGATGACTTCAACATCTGTTGTGACATTTATACACACTTAAAAGTGAAAGGCGTTCTTTTCTTTATTTCTTTAACCTTGCACATAAACAAATCAGCTGCCAACCGTGGATGCAGTCAGCATCTTAGCTATAGTGCAAGCTGATCTTGACTCCAAGCTGTGCATATAACAGACAGCTCACCGGATAATACCTCTCCATTAACAATAATGATTACACCAACCTCATCTAGTTTTTAGATTCGTTTTATCCAACATAAAAGATTTTACACCACTCACGGTCAATATTTTTGCTGGTTTCTTTGAGCCTACCCAAATGCAGAGTGCAAGGCAGTGCCTGTCTGGCTGCCAACATTTTGTCATTCCTGCTTTCCCCACAGTGGTACTGTGGTGCTTGAGTTCTGTAAGCGGATCCACAAAAAGAATCTGGATATTATGCATTTGAGCCAGGATATCCTAATAAAGGGCAAAAAAGATAGAATCACCAAACAACTCCATGACATGTGATGCGTTTTGGTAACGAGCTTTCATTTAAAAATAAAATGTAGTTTGGGGGGATGTCATCTTTATTCACTGCACTTGGGCCAACTCGACGTCAAGAGCAGATGGCAGAGTTTGGTACAAAGAAAGCCCAGGACTAGCAATGATGCCATCTGGTGAAAATAGGCTGTAATAATATCAAGGCCATTTTTGTTTCTGGTTGAGGAGAGTACGCTGGCGCTTGTCATGTTCAGCACAGATACAATTGCGCTGCACATCCATCTCCCTTGCACATACACCCGCATCCACTTTAGCAATAGTGGAGGACGCTCCTTCTCTACCTCCCAGTGAAATCCTAGAACAACCTCCCCCTTCGCCCATTGGCCTAAGCCTCTCTCTGGAATTCAGGAAAGAACTCAAGACCTAGCTTTTCAAGTGAGCCCCATAGCAGCTTTACCAACAGCACCTGGATACCCTCGTGGGTGATTAGCTGAGTCCTAGAGATCCTGATTGATTGAGTGATTGATTGATTGATAGTGCGGTATCCGGGGAAGTAAGAACACCAACAACATGAGAGATCATGTGACAACTTGAAAATACTTCTGAGGTAGATTTTAATGCATTAATGTGAACTTGAGTCCTTTATTTATTGCATGGTATTGATGACATTCATTTTTCAATTCAATGAAGTATTATTACTTCTGATTTATGTAATAATCAGTGCTTGAAGTGGAAATAGAGAGTTGCAGGTACTCCTTGTTCAAGAGTACCAATTTACTGCTGAGGAGTAGCAGTACTTCCCCAATAAAGGGAATGGAACAATGCTTAGATGAGATGGTACTATCCCTTCCAAATTATAGAAGTGTAGGTGCACCTGACAGTACCTGCCTATTTAAAGCATTTCTAATGATGTTGTTTTTCAAACAGATAAATAACTCTTGCATTGAAAAATAACTGCGTCATGCCGTAAGGCCGGGCCACATTATTCTTTGGGCTGACATTACTTTCAGCGCGCGTTCTAAATCAAAGAGCTGGCCTCAATCCCAGGCTTTTCCTGCATGCAGCAAAGCTGTGCCTGCATTGATAAATGCAACACATTCACATATCCCTGCCCATCGACATTAATCGCCAGAGCTTGTGGAATTGCTTAATAAATCACAACACAGGAATTAGTCACCCCGGTCAGTGATGTACTCCACTCATTGGACATCTAGCTACAATTAAAGGTACACAGTCTTTTACCATGTGGCTGGCCACATTTGTCATACATGAAGGCGTGTTTAAAAAACAGCCTGCTGTAAGCAGAATGATGCAGCTCACGTGCACAATGCTGGTGGTAATGGAGGCAGAATGGGAGTCTCTCAAGGATCAACTAATTTTAAGTCTATAAATATTAATTGCTGAAATAATGTTTTATCATTCTTATTCGCGGTTTGGATGGGGTGCTGCATGCCCTCTACAGTCTAGGCTATTGATGGCCTTCATTTTCTCTTAGGGACCCTAAGTAGTGCTGTGTTAACAGACCTTAAACAAACCTGAATCACCAAAATATTAGGGTGCGTTAGAATTCGTACTCTGTATTTTTTTTTGTGGTTCAGTTCTTAAATCTGCCTTCACAAAACTGCCTCTTAAAAACATTATTTGGGGGCACATGCACTGTTCTGTGGTCGTACTATCTTAAATTAGCTCAATTGTGAACTTAATTTGAAGTGGCCACCCTGATTCAGAGTTCAGGGGTAAATTCTAGCCTCAGTTCTAGTGGTACTGACCACACCCATCAGGCGTTCCCACAACAGATTTCATCAGTTAAAACATGCCACAATTTACAGAGGGAAAACCCTTCCTTGAGGGCAAAGGCTTCAACCAGCAGGAAATGAAAAAAGAATAAAAAATGTATAATGGAAGAAGGGGTCTAGCGGGGGGGGGGGAGCAGGAGGAGGAGCAAGAAAGAATAACAAGGAGCAGAAGTATTAGCGGGTAAAAGCAGAGATGGGATGGGGTGTCCTCGTGAAATGTAAGTAAAAATAACATGGGGACAATAGCGTCATGGACAAGGTGGCAGCAAAACCAAAATAAGCATTTAAGAAAAATATTCTGGCAGAAGACAACTTTGAGAGAAAAATAATTCACTAAATTTAATTCTACCATGTTGTGAATTACATTTATCTTGGATATTTCGACAAAACATGTTGGGTGAAATGGATTCTGAAGTATGGAATGATATACAGTTGTTTTTCTCAGAGATCCAATACAAATATGGCATTATAGTAAAGGTTACATCACATATTCATGTGAGAAGATGGCCCAGATTTACAAATGCTTTGAGTTTGGTTTGCATTACTCTTATAACACAAAGCTGATGCAAAATGTTCAGATAGGATTGCGTTGGATAGTAGCCCAAAGTAGTGAAAAGTTGCACAATGTGCTGTCTTGCATTACTCTGTGTCCAGGTGGCATTCCATGCAACCACCAATGGGTTTTGGTGCAAATTTCTACAAAGAATTGTATAGACAGGGGTTTGCACCAAAGTCCTGCATCTCTCCAAGCCAGGTGGAACGAGGAAAATGTTTTCTTTTCTCCTCGGTTTTCCCACTTTCCATGTGTGTTAAAGCATAGGTTTATACTGGAAGGCCCCTCTTGAAAAATCTAGGCCAATGTTTCTTTTTTGAGTGCTTAGGCTCAAAAAAGTATTACAGACACGTCCATAATACTAGATCAGAATCAATGTGTCCCAATTTATTTTTAATTAAAGCTTTGGAAGTAGGGGGTGTGTGTCTAGGTCAGCAAATTCAATGCCAGAGGTAAAGACGCCCTCCAAGCAATTTGTTCAGTACTCCTGATCGATTGATTAGTGCTAAACAGGGGTGCAGATAGCACTACTGCAGCAGGTGCAGTGATACCGGGGCCCAGTGCTGTGAGGGGCCCACTGAATATGAATTATGGATGTTTTATGCTAGCAGTCAAGGGGAAGGAGGCCCAGTCTACTTGCCTGCATTAGGGCCCATGACATCCTTTAAATGCCACCAGGGTTAAAATCAATATTATCAGCCCTGTTGCTGACATTTTCTTTGTTGCGTTGACATGCGGCATTCGACCTGTCAGCACTCTGACGCCTCCAGGAAGCTAGTTCATGTTACAAAAAAACGCAAAAACACATACTCGCACACAAAAAAAGAAATATAGAACGGAAGGCAGAAAACACATCCAGAATGACCACTCAATTTTTTCATGGCTCCAGGTCAGGGGTCGGGCACCTGCCAAACACCGTACAGCATTATTTTAGCATTACAGTTGTGAAGACAGGGCTGGCGAGGGATCACACCTCTCCAGGCCCTGCAGCCAGCTCACGCAGCAGACTAAGGCGGTCATTATGCGGTCACCGCCATTTGGCCGCTCCGCAGTCAAAAGACCGCGGCGGCCATTCTGGCTTTCCCGCTGGGCCGGCGGGCCGGCGCCCGCCAAAGGAGCGCCCGCCGGCCCAGCGGGAAAGGCCCTGCAACATAGAAGCCGGCTCCGAATGGAGCCGGCGGTGTTCCAGGGGTGCGACGGGTGCAGTTGCACCCGTCGCGATTTTCACTGTCTGCTAAGCAGACAGTGAAAATCATGCTGGGGCCCTGTTAGGGGGCCCCTGCACTGCCCATGCCAGTGGCATGGGCAGTGCAGGGGCCCCCAGGGGCCCCACGACACCCTTCCCGCCATCCTGTTCCTGGCGGTAAAAACCGCCAGAAACAGGGTGGCGGGAAGGGGGTCGGAATCTCCATGGCGGCGCTGCTTGAAGCGCCGCCATGGAGATTTAGCCCAGACAGGGGAAATCCGGCGGAAAACCGCCGGATCCCCTTTTCTGACCGCAGCTTTACCGCCGCGGTCAGAATGAGCAGGGAAGCCTGTTGGCGGTGCTTCCGTCGTCATCCACCCTGGCGGTCGATGACCGCCAGGGTTGGAATGACCCCCTAAATGTATTCTGCGACAAAAGCGTAATTCCAGCGACTCTCCGGGGGCCGCTGCCGTTCCTCACAGGTGGAAGTCCCGCTACAATTTATCTCCGTTAGAGCCTTCTGGAAGGGTTGTTTATTCATTGCACAACAGCTCCTCGGAGGAGAGTGGTGTATCCGTCTCCAGTTTACCTACGCAGACATTACATCCTTGCAAATTGCTTCATTAACATTTCTCACAGTCCTCTGTTTTTTTGCTTCCACTTAAACCTGAGCTATTTTTCAATCTTGAGAAGGCGCCGCGCAGTACCTCGCTCTTCCCACTGCTTCCTACGGGTGTCAGTTACCACCAAAAATAACTGACTGACTCCAGTGGTGTAACGCAGAGCGTGACGAGAGGGCCCCGAGTCGCACATATCCCACAGGTATTCTTTGACCTTGGGCTGAATGGAGACACCCTAAAAGGTCAATGCCCCATATTGTCGTGGGCCCCCTGCGCCCCAGGGGCTGCAGGGCATGTGTTTCGCCCCAGCCTCATACTGCATGCTTACCGCCATGCAAACTGTGTTGTAACCAGAGCAGACAGCAGACAACATTTTTTTAGATAAATCTTGCATTTTGCTGTAAACGTTATAGCGTCAATGTGTTCCCCTACAGAGGCTTCAGAGCGCTGTTGACTGCCTATGCAGCACAACAAAGGTTATACTGGAGCACTGCATTTCAATAATATATTATATGCAACTTCTGCTCCCAGATTTTACCGTCATAAAGAAACAGTAGACAGAAGAGCTATTAAAATCTCAGCGCTCAAGTCGATCTAATTTCATTTGACAATATTGAAAAAGGATGCATTGAAGGAGGCAAGCACTTTAGCGTATTTACATACTTTTCTGCTAGTATGTTCAACAGAACCAGGGTCAGACTGGCCTACAGGACAATCTAGCAGTGCCAGAAGGGCTGGTCTGATAGGTCAGTGTGTGGCCGGTTTGTTTTTGGTTGTTTGTGGGTCACAAACATTGCCTTGAGAAAGCACAAATGCATGCTGTTCTGCATACCTTGCAAAACACATACATAGCGTGTCTGCACAAGATCAAAACCTTGAACTAGTTGACATGTTATGGCAGGTTCAGAAAAGGGCTTCACAAAGGGTTTCAGAAATATAACCAGGTAACCAGGCTTGGTTGATTTTCACCACTTCAAACACACCTTTCACACGCACGATTTACTCATTGTCAGACACTGGAATTCAATTCAAAGTTCAGATGTTTCACCATCAGATTGACCATTCTGCCAAGAGGGCAAGCCTGAGGTGCTGGGGGCAATCAAAGTTTCTGTTAGCAGTCCAACACAGACCGTCAGTATCAGTCCCATGGGTTGTACCATTCTCTTGCCCCCTTGACATGTTTTTCTGGTCTGTTTTTGTTGAATTTATTACCAGTGGTCAAGGAAAATGGTTTTCTTCATGCTAGAAATTCACTATAATGGGGTTCGCCCACTGTGATGTTATAAGGCTGGTGCCCTACATTTTGGATTGTCTCTGAAATAAGGTACATCCCCCTCAATCTAACTAAGTGTAAGCATAAATAATAGCCTTGATGCACACACAAGACACATATAGCGAATCCACCAACAGCTCCACATGAAACCAGAAACAATTAGGCTCTCTCTGTGGATGGAGAGATGATGTTCAGCATCCTCACAAAGACTTTATGACCAAATGTTGCTAGGAGCATGCAACTTCCTGCAGTGTCCTCAGCTGCATCGCCCCACATTCCAGACTGCACTGCACTGAATAGCAAGCATTTGCAATGCAATGCGTCTCACATTTGCTCGTGTTAGAGCTATTAGCGTTGTAAACTCCTAGCTGGACTTTTCTTGCCACATAACTTGAAAATCAAAAGTAAAACAGTTTCACATAAGCAAGCCGATTCACAGTGCCATGGCTGCCATGAGCATCAGCGATAAGGAGAGACACAAAAGGGAAAAGAAGTTTGCTCGCAGTCAAACTTATTGGCAAAAGTGCAATTAGCCATGTAACAGGGGCGACAGCCAGGATGGTTACAAAACCTCCCCAAGGAGGATCAAATGTAAACCATTTACCAATGTCACCAAAGGATTTTTGAAAGGCAAGCCCACAAATGAGTGATAGTGATGGGCATGAGGTGGGTGTTGTTAAAAGCCCAGATACATACCAACACATCAGAAAAGCAGTGCATGCATGCTGCTATGCTCGACCTAAAAACACAATGCATCTGTAGCAGGCAGCATAAGTCAGGCAGCAGTGCAAAAAAGCAGGGACAGTACCCGCCCTCTTATGGATCAAGAGCATGAGGCAGCCACCGTAAAGCAAAAAACAGCGGGGACAAGTGGGCACCCGCTGTAGAAAGAATAAAAAAAGGCAGACCGCAGAAGCTCATCTGCACATCCAGGTTTTTCACCCAGAAAAATGTAAGAAATCGCTCTTCCGAGGAGGCTATGGATGAGCAGCAAAAAAGAAAAATGCTCGGGAAAATGGGGGAGGGAAATATCAGGGGTCAAAAAGACTGGATTAGCGTCACTGGACCAATATGGAGCGTGTCTGTGTGAGTTCTGCTGAGAAATACTTTGAAATTGCAGGGTCGCTGAGGAAAGCAGTGAGGTAAGCAGTAACTGAACCGCATTCCTGAATATCTGCCTAAGAACTTAACCTCCTCTTGCAGTTAACGCCAAACCAGGAGACTGGATATGACCAAACTAAAGATAAGGAACTGCAAGAAGGAAAAGAGCAGAAGGCAGGCTTTCTACATTTACACATCCAGGATGTTGAACAACAGAGGCTTGAAAAGGCATCAGTAACCTGTGCTCATCACTCACACTACAGATAAGGATTAAAGTAATCCATTCAGATACATATATTCTCAACACAATGAAAGCGTGGTAGGAAGAGATGGCTTTTCAAAGACTAACAAGCAGATAAATGCCTTACAAGCGAATAAACCTGGCAAATACATAACAAGGTGGATCTTTAGCTCCAGGATTATTTGGACAGACACTCACCACCGTGTGGGTACATAATTCCCAAACTGCACCAGACTTAAGTTCATTAAATTAAATACAGATTTATATTTTTAGATGTAAAATACAACATTTTAATAGAGGTTAATAAAACATTGACAAATATTTGAAAGGCTTTTAGGTTTCCATAGATGAAGCAGCTAAAAGTACGAATTCTGTTGCTGACTTGGTACTTTTGTTGTTATTTAAGAACATGTGACTTGTATTTTTCCTTACAAAAGGCTTCATAGAGAACATGAGCAAGATCCTGGACGTCAAGACAACAGAATTTATAAAGTATTTTTGAACACGTGATATTGGACACAATCTAAGAACCCTTGATGCAAATCAGCAGTGAAAATTGCACTGCAACAGCTTTGAAATCAGGGCTTCATTTTGTAATGCAACTGATAAAATAATCCGTAATATCGCAAAATATGGATTTGCAGGAGGCTGCAAAACCTTGGCAAAATAAATGTTTATTAGGCTGGAGGCATCCTGTTACTCCCTGTCAAAGAAGTTATCGAGGAGAGCAGGGACAGCAGACTTACATCCTTGTATTTACATTCATTCTAAGTAAACTTTTTCTTAAAAGCATTTCATGCCTCTTAAAGGAACACAGGCTTCTAATAAAACACAATGGGGGTTATTACAACTTTGGAGGAGGTGTTAATCCGTCCCAAAAGTGACGGTAAAGTGATGGATATACCACCAGCCGTATTACGAGTCCATTATATTCTATGGAACTCGTAATACGGATGGTGGTATATCCGTCACATTTGGGACGGATTAACACCTCCTCCAAAGTTGTAATAACCCCCAATGTTCCCAGTCAGCTGTGGCTCCAAGACCACTGTGTCCTCATTTCGAGGTTGTCTGACGTGACTCTCAAAGGGGACCACCCTAACTCATAGCTCAGTAACTCACCAATGGTTTGCTAACACAATTGTAGTCCCAAATCATTGTTAGATAGTATTTGGAAACGCCGCTATGAGGGTGGAGATTTCATGCCACTGTCCATTAGAAAAGGGTCGCCACCGAGATTCCGCCTCCCTAAATGCTCTTCTAAGTATAAACGCCTGTCTGCTTATAAAGGGAAAATATTTGTATATTATAATTAACCAAAAAGTGTACATTTGACTGAGTCCCTCATAATTACTGAAGAACAAAAAGAGGACAAATAGCAAATTTTAGAACAACTTATCAGATCCAGTGAACAACTATTTTTTGGCTCGCCCATTCTCTACTTTCCTTTTTTGAGATTGACTTAGATGAAGACTTCATTACCCCCAGCTCCCACCGTCCTTGTCCCATTCATTACTATATGGAGAGGAATCTCTCCATGACAGAAAAAAAGAACACGAGGGATGCTGTATCCCCACCCCGCCCCCACCGGGGAGTACATAACCATGTACTTATCCAGCATTTCTCCTGTTTTTTTTTCTGTCCATGACCGGGTGACAAGGATGTGCTGCTCCTGCAGGGACTTGCGCGGCACAAAGGCTTTCTCCGACTGGTCGGTGAGGAACTTGCTGCCGCTATGCTTCTGCTCGGGTGCTTGGCCTTGATGCAGTGCGGTCTCCTGGATTTCATCGGATGGACCGCTGGACGGGTCCTCTGTTCGGCTCTTTGTGGCTGGGGTGGCTTTGGGCTCAGGAAGCGCATCCTGAGCTTCCAGGTTTCTGCTTCCTGTTGGCAACGTCGTGGTCACC
Organism: Pleurodeles waltl; assembly: GCF_031143425.1. Lineage (NCBI taxonomy): Eukaryota > Metazoa > Chordata > Amphibia > Caudata > Salamandridae > Pleurodeles > Pleurodeles waltl. The sequence goes on from NC_090437.1 coordinate 342,012,676, forward strand.
GTGGTGTGCCGGTAAGTGTCTGCTTTCATTTTTCTTCCGTTTGGGATAATGTTTTGTCTTTTTTCAAGGGCCTATTGAATTTTTCGATTTTGATGGCTGCTTGCTGTGAATTTTTCTCTGGGGCTCCAGTTAGGGGTGGAGCCTCCGGTGCTTGTCGATTCCCCCTCTTTTTTGGGGGGGAGGGGCTTTTAAAATCACTCCTTGCTGTTGGTATGTGATAGTTGCTGGCTCCTGTCATTTGGCTGTGCTGCGTGTTTCACTATGGGTAAACACAATCCAAGCGGAGATATGTTGAGGTTTCTTCCTTCCCCTTCCTCTTCTTCCTCCTCCTCCTCTTCCCATGGGCATGTTCGGAGGAGCAGAAAAAGGGATGATGCCCATCTAATTGATTTGGGAGACCTTGTTGGAGATTCAGGCTGCCCCTCCAGTTGTGGTTCTGGCTGGGGTGGCTACTTCTCCCTCATCCAGTTCTCAGTTGGAGGGTCCTTTTCAAGAGGAGCAGAAGGGCAAATATATTTCCAGGAGTTATTACCTCCTTTGGTGAAGCATGTTAAAATTAACATGGACTTTCCTAAGGATGAGGTTCCTGGCACTTCTTCTGGCTTTCTTCTGCGCCAGTTCCAGAGTTCTGTACCTGTGGATGTGCCTATTCATCCTTGTATTCAGGAGGTGAGTAAGCGGGAGTGGAGGGACCCTGACAAGATTCTTCTTCCCTGTTTTATGGCCAGGTTGTACCCTTTGCAAGATATGGCCCAGGTGTTGCCAGATTCGGTGCCTATTGACTCTTTTGTCGCCAGTTTGGTTGGCCGCACGTCCTTGGCTGAGGATGCTGTGATTCGAGATTCTGTGGACAAGAAGGTGGATGTGTCCCTGAAGAAAGCATATGCTGGTGCTCATTTGGCTTTGAGGGCTGGCATTTATGGAACTCACGTTGCTCAGTCTTTACTGTCAGATCTCAAGGCCTTGAATAGTGCTCTGGATGGGTCCCCGGACTGCTCTGGGCTCATGTCCCTTATTGAATGTCAAGTTGAATTCCTGTCAGATATTTCCTTTGATGTGGTGCAGGCATCGGCTCTAGCCGAGGGGGCTTGTGTGTCTGCTCACGGGAATCTTGTTCTGCGGGATTGGAAGACAGATGCTGCACAGTAGGCTTCTGCATTACGGCTTCCTTTCCAAGGCAATGTGTTGTTTGGGGCAGAACTGGAGGAAAAATTACATACACATTTTAAGGACAAGAAGCATTCCTCTTCTTTCCGTTCCACTTTGGGAGATCGACCTTTGTTTGGTAAAAATGTCTCCTGTTCCGGCACCCTCCAGGTGACAGTTTGTGAGGTCACAAGACCGGTACCCAATGGGCAGGGACAAGAAACACAAATCCCCCCACCTTCTCCAAAGTCTCGTTCCTGACTATATGACTGTCCTAGATCTCGAGGTCGGGCCATTTGCAGCATTGTCTTCCAGCATGGGCTCTTGGTTGGGCATCGATTCCTTGCTGCAAAAGAAGGCAGTGGTGCCAGTTCCACAGTCGGAGCAGGGTCAAGGTCTCTATTCCAAAATCTTTATGGTTCCAAAACATATGGGAGGCTTATGGCTGGTTTTGGATTTAAAAGCTCTTAACAGGTTTGTCAGCCATGTCCCCTTCCAGATGGAGACTTTGCAGAGAATCATTCCCTTGGTGCTTTAGGGTCATTTTCTTTGTACCCTGGATCTTCAGGATTCTTACTACCATGTTCCGGTGCATCCCTCATCTCAACAATTTCTCAGGTTCTGTCTCAAGGGGTGTTATTACCAGTTCAGAGTCCTTCTATGTGGCCTCCGGTCTGCTCCACATGTGTTCACGAAAGTGGTGGCTCCCCTGGTGGCCTCTTTGCATCTCCAAGGTGTGCACTTGTACCTTTATCTCAACAACATGCTCCCTTTCCAGCCCAGCTTGTGAAGGACCATCAGTTGGGTTGTTCCACTCTGTAGAGCCATGGGTTTGCCCTGAACTGGGACAAATGCCAGCTGCCTCAGTCTCAGGATCTGACATTTATTGGGGCATGCTTCCGCACGGATCTCAACCGAGTGTTTCTTCCAGTAGCCAGAATACATGTCTTGCAGTCTCTGGCTCTGGAGTTCCTGTCACGGGAGTCTGCCCTGGTGCGACTGTAGCTTCGGTTGTTGGGTCTCATGGCTGCAGCGGTGTTTACTGTTCCTTGGGGTCAGTTTCAGCTCCGTCCTTTGTGGATTCATCTGCTCTCATGTTGGGATCCTCAGTTGCAACAGAACGACCAGGAAGTACCTGTCTCCTTGAGGGTTCACAAGGATCTGCATTGGTGGACATTGGGCTCCACTTTGGAGAGAGCGGTTCCTTTGCATCCCGCTCCTTCAGTGGTGTTGACTACAGATGCCAGTTCTTTGGGGTGGGGGTCAACCCTGGGCGACAAGTCTCTTCAGGCCCACTGGTCTCCTGGGGAGGGGAGGCGTTCCTCCAATTGGAGAGATCTCATGGCTGCGTTCCGGTTCTCTATGGGGTTTTGTCATGCTCTCATGGGTCACCACTTGGTGGTTCGTTCCGACAAAATGGTCACGGTGGCCTACCTCAACAACCAGGGTGGGATTCGGTCCAAGTCTCTCAATCTGGTGGCGCAGCAGTTCTTTCACTGGGGCGAACGCTACCTTCACTCCCTGGTTGCTGTACAAGTGCGTGGGGTGGACAATGATGTGGTGGACTCTCTCAGCAGATGTTTTCCCCCATTAACAGATTTCTCTTTCCCATGAGGCATTTTTCAGAGTGTGTGGGAGGTTTGATGTACCCTACCTCGACCCCTTTGCTTCCCGGCTCCATGCTCAGGTTCCTCTGTTCTGCTGTCGAGGGTATCAGTCAGGGGCATGGGGAGTGGATGCATTGATGGTCCCTTGGCTTTACAGGCTGTTGTATGCATTCCCACCTATCTCCCTCATTCCCAGATTTCTGGCTCGCCTGCTGCGGGAGGACAGGTGTGTGATTCTGGTGGTCTCTTTTTGGCCTCGGAGGTCTTGATTCTCAGCTGTCCGGTTATTGTCAGTTCAGGGTCCTTGGTTTCTTCCTCTGTTTCCCTTCCCTCTACTGTCTGTCCTGCCTCTGCCTCTCTGCAAGCTTCGGCTATCGGTCTGGAAGTTGAAAGGCAAGGGTTGCAGCACAAGGGCATTCTCAGGCATTTAGCGCTGGCCATTCAGCAGTCATGTAAGCCATCTACTTTGAAATCCTATGCTAGGCATTGGAGTAATTTTCATATATGCTTTTCTCCTCTTGGATTTTCTCCATTGGATTGTTCCTTGCCAACAGTTCTTCAGTTTTTGAGGGAAGGTTTTGAGAAGCGCCTGTCTGTCTCTACCTTGCTTGCTCTGTTGGCGCCTATTAAGGCTTTTCGTGCTCCATGGGGCAATCTTGGAGATTTGGAGGATTTGGTTTCTCATCTACTGAAAGGCTTTTCTCTTTCCCGTCCTCTGGTGAAGCCTCTTTTTCCTTTATGGGATTTACCTCTGGTGCTTCGTTCCTTGACCTTACGTTTTTGACTTTCAAAGTGGTGTTTTTGGTTGCTATCACCTCAGCTAGGCGAATTGGGCAATTGGGTGCTTTGATGGCTAGGGAGCCCTTTTTGTCTTTTTCCGAGGATGGCATTGTGTTGCGTCTTGATTCGGCCTTTGTTCCCAAGGTGGCTTCTCAGTTCCATCGTTCTCAGGAGATTGTCCTCCCTTCTTGCAGGTTGGGTCTCCTGGGGAAGGGGTTCTGGATTGGTCTTTGCTGGATGTTCGTAGGGCTCTTTTGGTATATCTTAAACAAACTTGCCCTTTTCGCAAATCTGACTCTCTTTTTCTTTCCTTTGGGTCCTCTTCTATGGGGGAGAAGGCGTCCTCTGTTTCCATCGGCTGGTGGCTGAAGCAGGTTATTGAGCTAGCTTATTCTTTGGCCGGTGTTCCTCCTCTCGGAGGTGTGCAGGGTCACGCTCTACCAGAGGTATGGCCGCCTCTTGGACGGAAATAAAGGGGGTCTCCTTCACCTGAGATTTGTCGGGCAGTAGCTTGGGCTGTTGCTAATACCTTTGTTTTCCACTATCGTCTTCAAAATGTGTTGGGGGATGATCTTAATTTTGGGTTAGGGGTTCTTCAGGCAGTTTGCTCCTAACTTTGGTGTTTTCATTAAAATCACTTTTGGCATGTACCTGTTGTTTGCCTCTGTGATTCTTTGATGGTTTTGTCTCTCGGGCCGTTCTTTTTTCAGCTTGGGTATTCTACATATAGTAATGAAGGGGACGAGGCTGTGGGACCTGGGGGTAATGTCTGGTTACTTCCCGGTAATCTTCATTACTCCTGGTCCTGTAGTCCTCATCCCATTCATTACGCCCCACCCTCCCTCCCGGCCGGCCGACCCGCGAGTCAGGGGGCATGGCAGTTCAGGAGGAATGCTGGGTAAGTACATGGTTATGTACTCCCCAGTGGGGGCGGGGCGGGGTGGGGATACAGCATTCCTCGTGTTCTTTTTTCTGATATGGAGAGATTACTCTCCATATAGTAATGAATGAGACAAGGACTACAGGACCAGGAGTAATGAAGATTACCAGTAAGTAACCAGACATTACCTGCTCTCTGGTAACACCTAATTCATATAAAATGAGTATTTCGAATTAACATCACCTCACGTTGAGTTAGCTATTGAGCTAAATGAACTATGGAAAATACACACCCTACAGGAAAGGCCAATGGATGATTGGACGTTGCACTCTAGATGATCTCTGGGTCAGTGGAGAGACAGACTGCAAGGAAGCACCCTAGACACTGTTCTAATACAGGTGGGTGCAGTGATAGCAGCATGAAGGAAAACTCAGGCCAAGTGTTGCAAAGCTGTAGAACAAATGCTGCAACAGTGTAGAACTTTGGAGAGGAAGGAAGATGCAGACATGGCATTACGCACAAATTGCTACAAACAGGCAAAACTGTTTTACTCTAAATGTAGTGAAATAATTGTACATAAATGCAAATGCCCACCAGTAATTTGGGGTACATTTACACGTTATTATTTAAATTCAGCAGGAATGGCTGTGCTGGCCATGTGGGAACATGAGGGTGAGAGAGACACCCCACGAGAAAGAACATACTCCTCATTGGATTGGGCCTCAAGTAATCTTCTCATCAAAAAATGAGAGACCCAGCCTCTTTTATGACCCAACCTTAAACTTCCATCCTATTGGATAGACAGGCATACGCTGCACTACAGACACCACAAAACTAAGCACTAGTCTCCCACTCAAAACCTTAACAAGTTGACAGCAGGGAGAGTCAATCCTTATTTAGAGAAACTGAACATAGTATCATCTGGGCACACTGTTGTAATGTCTTCAGAAATATAATACTCATTTAGAAGGTATGTTAGATACGCTCGTTCCTGAAAAACTACAGAAGGGCAAAACTAGGAAACTACCATCTTAAAATGGCACATAGAAGAGTTGTATAGCCCCTAATATGGAATCTCATGAAACGGTTCCAGAGGTTTGTCCTAATCCATTTATCGAAGAGGTTACGACTGTCATCAAATGAATGAAAGCCAAAACATTCTTATGTGTTCTATGCCCCTATATGTGGGATAAAGTACCCAGTGTCACACATAATAAGGATATTGCATGTTACTGACGTTCCTTTAAAAGGTCATGGACCTCTAAGGTAGCTTGCAATATCTGCAAAATCCTTTTAATGGTAGTGTATTTTAATCCTTATAATACATGGTCGTACCATCACCCGTCCCACAAACCACTTAGTCCCTGGAAGTATTGCTCTTGCATACAAAGTTGATAGTATGGTTGCAGACAAGAACAATAAAAGCAGTTTGTAGTGTCAAAAGAAATTCATCAAAAAGCATTGAGTAATTCGTAGCAAACAATATTGCTATCAGGTTAATGTAAATCAGGTTTTAAGAAACCCTGTAGTGCAAAGTGTGTAGAAACATGCAGAGGCATAGATCTCCTGTAATGACCTATAGTGTGCAAAATATAGTCTGGTTTGCTTAAAGATCTCCTTTCTGTTTATCACTGCTCATTTTAGAAAAACAGATTAGATGAAAATAAAAGCCAGATCCCATTTGTATTTCTTGAATTAAAGCTATGATAGCGCTCTGCGACCTATCTTTCTTCTTATCTGCATGCTCCACCAGCAGACATTAGGACGTCACAACTCAACTGTAATAAGTTATTACTGTTGAACATTTAAGTCATTCTTTATTACATGTGGCTAGGCCGTCACCACTGAAATGTAATATGCAGGACAAAGTACTGCCTGCTGTACATCCTAAGGCTATTGGAAATCACTGAGCTGTTCCTTGACCATATAGATCAGTGGTTCCCAACCTGTGGTCCACGGACCCCTGGGGGTCCGAGAAGCCTCCTCAGGGGGTCCGTGGCTGCTTAAAAACTTTACAAAATAAATATTATTAATAGATTAGGTCCCCAACTTTCAGTAATGGCTCAGTGGGGGGTCCCCGGATTCCAATAAAGAGTAAGTGGGGGTCCCCGGGCTCAAGTAATGATAAAGTGGGGGTCCACAGAAGTCAAAAGGTTGGGAACCACTGATATAGATGAATGAGGCAGAAGCTGAGTTACCTTATAAGGTCACAGAACTCTAAGGTGACTTGCAATATTCCTTCACTAATGTCAGAATGATAATTTATTCCTCATATACATAGTGATACCATCACTCCTCTCACAAACTACTTAAATTCTTGGTGTATTGCTCCTTCATATGAAATAGATAATATGGTTGCAGACATGCAGAATAAAAGTGGAATGTGTAGTGCAAAATCTAACACACCGTAAAGCAGTTAGTAATTTGCTGCAAGACATATCAGAATCAGTTTAATGTAAATCAGATTTGAAAAGGGCTAGATTTCAGAATGATTTGCAGAGAGATTATTTATAATAATAAACTATGTCCATAAGATAAGCATGGTGCCATAAATCTTTTCTTTCTGGTAACCACTGTTGGTTTAAAAAAACAGATCATAAAACCAAAAGGCAGCACTATTTTTCATTCCTTAAACTGCTCCAGGACCTGCCTTTCACTTTCGTTGCAGGCTCTGGCAGTAGGCACTTTGGGGACGCAATTCAACTGTAACAAGTTAACAGCAAACATGATCTATCAGTCCTTTGAGAAGAAGATCATTCTGACTGCCTTAAGAATGCAAGGATCACTCTGCTTCTAAAAAAAACGAAAACAAAACTTTAGACTGATTTGACCAAGCCAACGATTACCCAATTGCTGGTGCCCCATTTGTGCCCAAAATCCACAAGAAGCTAAGGGTAGCTCAGCTTGTCTCACATCTAGAAAAAGCATCCACTGTTGAGGGTTACACAGTTTACTCCAGCAATTAGCAGTGGGCTATTTTAATGGATGTGCTTGAACAAATTCACTTGAGGGTAATGAAGGTCGAACATCAATATATGCTCCTTTAAATGTATCAGCAGCATTTGTTACTCTGAATCAAACCATTTTGATTAGCCGCCCAATGATCAGAGCTGTAGTGTACAATACAATTTTAGCTTGGATAAACCTCTTTCTAATAAACCGGGCAATAAAAACAGCGTAGTGCTAGTATGGCCGCCTCAGATTGTCAGTAAATTAAGTCCAAGATATGCCTTGTAGTGAACCTCTGGTGCTGAAATCCTAATTTCAAATAAGGAAAGCGCTAGGATTCATTCAGGATTCCGCCCTGACCCTTGAAGAACATGCAGACACGCCGACTAGAGAGTGCAGCTTTTACTTCCATTTGTTGACTAAAAAGTGTCCTTTTTTACATGAGCAAGCCATGGAAACTGTAGTGGGGACGATTATTGGGCCCATCTATATGACTGTGGCTGCCTCACATTACACTCATCGGTTAGACCTCTGCACAGACTACAAAACAATCAAACTATGAGGCTCCTATGGTGATGGAAGTCCGTAAACAGGAGGATGTTTCACTTATCTTCCAAAAAACGTTACTGCTGGGCAATACATTTTGGGGCTATTTTCAAAGGATTGATATTTATGCACAACTGCATTAGTGAGGTCTAGGGCATTGCACTAAGCCTGTGGCTCGAGACTCAAGGTCATTACCTCCCGTCCCTCCCTCGCCTTCCTTTAGACCAATGAGGCTCCCTGCCTCCCCATAGACCCTCCCTTCCCCTTAAACCCCCCCCCACCCCCACCACGTCCTGTTCTTTTTTGTCTAGCCCCGCTAGACTTACCTTCTTCTTCCACGGCGGAGCCAGGGGGTCTTCGGCTATGCTCTCCTTGAGGCGTGGAGCTCCTCGGGGAGGGTCCCTGGCGGTCGCGTCTTCGAGAGGCGGCCGTGGCTGCCTTGGAGACGCGTCCTGGGAGTCGGCTTACGAGGTCGGTCGGCTCTTTACGGCTGGGGCTACGATTTCCGGATCTTCGGCTCACGGAGCCGAGCTGAGGTGCCGGTTTAGATTTTCGGCATTTTGGGCGGTAGGACGGGCGTTCTGCCCGCGTTAACAGGTTTTTGTTAATTGTTTAGGTGTTTTCATTTGCTGTTTCTTTTTTAGAGGAGGGCCTTTCTCTGTTATTTAAATGGTTGGGGTCCTGTGGCTGACATTTCTGGTTTGTATCATGCCGAAGGTACCTGCCAAAAGACGTAGGATTGTTTCCTCTTCCTCTTCATCAGGGGAGGATGGTGAGGTTCCCATCTCCACGCCTGGGGGTCGCCAGGTTCGGGTGGGGGCTTCTGCGCCACTCATGTCCAGAGAAGAGTTTCAGGACATGATTGAGGTGGCTGTCTCTCAGGCTCTCCAAGCAGCGGTGGCCAGGCCTGGTCGTTCTCCGGCGGCACGTCCTCCTGAGACTGCGGAGAGGTCCTCTTCTGGGGATGATGATGACGCTCCATCTACTTCTTCTGGTGGGAAATATGTCTCCAGGGAAGAGATGTGGGAGGTAATGTTGCATGTTCGGAACAATTTAGGTTTTCCTGTGTTTCAGCCTACGGGATCGGATTCACATTTGTTCCCTCAGTATCAAACACCTTCTAAGTTTGCATGCCTTTTCAGGGCCCTGTGAAGGAAATGGTATTCCGGGAATGGAAAGATGTGGATAAGTCTCAGGTGCCACGGTTCCTTCAGAAACTGTACTTGCTGGAGGGGGAGGATGTGTTACCTTCCTCAATTAAATTGGATTCCATTTTGGTGACCCTGATTGGCAAGACGGCGGTCAATCCGGAGGATTGTGTGCCTACGGATGCCACTGACCGTAAGGTGGATTCTGGTCTTAAGAGGGCTTTTGCGGCAGAGAATTTGGCCCTCAGAGCGGGTATATTTTCTGCTTATTCTGCACAATCTTTGGTGCAGGATTTTGACAAGCTGGCGGTGGCTGTTCAGGAAGGTTCGGAGTGCTCGGAACTTCTGGCTGTCATGGAGCAGCAGGCCAGTTTGCTGGCAGACATGTCTTCTGATGTGGTCTGTACTTCGGCTCTGGCATCGGGAGCTTTGATTGGGGCTCGTAGGTCCCTCTGGTTGAGGTTGTGGAAGGCGGATCCTGAGGAGAAATCTGCTCTCCTGAGACTGCCTTTTGAGGGGCGTAATTTGTTTGGTGATCAGTTGCCTTCCATGCTTTCCAAGGCATTTAAGGAGAGGAAACACGCCTTGCCTTACAAAGGTGGTTCTTCTTCTGGAAAGGGGTGGAGGAAGCATTCGCGCTCATCTCCCAAGATGGATTCCAAATCTTATTCTTTCAGGAAACATCGTTTTTGCCCAGTTTTTCTCCTAAGAAGTCTGCCCCTTCGAACCGGGGTGGGTTCAAGAAGGGGTCCTGACGATCATTGTGGGCCTGGCATAGGGCAGGTTGGGGGACGGCTGAGGCACTTTCTTTCAGTGTGGCAGGAGAGTGTCAGCGATGGTTGGGTGCTGGATATTGTGGACAATGGCTACACCATAGATTTCGATGTGGTGCCTCCAGATTCCGGGGTGCGTCCCACTCCTCTGCCTACAGTCGGGGCCCTGAGACAGGCGTTGTTGGATGGGGTCCGGGACTTGCTTCTCAAGGGGGCCATCTCCCAGGTTCCGGTGGGGGAGAGAGGTCTGGGCACTTATTCAGTCTTGTTTCTGGTTCAGAAGGTGTCAGGGGGTTTTCGGCCTGTCCTCAATCTGAAAGGGGTGAATTCCTGGATCAGGACTGTACATTTCCGTATGCTGTCCATTCAGACTATATTTCCTCTGGTCAGTCCGGGGGATTTCCTGGCATCTCTGGATCTGCAGGATGCTTACCTGCATGTTCCAGTGGCTCGGTCTTCTCAGCGATTCCTACTTTTTGCGGTAGGCCTGGACCATTATCAGTTTTGTGTTCTACCTTTCGGCCTCTCCCCGCATTTTCACCAAGGTGCTGGCCCCTCTGGTGGCTCTTCTACATTCAGAAGGGGTGTTTATTCATCCTTATCTGGACGATATTCTAATCCAAACGTCCTCTCAGGAGCTGTTGCGGAGGCATGTGGCCCGGGTTCTGGTGGTCCTGCAAAACCACGGGTTTTTGGTCAACTGTGGGAAGTCAGTTTTGGTTCCTTCCCAAGATCTGGTGTTTCTATGGGCTCGGTTTCTGACTCTTCGAGGTTTGGTGACTGTGTCGGAGAAGCAGTTGTTGGTCCTCCAGTCTCTGGTGAGGTCGATCTTATCGCAGCCTGCTCCCAGGGCCCTTCAGTGGTTATGTCTGCAGGGTCATTTGGCGTCAGTGATTTTTCTGGTTCCCTGGGCACGGTTCCATCTTCTTTGCCTGATGAACTGGTTCCTGGTCCATTGGTCTCCAGGGTCAAGTTCTCTGCTGGCACGGATTCCGGTATCGGGGTTGGTTCGCAGGGAGTTGGGTTGGTGGCTGGTGACCGCTCATCTTCGGGTAGGGGTGTCTTTATCTCCTCCTCTCCCGGTGGTGGTGATGACCGATGCCAGCCTCTCCGGTTGGGGGGCTTGGATGGGGTCGGCTCAGATCCAGGGGTTTTGGTCACCTCTGGAAGCCAGATGCTCTTCGAATTGGCGGGAGTTGAAGGCGGTGCTTCTGGCTCTGATTCATTTTCAGGTCTCCCTGAAAGGGGTTGCGGTTCTTATACGGACAGACAACTTGGTGACCAAAGCTTATGTGAACTGGCGGGGGGGACCCAGTTGGGGGCTCTGTTCCGCCTTGCCAAGAAGATTTTTGTTTGGGCTCAAGAATAGGTTATTTCCCTGCGTGCCACCTACATTCGGGGGGTGGTCAATGTTCGGGTGGATCTTCTGAGCAGGGTGATTCCTTCCTCTCAACTTTTCTCCCTCCAGTGGTCTCTGTTTCATCATCTGGTTCACCTATGGGGTCTTCCGGTGGTAGATGTGTTTGCGTCTCCAGAGAATGCGAAACTCAGTTGCTTTTGCTCCGGTTTCGTTGTCCTCAGGCTTGGGAGGTGGACGGGATGTCATGTCCTTGGCCTCGGGGTCTTTTGTACGCTTTCCCGCCCTTTCAGTTGCTCCGGGCATTTCTGTTGAGGGTACGTCTTTTGAGAGCCAGGGTTATCTTGATTGCGCCCCATTGGCCGAGGGAAAATTGGTTTCCGTTGCTTCAGTTGATGGCGTCGGGTCAGGTGTGGACTCTTCCTCTCTGTCCATCGCCTCTGGAGTTTCCTAGCCTCTCGATGGGGTCATTGAGGCAGTTGCACTTGACGGCCTGGAAGTTGAACGGCGGGGTTTGACGGATTTGGGAGTTCCGGTAGCTTTGAGTTCTACTTTGCTGGCTCCCCGACGGCGTTCAACTTTGCTGTCTTATGGTAGGCAGTGGAGAGTTTTTTCTTGTTGGTGTTTCCGGCATAAGTTGGATCCTACGTCCACTTCTCTTTTTGATGTGATGCAATTTTTACAGGATGGTGCCCAGTTGGGTTTGTCGGTGGCTTCTCTACGGGTGCAGTGGGTGGCGATTCAGGCTTTTAGGGGTCCATGGCATATTCTGTCTGATTAGGGTCATTTGATGCCTCGGTTTTTCCAAGGTCTTCTTAACTTGTTTCCTCGCCCGGTGCATTCCTTTCCTTCTTTGGATCTTTCATTGGTATTGGATGCTTTGACTGTCGCTCCCTTTGAACCTCTGGGGGACTGTGATTTGCATCATCTTTCTTTGAAAACTTTTTTTCTGGTGGCCATTACTTCGGCCTGCCGTTTAGGGGAATTGGGGGCCTTGGCCTGCTCGTTTCCTTTTTGAAATGTTTTTCCGGATCGTGTGGTGCTTGTTCTGGTTCCTTCTTTTGTTCCTAAGGTGAATTCGTCTTTCCATGCTCGCCAGGAGGTCATCCTTCCTTCGTTTTGTCCGGATCCTTCCTCGGATGAGGAGGTTCGGTTGCATTCTTTAGATGTGCGCAGGGCCTTGTTGGAATATCTACGGGTAGTTGCTCCTTTCTGTAAGGGTGATTCTCTTTTTGTGAATTTCGGTCCGGACCGGAAGGGTGAGAAGCCTTCCACGGCTTCTTTGAGTCGGTGGGTTCGCTCGTTGATACTGATGGCTTATTCTTTGAAGGGGGAGGTTCCCCCCGAAGGGATTCAGGGCCGTTCTACCAGAGGTATGGCTGCTACGGTGACAGAGCTTCAGGGAGCTTCTGTGGTGGAAATATGCAGGGCCGCAACTTGGGCCTCACCTTTGACCTTTGTTCGTCATTACAGGCTGGCGGACTTGGGCAATTTGGAGTCGGTATTGGGTCACTGTGTCTTGTCCTCTATGATGTAATAGGGGGGTGGGGACTTGGTGGTCTTTATTGGTTGTGATTAAACTTATTGCAACTCAGTGTCCGTCTCCTGTTTTCTCTTGCTATGTCTCATTGGTCTAAAGGAAGGCGAGGGAGGGACGGGAGGTTATGTGTCCATTACTTACGTTAATGGCATTACTCCTAGTCCTACTCCCTCGCCTTCCTTTCCGTTCCCTCCCGCCCTCCCGGTACGGACCTCCTGAGTTGCTGCTTGGGCTTGTTTTTGTACAGGAGGTGGTGGGGGTGGGAGGGTTTTAAGGGGAAGGGAGAGTCTATGGGGAGGCAGGGAGCCCCATTGATCTAAAGGAAGGCGAGGGAGTAGGACTAGGAGTAATGCCATTAATGTAAGTAATGGATGCATTAGGTGCCTGTCCGGCTGAGGTGCCATCAACAATGAGGGTGGAGTGTTAAAACCGTAAATGCACTTGCCTCAACCTTATGGAACCCATTTCCTCTGCCAGTGAACACTTTATAAAAAGATGAAAAAGCTGACTGCTTCCTGATGGTTAGATGGCCATGGGGTAGAGCTGCCTAAAGAGAGCAGTACATTGATACCTCAGGGGTTTAGGCACTATGAAAAATATTTAGGATTTGGGAGGAACGCCAGGAATAGTCTGAATGACCATGAGATGCTCCGAAGGTTGAATGGGTTGATAATCTCTCAGATCCATCCACAGAGGCTACCATAAGCATCAGTAAAACTGTTTGTTATAATTATCCAGAACATTTGCTGCTGTAGAGAAATAATACTTTGTCAGAGCTGTGCCGGGGGAACATTTGGAACAACAACTCCGGAACAACAACATCGTTGTTAAGTTAGCGGAACCACGCTTGCGTTAATAACGACTCCCTTTTTCTCTGCCTTCACCACACATGTGCTGAGCAACGCACAGGAGTGGTTAAGGCAAAGAAAAAGGGAGTCAGCATCGGGAGAGGACGCGGTCAGGTAAGTGGTGCTCGGGCAGGGTTGGGGGGTAGTTTTTAGGGGTGGGGGAGGTCTGGGTAGTTTTTATTTTTTTTAGGGGCGAGGATGGGGGAATCAGGGAAGTTCCGGTTTTTAGGTGCGGGGGAATCAGGGTAGTTCTGTTTTTAGGGGTGGGGTGGGGGAGTTTTGTTTCGGGAAGTGTGGGGGTCAGGTACGTTTGTTTTTGGGGGTGGGGGAAAGGGGTAGTTTGGTTTTTGGGGTGGGGGATCTGTGTAGTTTGTTTTTTGGGGTTGGGGGATCGGGTAGTTTCGTTTTTGGGGTGGGGGTTCAGGGTAGTTAGTGTTTTTAGCAGTGGGGTGAGGGTAGTTTGGTTTTTGGGGATGAGTGGTAGGGGTTCAGGGTGTTTGGTTTTTGGGGGTGGGGTAGTTATGTTTTTGAGGGTGGTGATTGGGGTAGTTAGGGGTGGGGGTCAAGGTAGTTTTTTTTGGGGGGTGGGCGGTCAGGGTAGTTTGGTTTTTTGGGGTGGGGGTGCGGGGATTGGGGTAGTTTTGTTTTTGGGGGTGGGAGGGGTCGGCTAGTTTGATTTTTGGGGGTGGGGTGTTGCTGTTTTTTGGGGTTGGGGATCAGGGTAATTTTGTTTTTAGGGGCAAGGTAGTTTTATTTTTGGGGGTGGGGTTGGTTGTTTTTAGGGCAGGTGGTGGGTGGGGGGTATCAGGGTGGGGGGGATGGCATGCAAAAACCATGCATGCCGTTCCACACATGCTTTTACTAGGCATGCCTTTACAATGAAAAATGGTTGTAAAGGCATGCGTGGTAAAGGCATTCGTGGAAACAACGTGGTCGTTGTTCCGACTGTGTTGTTCAGGCATGCGTGGTTGGTGCATGTGTTGTTCCATCATACATTCCTGTGCCAGACCTGATGTTGTGGAACATTTCTTTGGTTTCTCTTCACAGCAGTCAGTACAATTTCTTTCAAGTAATACACTTGGAAAATGTAATCATAAAAATGTCTTACGTTTTGTTTTTATTTCCTCTAAATTTTATTAGAGGTTTACATAAGGGTTCTAGGCGCAACCCTGCTAAAAGGCCCTGGATAAAGCGCTCCCTAAATGGAACATAGAGTTGGTGTTCAATTATTTTCCAGGGCTGCTGGTAACTGACAGTTCATTTTCATATCCAAGCATGCAGAAAGCTTGAACGTAACAACAGAAAACATCTGCTGTATGCATTTGAATGGAGAGTATGACAAATCACAGCCATAAGTGGCATTACAATCGTTTGTAGCAGTTACTCATTCGTAAGGCTTTAAATACCTCAAAAATTAGCAATTGTAAAGCCACACACACACCAAGTGTTATCAGCACTGAACTGAGTCCAGGGCCGGACTGGCGGTAGCGGACACTGGGCGCTTTCCCTGTAGGCTGGAAACGGCGTGGCCGGTTTTTCAGCAGTGAGGGCCGGTTTTGCTCGTGGGGGCGGTTTTGCAGAAGTGCTGCAATATCATCCACCTGTAACAAAAGCAGCAGTGCTGCAATGTCAGCCCCCAGTAACAAAAGAGCAAAAGCAGCAGTGCTTAGTCACTCCCCTTCTCTGAACCTGGGGCTGGTTTGACAAAATTGTTAGGACTGCTTTGGGTTCCCAGTCTGGCCATAACAGAGTCGTTTTAACATTCTGCAGCTAAAGGACTTAGTCGTATGACATGCATTATGGAGGCTTATTACAAGAACCATGAAAATTGAACATGCGGTGTCTGCGGATAGTGAGGGGTGAGCAATTTGCACAGTACACCATAATTTGGACCTTGCAATGGATTATGACACAACATAACACATGGGAGCCCCCAATGCCCTTTAGAAAGGCTGTTTCTAATTTCCTTATTACAGGTGACTTGGGTTGTCTCTAGTCACCCGTAATAAAAAAAAATCATAGCCTCTTAGCTGTAATATGTTCTTATTCTGTTGTTGTGAGTTCACAATGCCTACTGCCAAGATGAAAAACAGGTCATGGAGCACAATTACAGCTATGGTTTAAACACTGAAAATGGGAACTGGCTTTTCCTTTCTCAGATATGTTTTTCTAAAAATATATGGCAACATGTTTATTTTTCCTACCTTATAGTTCTTTGCAGAAAGGACAGAGACACCACATGCTTCTATACAGTCTGAACCGTGGCAATTTTAACCTAACTTACATTAAACAGATTGTAACTTCTTTTTGCAACAAATACTACCTGCTTTTTGGGGTGTTTTGTTTTGCAATATCATTCTGCTTTTATTTATCTTGCCTGCAATGAACATGAAAGAGCAAGACACCAAGGATTTAAGTGGCTTGTGGGAAGGGTGAGGGTATGAACATGTACTATAAGGATAAAGTCTCCCCTGCCATACATTAGAATGATATTGCAAGTAACCTCGGAGTAATACCCTTATAATGTACAGCAGGGGGCGCTTAATCCATTAATAGCAGCACGTGGTTTCACTAGTACGGAGGAATGGAAACTCAGATTTCCCACAGGTTGTCCATTCAATTTGCACCAGGTTTCATGTGGTGAAACACATGAAGGTAAACACTCAAATGAGCACAATTAGCACCCAGGTTGCAATCCTGATTTTGGAGCAAACGGGAATTTGATCCCGTACTGGGCTATGAATGACCTCCTAAATGAGGGGCTATGACAGATTTATTCTTTAGATGTGGTTTTCTATTGAGAAACCAGTTCAGGTATGCACCTACAAAGATCACAGAAAACCCACAAGATACACATTCAATTACGTTTATTCCATTGAAAGGGGTTGGGTCCTAGAAGTTATTTAGTGTGCAGTTTTCTGAGTTTTGAACCTCGTAATTCTTTCTCTTGTTCTGAGATGCACACATTTGACCACCATAATTTGTGCCAGGTTTTCCGTGCGGGTGAACACTTGCAGCAGCAGAGTTAAAAATCAGTTTAAAATCCTGAATAGGGTGCCAATTGGAATATCTACTGCAATCAGAATTTGCATAGGATTTGCATAGAATGAGGGCCTAGGATGGATGTCTTAGATAAAATACGAATAGACCTGCAAATCTTGTCTATATAAGAGATCGAATAAGTACATGGGAAAACACAGCAGGATTGGTTCCATTTTACCTTCCACTTTGTAGGTATAGATGTTGCACAGCTATCGTAATGCCTATTGCTATATTGGCGATTTCATGTATCATTCCACCGTCTTCAGGCTGTCTATACTGCAATACATTAGGTACTCGTTTACATTACAAAAGGACCATGAAGCATCATACAATAACTTCTTTATCTCCTAGATCAGTGGTGTTTAATCTGTGGTCCAGTAACCTGTGGGGGTTCACAATACCTACTCACAGGGTCAGTGAAAGCTTAGAAGATAAAAAATATAATATTAACCGATCAATAACTTGAATGCACATAAAGCAGCAAAATGTGTATTTCTTTAATAAACGCTTTTCCCACATAATTGTGTGTATTGTTTTGCAGTTCAAATCATCAAAATGTCCTAACCCTGTGTCCCCAGACTCCAATAATGATTAAGTGGGGGTCTACAGATGTCAAAGGTTTAATAACCAATGTCCTGAATACATTGTACACTGAAAGCAATTATTTATGCTTTATGTTTACACTGATGAAAACTTTTTGTTAATGTTTTACTCAAGACTCAAAATGAAGCCTGCCATTGGCTGTGCCATTGCTTATTATATTTGAGGGTTAAGATTGTGTCCCTTTCACGCCTTCTTTGGGGTACTGGCAATGTCAACACTATCACTGCACAGGCTACCAATTACCTACCTTTAGAAGGAGCAGTAATGTTTCAGAGTAATCACGCAGGGTCTGCCTTCTTTGCCCACCAATATCCAGTTGTGTTGGCAGAACGGCCAATAAATATTCAAATAATTTTCATCTAAATTAATTTACTTATTGCATCAATCCTAGAAAAAAGATTGGATTTTACTATTCAGTAACTCAACCAACTCAGCCCTTCATTTCGTCAGGCAAACGTGAGCTTGCCTAGAGCATTCCTACTATGTGCCCAGAACTGCCTGAAGCCATCTCACAAATCTATTCCTGTTCCCCTAGGTTGCATGTCAAAAAATCTGACAAAAACATTCGATATATATTTTGCGTGTTAATATTTAGCCCACAATATTGTGGTACCTACTCTTTCATAGAGTGCTAAAACACTGCAAGAGACTTTCCGCTGCAACAGCTGCGAGGCAATTACACTTTGGTGACATTTGCTTGGAGCCTCAATTAGAATCTCGCTGTTTGTTGGGAGCACTAATTATTGCCATCGTTAGAAGACAGGACATGATCCACCGCACGTTAAAAAAACAACAAAAACAAATGCTACATGTGTAAAGTTTTAATGCAGCCAGGTACGGGATATGTGTAAAATGTCAGATACAAAGTGTGGTGTCACTGCCCCAGTCATTTCAGCCCACCCTCGCTGCACCTGACCTAAGTATTATTTCAGGAACTCACTCATCATATCATAAGCGCCTGGATACCTTCACAGGTGATTCGTGCGCTACACAAATAAACTTAACACAACATAGGAGTGTGCCATACTTGAGCCCGTGCACAACACCTCTCCTTTATCTGCACAGAACCTCAACCATTGTTCTGAGCTCAACATACTCGAGGACTGTGCTTAGAAAAATATTCTGCTTTCTACGAGAATGTTGGGGGAGAATTTATTTGGATTGCTTTTCATCCTCTGAGGTCAACCAAACCAACATCTTCGAGCTGGCTAACAATAAAAGCCCTTCATATAGCTCCAAGAGATACCTTGGGCTGACTGCGCTCTTCACAAACATGTACATAGTACATTATGGTGTGGCATGATGAAGTATGCAATTTCATAGATTCACTCTTATTTTAGCCCTTCTAGTTCTCCCAGGGGACTCAGCCGTGATAGAGAGGCTGCTAGTTGGTACAGCGGAATTTTCTTGGAAGTAATCTAGATCAAGGATAGGAAGGGCTAGAAAAGCGCTAGGGGGTCAGATCACAATAACATAGTGGGAAAAGAGGATAATAAGAAAACTTAAGCTCAGCAAGGACTTTACCAGTATGCACTACAATGAGTTTGGGATCATCATAAGTCCTTTAAAGCAAGGTGTTGGGTACAGTCACTTTTCGTCTTGTAGAGCAATGGGATGGAAGCCTGTATCCATCATGGGTATTATTTATGAACGAACACAACCCTTTATGGACATATTGTTTTATGCAGAAACATGTCAATGTTAATTGAAATTTAGGGGCGTGCGGTCAGTTAATACCCCAAACTGGTTTTAACCATGTGATTAAAGGGATATTATAAACATTTGGTTCTCCTACACACATCATTTTACACTAGAATATGATAGGGACAGTTCAGGTTAGGGTAGATTAGATCTTCACCCACGTCGCACGACAACACAACCTCAACATCATCTTCTACGCCGACGACACCCAGCTGATCATATCCCTCACCGAAGATCCCGACACCGCCAAAGCTAACCTCCACCGATGAATGAAGGCCATAGCCAACTGGATGAAGGACAGCAGACTGAAGCTGAACTCAGACAAGACGGAGGTCCTCATTCTCGGACCCACCCCATCAGCCTGGGCCGACTCTTGGTGGCCCACATCACTAGGCACAGCCCCGGAACCCACGGACTACGCACGCAACCTGGGGGTCATCCTCGACTCCACTCTCTCCATGACCAGGCAAGTCAACGCCGTCTCCGCGTCCTGCTTCAACACCCTCCGTATGCTCTGCAGGATCTTCAAATGGATCCCCCTCGACACGAGAAAAACCGTTACCCAGGCCCTCATCACCAACAGACTCGACTACGGGAATGCCCTCTACTCAGGAACTACAAACAAGCTCCTGAGACGACTCCAACGCATCCAGAACGCCTCGGCCCGACTCATCCTCGATGTCCCCCGCCGCAGCCACATCACACTCCACCTGAGAGGCCTGCACTGACTCCCCATCAACAAAAGGATCACCTTCAAGCTCCTGATCCACGCACACAAAGCACTGCACAACACCGGACCCACCTACCTCAACAACCGACTCAGCTTCCACACCCCCACCCGAAGCCTCCGCTCAGCCAACCTCGCCCTCGCCACAGTCCCCCGCATCCGAAAAACCACCGCCGGCGGCAGATCCTTCTCCTACCTCGCCGCCAAGACCTGGAACACTCTCCCCACCATCCTACAGACCCAGGACCTGCTGGCCTTCAGAAGACTCCTCAAGACCTGGCTCTTCGACCAGTAGCTCTCCCCCTCCCCAGCGCCTTGAGACCCTTGCGGGTATGTAGCGCGCTTTACAAATGCAGTGATTGATTGATTGATTGATCTTTTTGAATAACTTGGTAGGTTCTTAATTTTTTTTTATAATGGTAGATTTTTTTACATGCTCCACGGGTGTTATTAAGTAATTTATTTTAAGAGCCTATGCAGATTCTTCTGAGTGCTTTGGGAAGACACAGCCTTACAACTGAACAGTAACTAGGCAATAAAGCCAGAAGGTAATTAGTTATTGAAAAGCCAGGTTCTGGTGGTTCTGTAAAACACAGATGTTTTTTCGGCCTGCAAACTCAAAGGTAGATAGTTCCACAATTTGGTTGCTGCTATAGAAATAGCACTGTATTTATGTGACTGTTCTGATCATAATGGAGGTAAGCAAGAATTTGTTTGCTGATCTGAGGAAGCCTGACAGTTGACCGAAGAAAAATGTTGTAGCCATAAAGGATGGTGCTATCAGATGTACGGCTTTATGTAAAATTGTTGAGGCCTTTAAGGTTACATGAGCTCAAATGGGAATCCAGTGTAAAGACGGCATTACTGGTGACATGTGAGATCTTCTATGTCAGTTTTTGTAAACACGTTCCACAATATCTGAGGAAGGTGCGGTCGATATAAGATTTTGTCTGGAGATTCAAGATAGACTGAAATAGCATGGCTAAGATGAGTTTGAATGATAGTGCTTACTGCTGGCATATGAAACCACTGTTGGCCACAACTATGAATTTGACTTCCAGGTACAGGGTGCTGTCCAAAAGAACTCCTAAGTTCTGCACCACTGTTGAAGGATCTGAGGGGACTGAGTGTACATTGTCCCATGCATACACATACATCATAACAACCACCATTTTGCATTTCACTATGTGCAATAGATATCCAGTCCCACTAGGATTTGCCCTATGATGAGCCTTGCCATTACTTGTTGGCATGCCTTACTACTTAAACTACATTGTTGGGGTCCACTTCGTATGGTTTGCAAGTGATAGGCACACATTTAATGAACTAGGGACTTATTAGTTTGGTAGGCAGGGTACCCTCCCCCCACAAAAGTGATGTGGCACCCTGTATGCCAATCTTGCAGTTCTATCTGCCAATTTAGTGTATGGGTAACCGCCATGTTTCATGTTTCATTCTCTGCTGGCTCTGCCAGTGGATAGAGGGCCTGATTAATATTAACATTGGGCCCTCCATCAAAGTATCTCACACTTTCTGCCCAAATTAGTGCAAATGCTCTAATGTATTTGTTCTGTTTGGGGCCGCCAAGGAACATCTGGCTGTGTTGAGCAGCAATCAAATAAAATTTCTCATATGCTAGGGCACAACTCCCAGCATGTCAGGGACATTTTTTTTGTTTTTTCTATATCAAAACTCTGCTTTGCGAGTCTGTTTTAAAAAAAAAAACAAAAAAAAAAATGCTGAGTGTCAAACATAGTTGCCACTCAGAAAACTTTCAGTGCCGTCAGTAGAACAGATGAGATAGCAGGACTGCTGAAGGGGCACATCTCAAAAAATGAGAGGGCAGCTGAGCATATGCCTCCATGGAATACAGCCTGCCATATTAAAAATAAGCTTATTTTGTGGGGCGTGACAACAGTCCATGTCTGCATAGCACTAGAAGATGGTCTCTTCTCGCAGCAAAGACACAACGAAGGTATAAGAAACCCTTCATAGTCTCACTTCACACAGGCAGCTCGGTATTCTCTGCTCGTCTCCTGCGCAGAAGTGGGGAAGCCAGAAACTTCTGATGCAAAGCCAAGCCATAGGTTTATCTTGGCTCCTAACGTCTTTGTGTGAGCCAAGCCAGTGGCCGTTTTGCAGTCTAAACATGCAGCTCAAACATTTAAAACTATAAAACTCTAAGTGCCAAACAATCAATTAAGGACAGGAGATGCATGTTTAGTATGTAATAATAGAATAGGTACGATTTTTTAAACAGGTTTAAGTAGCTTTTCTGACCAATCAGAACTCTTCACGGGAAACTGATGCTTGATTTTGGCTTGTCTTGGTGCTCAAAAGCTCCGGATAACAGAGGCAGACATTGGGCTGAAATCTTGCTAGTTGTTTCTAAAGCGTGCCACCTCTAATATTGTGCATCAAACACAGCCTTCAAATTCATTCAGCAAAGGAAACAAGCTACAAACTATATGGGAGCTAAAGGGATGGAAAAAGTTACGTTTTCCATACTTTTGAGAGACGAACATGAATGTAGTAGGTGCCATCATCAAATTTAGGGATAACATCTAGGGATTGCAGCTCACCCTTCAGAGCTAAAAATTGGTTAAAATACTCAAACTCGCAAGATAAACACAGTGCACAGTAATCCGGGGTGACTTTACCAGAGAGCATTAATTGTAAAGAACCTAATAGACGAAATGTGCATTGTGTTTCACGATATATGTATTTCCGTAGGGTGCCAAGGGGGTGGCCTGTGGACTGTGAAGGGGGCCTGATGCAAGGGCTGATGAAGACATCATTTCAGTAATGGAATATGTAAAACAGATAAGATTTTCGCAGAGGAGAAGAATCCAAGAGGCCCATGGTGGGCAGACAAACATCCTAGTATCCTGAGACAATTATAGAGTACAACTTCCATAAGGCCTAATAGGAACTGCCTAAAAGTTGTAGGTTTGGGGTGGAATGATGGTAACTTATGATATATGTGGAGTCAATAGTATCCTTTAATTGTCTAGAGCTGGGTTGTTGCATGCTAGAGGGCCATGTCAAAAAAGCCAACTTAATGTCAAAGAGCACACTTTGAGGTTTTTAAATCTATCAGACATCCACAAGTCCTAAAGCTATTGCACACAAAATAAAAGAATCAACTGATAAAATCGGGGGGGCACCTGAGGTCTTTGAGGCATTAAAATGATTTGGCTTTTACAGAAAACGTGTGCGACCTAATAGGACTCATCTGTGTGGCATCCCCCGATACCTACATACATGCCAACATTTTAGAGCAGGCACGAGGTAGATGTTAAAAAACAGTCGGAGAACGTATTTTACCCACTGGCACACATTGAAGCAGAGGCAATCTGCATGAATTGAGTCTATTGGTGTATATGGTAACAGGCAATCATCAGTTCATATTTGGCAGTTTAATACCACAGCGCTAACAAAGACAGTGTTATAACCTCTGTTTTTGTTTGCACTATGTAAAACTGCCAAAAATAAAATGCCGAGGCCTGCCATATGCTCTAAACTCCCTCTCCAATGATTAAGACAAAGCGTTACCCTTTGATGTCAGAGGTAATTCTTGGGGGTGGGGCAGATTGGAGGTGCCTGATAGGCACCAACAATTTATTTTTGGCAGTTTCACAAAAGTCCCATTGGTTTCTGCACGGAGGAATCGGTAGGCGAGACTTTGCTTGAAATCGTCAGTCTCCCCCCGGAATCTGGGTGGGGGGTTGGTATCTATGTAACTAAATCTCAGAAATGTGGAGGGGATGTTTTGTTTCCCCGATTGCCATGAAAAATCTCTCCAGTCTTTCTCGACTGGGCCTGTAAAGTCAGGAAGGCCTGAAACCTTCTGGACCTGCTATCCCCAATTTCTCTGCATTAGACAACCTCTAATAGGACCCTGGAGACCGAGAGCTCCCTAAAACAACAACCTGAAATAAAAGTCCTGTTTAAACTGGGAAAACAGAGGATTGCCGACCTCCTCACATGGCGTGCCTGCAGTGCAGACCATTCCTATCCTGCGGTGTGTATTAAACCACACATGAAGGACGCCCTCCCTGCTAATGGGCGTGTATGATTGTAAGACGACGTAGCTTCACCGGTTATCTATGGAATTCAGTTCATCTTCCTTTTGTTTACTGACTAGACATGCAGGTAAGCGTGCTTTACAGGCACAAGGAGTGTGTGGTGTGGGGCAAACATGAGTCGTTCACCCTGGTTTTTCTAGAATTTCCAGTTTCGAAAAATAAAGCAAATGCCTCCTTGGCAGATTGCACCGCAGCAAACCGGAGCCATATGAGCAGTAGTGCAAAGGGCCCATGCTCAGCCCTCATTGGTGAACCTGCAGTCTAGTGCCAGTGAGAGGCAAAGACAAGGGCTGCATGAACCGAGCTTTGGCAATCTTGCCTTTAAGAATAGCACTTCCTGCGCTTTATATGAGTACTTACTTAGACAAGTGAACATACTTAGGACCTGATTCAAGAAGCGTGGTGCTGCATTCAATGCAGCACCACGTTTCTTGCACCCCCCTACTGCCTCCATGTGTGTGCAGTATTTGATATACGGCACACCATGGCAGGGTAGGGGCAACAGCATCAAAATATTTGACGCTATTGATGCACTGTGTAGGATTAGCACCAAAATGTTGGTGTTAATCATGCACAGTACAAAGGGGCCCATTGGAAGCAATGGTGTGCCCCCTTTTAACGCCTGCTCTGTGCAGGCATTAAAAGTAGCCACAAAAAATTACGCAGTGGAATCTCTTAGATCCTACTCGCCATTTTTGCGGTCCCCCTAATGTGGAAACGCCCCCCCTTGCATACATTACGCCTAGCACAGGCATAATGTGGCACAAAGAATTACAAACTGGCACAAGGCCTGATTGTGCCACTTTGTAAATATGGTGCAGCAATTTTGGCCACGTTGGGCCAGATTAGTGTCATAAAAATGACACTAATGTGGCGCAAAGAGGTTCTAGGCCTTCTTAAATCTGGGCCTTAATATCTATAGAATTTATAGGAGACCCGAAACTCTTTATTAAAATGGGCGGGGATTATGTTCTTATTTCAGGAGCTTTCTAAAGTCAGAAAGTGCCTGTAATAAGAAAATAAGTTACTAGTAGTCACTTGTAATAACTTATTGCAAGCAACCAGTGACATAGAGGCACATGCGTAAATGGCACTGCCATTAGAGGGAAGTGGCCTTAACCACGACTCCCTAACAAAGAAGTCGTGGACAACGAAAGCGGAACAACACTTTCGTTGATCACGACTTCCTTGTTTGGTGCCTTAACCACGCATGTGCTGAACCACACACATGCATGGTTAAGGCACAGAAGAAGGGAGTCGGCTGAGGAGGACGACGTGATCAGGTAAGTGGGGCTGTTTTAGGGGCTGGGGGCCGGTGTATTTTTAGTTTTAGCGGCGGGGATGGGGGGTGTCGGGGTATTTTTTGTTTTAGGGGGTGGTGGGCCGGGGTGGTTTAAGTTTAGGGGCAGGGGTTAGGGTATTTTTAGCTTTCGGGGCAGTTTAGGTTTAGGGGTAGGGAGGTGGGGTCGGGGTATTTTTAGTTTTAGGGGCGGGGTGGGGGTGGTTTAGTGACAGGGGAGGGGGGTTCGGGGCATTTTTAGTTTTAGGGGCGGGCGGTTTTGGTTTTAGGGGCAGGGTGGGGGGGTTGGGGTGGTTTTAGGTTTTAAGGGCGGGGGTGGTGTGGTCCTGGTAATTTTAGGGGCGGGGTTGGGGTGTTTTTAGGTTTTAGGGGCGGGTGTGGGGAATGCGGTAATTTTAGGGGCAGGGGTGGGGGGGTTGGGGTGGTTTTAGTTTTTAGGAACGGGGGTGGGGTGTCAGGGTAGTTATAGGGGCCGGGGTGGGATGGTCGGGGTATTTTTAGTTTTAGGGGGTGGGTGTTGGGGTGGTTTAGGGGCGTGGAGGGAGGGTTGGGGTACTTTTTGTTTTAGAGGCGGTTTAGGTTTAGGGGCGGGGTCGGATATTTTTTATTTTGGGGCAGGGTGGTTTAGGTTTAGGGGCAGGGAGGGTGGGTCGGGCATTTTTTGTTTTAGGGGCGGGCTGGGGGGTCGAGGTATTTTTAGTTTTTGGGGGGTGGGGGTCAGGGTGGTTTTGGTTTTAGGGGCGGGGTGGGGGTCGCTGCAGTTTTTGGGGTGGGGTTGGGGTAGTGTTAGCGGCAGGGGTTGGGGTGGTTTTAGGTTTTAGAGGTGGGGGTTGTGGTAATTTTTAGGGACAGGGTGGGGGGTCAGGGGGACGCATGCTGGAACCATGCATGCCGTTCACTAATAGCTTTACTAGGAATGCCTTTACAATGAAAAATCGTTGTTAAGGCATTCATGGTAAAGGCATTAGTGGTAACAATGCGGTTGTTGTTCCTACCGCGTTGTTCAGGCATGCGTTGTTCCAGCATGCGTTGTTCCCACATACATTCGCCTTTAGACCTTGTCCCTCAAACTCACTTATTGCAGGAGGGAATCCGGGCAATGAAGAGGAATGCCACAAGGTGGCACTGCAGGCTCCACAGTGGGTCCCCAGATGGCAGCGCTGCAGGCTAAAACTGAGAGGCCGCTGTCAATCATTGCTAGAGGTCTCCCATGCGGGCATCGGACAATAGTGCCACTGACTCACACTGAAAGGCCTTGCACAGCAGAGGCCGGGCCTGCATTGGTGGCCAGACATCTCCCACATGTTCGTGCCTGATATAAGAGGAAATTATTTGAACAATGGTCTCCCTAACTGCTTACAACATAAGGACATAGCCACTTAACTCAGAGGTCTATGATAGTATAAAGGAACTTGACTTTCAGCCTCCTCAGTATGGTCAGTAAAATATTCTATGCCTACGTAACATCCTTATATTTCACAATTGAGGGAACATTGTCCCATATAATTGAAAGAACTTCCTGGTTTGGAAAGCTCACAATTAATTGGTATTACGCTAGCTGGGCCTTCGTCGTACATGATCAATATAGTTTCTGTTTTATCATCACAATGGATTTTCTTATTATTGTCAACAACTGTTTCTTTTTCACTATATTCTCTACTAAAGGAGCCAAGGTCTTGCATAAAAGATGGCATTATGTACACAATATGGTCAAGAGTTTCCATTCAAAGAATAATCTTACATCTTTCCATACGTCAAAAACGCGCAATCAAAATACAGGAGAAGCAGCGGCATCGATTCCACCTACAAAAAGACATCACAGACCAGAAGAACCTCTGCACCGCCCAAAAATACAATCACACATAAATCTATTAGGCTGCTATACGAAGGATGCTGATTAGCTGATCAAAGAGCTCAGGAAGTCTTTCAGATTCTCATCCACAACCAAATAACTTCACCAAGTCTCTCTGTTCACCTATATCAAGTACGCTGCATCACCTAAAACACTGTAAGCTCGAGCTACCAACCATGTGTGTTAAGTCATATCAAGCTCTTCAGTTTGCAAACATCATCCACCACGCAAGGCTCGAGGCAAGAAAATGCGAGATAATGCACGAAGAAGAAATTATGTGCCTGACTATGGAGCTCCCTCCCAGCAAAATCCAGAAGGCTTTGTCAAGTCTGCGTTTTAAGACATGCCTTTAGAGGCAATTTTTTTGGTAGTACCAGGGAAAGCGACAGAAATAACTGGCGCATCAGACGATACAACTGGCGCACAAACAGACAAAAAACGTCCCAGCGCTGAACTGTCAGCCCAGCCCGCCTGGCAGTGCCAGGTTGCCCTGTAGGACAGTCTGGCTGCCAACAAGTCAGACCCAACCTTCCACCCTTCCTGGGTAAGTACATTTAGTAGCATTAACTTAGTTAATAGTAACATCTATTATTTACAATGATAAGGCATAGCAGAGGTGAGGGATTTTTAAAAAAAAAAAAGCAATTCGAACTAATTAATATAGACACCGGAAAAGCCACAGAACGCACTGTTTATAGCACGAGGCAAGAACGGGTCTTTCTTGCAGACCTGTACTGCACAAACAGCGAAGTTTCGAAATTGCTGACCAAAGACAATCATGGAGGATTGCTACTGGGTGACGCCAAGCAGGCCTAGGGAGCCTTTATGACGGACAAATAGGGGGTCCCAGAAAGCAAGTAGGACTAGCGGGCGGCACAAAGCACAAGAAAAGGGCATTCCCATAAGCAGGCAATTTCCCATTACCTGTCTCCTGCGATAGGTTGTTCATCGATTATAAATCAATGAGCAAGACAGTTAATTAAACTGAAAGCAGAAAGGAATTTTAAGAAGAAAGACGACATAAATCAAGAAAACATGGGTCCCTTGGGCGGCTCACATTAATAAGGCAGGAGCATGAGCTCCTAAAAAGCTGCCCTTGCTTCGATCCGTGCATTAGGCGCTCTTAGAAAGCGGCAGTAATGGCGCTATATAGAAGGCGGTGCTCTGAAGTGAACTCCCAAGGCCTGCCTGAAAGCTGCAGGCAGGCACAAGGTCCCCCGTCTGACTGCGGGTAGAAGGGGAGCCACCCATCTCAGCCCCCATCAGTGTAGCCAGTGTGTCATGGACCCTAGTGCAAGGAAGGAACGAGCTGCTGGCTGATTTTTAAAATACAGCCATGACCAGCCTTACTCAGGGTTGAGCGGCACCCACAATCCTCTGGGCACCGGTGCCATTGCACCATCCACACCAATGGAAGCTAGTCCCTGATCCCCTCCCGCCCTCACAACACACACTGATCTCTGGAAGAAATCCGCTCCCCTCCCCTGCGTTACATAAATCCTCCTGCAGCTTGTCAAGTTGTTTAGCTTTAATTCCACACAAGTCTCTGAGAGCTTACCACACTCTTCACAAATGAGCTGAATGGCCATAGCATTGCTACCTTAACCAGTGCAGATATTGCCTCACGTGAGGCGAACACAAGGTAGGTGGCATTGCCATCAAGTGTCATTTATTCCCGATAAAGAAAACTTCTGTGTTTATCCCAGGGGCCATCTCCTAGAGGCAGGATTTAAGTGCAATGAAAAAGGCTGGGGGTTGGGGCTCTAAAAGGGCATGGTCATAGAAGCATAGCTAGGACTTTTTAAGCGAGGTATGTCTGTGTCATTTTACTCTGCCTTGACAAAGTTGCTAGGCCCATGCCACGTTCTGTTCCAGTCAGGTTTTTTCTTTGAGTTCTGGGATTTGTAGTCTTGTTTATTCCATATTAAAAGAGGAGTACACGTCCCAGAATTCAAATACAAAAGCCTGGGCTGGAGCAACACGTCACACAAGGAACTAGGAAACCAGGCAGCTGTGTTTTATGTTAACTCATTTATATAGCGCTTTCTACCCATGCCAAGCGTTGTAGCGTTTTGTGCGGGGCAGCACCCTGCTCCGGAATCCAAGGTTAGTTTAAAGGTGTTATTTAGCATGTGTGAACTCAAATTCTGTCTTTCACAAACAACGCCCCCGGACCAGTATCTGTGTGTCTTTGTGAGTTTTCTGTTAGTGTATTCGGACATGCAACACAACAACAAACAGATTATTATACCTAAAACATGTCACGCCTATTGGCTTTACCAATGAATGTTAGCCGTATCAGATACATGAGTAACAACGATAACGTTATATGAATTATTAGAACGTAAAATGTTCCAGTTCTGAAAATATGAGACTGAATTTAACGATCTGCGGAGGAGGGGGTAGTTTTCGGAGCATCTGAATCATTCCTGTTCCCCCTTTGAAATCAGTTTTCTTTGCAATCTCTCACTCAGTTGGATGCACCACGTTATAATCCCCACATCTTTCTGAAATCCTTTATCTCACACGCCGTCTCCTTCCTCGTTGCACATACAAATGGGGTTCGGTCCCTGT
Organism: Pleurodeles waltl; assembly: GCF_031143425.1. Taxonomy (NCBI): domain Eukaryota; kingdom Metazoa; phylum Chordata; class Amphibia; order Caudata; family Salamandridae; genus Pleurodeles; species Pleurodeles waltl. Next base: position 342,042,137 of record NC_090437.1, read on the forward strand.
AAAGCAGGGGAGGTTTGACCACACCGTCTCACCTCTCTCACTCTTTTAGCACTGTCAGTACTGACAATTACCATCTTACATGGAAGTGTGATGTGCACAATACCAGTGCTTAATTTGAGCCAGTGGTTTCTGGAGCTCACACAGCACTTAATTGTTAACACCGGGACTGCTACATTGTGACACACTGTCTGATTTAGAGACCAGCACAGCAACAGCTGTTTGTTAATTCATTATAGCATAAAATGACAAACACCTGCCTCCCAAGGCATTCGTATAGCTTTGGGGGCATGGAATAGTCTGAATTGTCACACTTGGGGGAAAGTGATGGTTTCTAGTTGCGTTGGTATTGTCATTGGCAGAGCTGGCAGGGCAATTGGTGGTGAAGGCTGCAGTTGCCTCCTGGCGAGGGCCCTGGCACATATTCTTTCATAAATTAAGCACTGCACATTAGCACAGCCTTAGTTCCAGAGCTCTCAGTCGTGCATCTAGAGCAACTACCCACAGTCGGAATACACCCTAACACATAGAGAGGAGTCACTTGAGAGTATGCATTATTCAACATTATTTATGTTGCATGAAAAAACTGCTGAAACACAACAGCTGGAAACTACAAAGTTTTCCTAGGGACTGCAAAATGAAGTTAAACATTTCAAATATTAACAGGAACGGAAACGCTGACATGAATTATATTGAGGGTTTGTAGGTCATTGTTAAAGAGTTGATCAGGTCTGTTGTCTTTAAACTTAGGGGCGTGAGCATAGGGCTTAGCAGGGACCCCTTTCAAAGTCACATTTAAATTACTGCTGGGTCTGAACCCTGGCAGCATCCACCCCGCTTTAAGTACTGCTTGGCAGATTCCATCCTGAACTCAGCCTCCCAGGCCAGCAATCCAATGAACTCCTTTACCTAATTCCATCAATCTTTCCACATTTAATCTATAAACTGCTTCAGCATGACAAGTAGTGTATCTGGGAAGAAGAAGTGGATTAGAAAGATATTCTACATACAGGAATCTGTAATGTTTTATTTATTTTATTAAAAATACTTATTGTAGTGTAGACTTTTTCTCTATGTTCACAAATACAACACAGTGATTCTGCAACAATGAAATCTATATAAATAAATAGTCCTATAACGAAACAAGATAACACCCCAAACAGAAATGTCATCCTGCCACCAAGTGTTGCCTGCAAATGTACAGTGGGGTACACATTACCCATGTCACTTGCACGAGTTCCTTCCTTCCCTGAGACTGCTTGACTTTTTACGCACTCAAAATTATGTAAATCCTTGTTATGGCACTGTCATGTCGTAGCTACCCACAAATAGCCAGAAATGGCCATTATTAAGCTAAGGCCAGCATTATGAAAGGGTGAGCACCTTCATGACATGCATTTGAACAATATGTCATAAATTACTGCCATAATTTAGGGCAAGGATCAACACAAGTGTGAGTGCCATGGTTGGCCACAATAGGTCAACACTTACCTTCACTGGCAATAGATGCACACTCTATGCTAATAATTACAGGCATGCTTTCAGAACCATCACTGTGCCATGGACATTCATAGGAAAACATTATCACCACTGTGCCAGGGTTAATATGATGCCAGGGCTGGGCACCATTCTGTTAAGACAGGGTACAGTTCGACAATAATGACCACCACTGTGTCAGGACCAGCATTATCCCAGAGAGAGGCACTATCATACTACATATACCCACAATTTGCCAACAATTCCCACCATTATGGTGGGTCCAACATTTTACCGGGGTGGGCAATGGGCATCAGTCCATGGACGCCCACAAGTTGCCAAGAATTACCACCATAATCTGAAATTTAGCAAGTTACTCAAGGTAGTTAATTGGCATAATGTCATGGATGCCCATAATCTGACAAGAATCACCACCAGTGTACCTGGCCAACATTTTCCCCACTGTGGGCAATTAGCATAACCTCATGGATGCCAGCAAGTTGACAAGAATTTCCACCATTCTGCAAGAGCTAAAATGTCACCAGGGTGAGCACTGGTGATCATTTAAAAAACGCCCACTGGTAACCAAGAATTAAAACTATTATGTAAGAATTTCATCGGGGTTGTTAGTGGGCACACCAAATTTCACACGAGTGCGCACACACACACACACAGAGACAAATATGAACTTTTTTCAGACGTTTCTTCTGTTCCCACAGCTCCATGCTGCCTCTCCTCTCTCTCGCAGAGACAATTGGTGCTACATCAAAGAGGCAGGGGTGGATGTGTGAGCTTTGGGCAGTCTGCCAGAGGGGGTAAGTAATAGAGGTCCAAGTGGCAAGGTAAGAGGCTATTGGGTGTGCTTGGGAACCCGGGGTAAGGGGTGGAGGGCACTATCTTTATGTTGGGTATACTCTTGGGGGGAGGAAACAGTTGTCATATGTGAGAGAAGCTCTGACTGTGACAACAGCTTCCTGTTAACCTGGCAGATTCTTTTGTTCCCCCCTTTTCTCCCCTTGTTAGAAAGGCTAGCTTGGGTATTATTTTTTCCCTTTCGCTACGTAGGTCACCTCAACTTTACTGCAAATCAAATGAGAACCTCCTGTTAGTGTCCACTTTGACACCAAATACAGATTTGATTTTTTTTCAAGATTATTCAAGACCATCAGGCAAATTTCTATTTACTTCCACCAAAAGAAGGGAGTGTGTGCAATAGTTAAAAAAAAGGGGGGGTCATGTGTTAATGCACCTTACACCCACATAATAGCAGAACAGAATAAGCTTTTCAGAGGAAGTAGAGCACATTTTGTAAATCCAGTAAAAATGTAATTTCTCCCATCAACAGACCATAACATAGCGTATTCAAGTAAATTAAAGGAATTAGCTGTGATATAAAGTTTATGAAGCTGATGTAATGAAAAATTGATTCCTGACCAAATGGATCTTCTTTGCGGCATGAAAGCAGATGAGCTCTGTACCTCCCTCCATTTGTCACATGTGTCTCTCAAGCGTGAGTAGTTCTTCTTCGGTTTGAACAAATCACAGCTGACAATCCTTGCCATACTTTTAGACCATCTTCTATCCTCTTCAAAATAGCTAATTACTGCTGTTCCATTCAAAGAGCACAAGGTGGTCTCCACAACCAACCTAGTCATATCGAGTCATTCTTCAATAACTACAACAGCATCCTTGATCGGCTGCTCTCCACATTTTATTCCATTTCTCCTGGGGATGTGAGCCATAATCTAAAAGGACAATACAGAGAAAACACATTCTCACAGCTTCTCTCTGATAACACTTGCTCCTAAACTACTATCTCACACAGTAAACCTCAGACACTCATGCTCATTCAAAGATGCCTTTGGCTAATCACATTTGGCTCATACCATTATCCACTTAACCCTCAGAGTAACTGCCACTCCCCCCCCCACAACCCAACACACTCTGCTACTTCTAAGCATATAATCCACTCTGACTTCCATTAGGCATTCCTCAATCGAGCCCACAATGACATCCCATTTTGAACTTGAATGCCTTTAAAGGCTTACACTTCACACTTTGAACTACAATGCATGGACACTTTCCCCCTCAACATGTTTACCACACAAACTTCCCACATCTAGCCATGGATATTCCCATGTGTGAAATTCCTAGAGACTAAGATGTGCTCTCTCATATGCAACTGGGCCAAGTCCAAGATCCTCGAAGAACTGCAGAAAAAACACAGGTGCTTATTTTCTTCATTAACACCATTGACAAAGCCACCCTGTAAGTTATTGCTGAGGTCTACCACTATGTTTCAAGGCCATCGTGAATGAACACTTCTTAATAAGAGAAGAAAACAAAGGCTGAAACTCTTCCCCATCCAAACCACAGACCTGTCTCCCAAAGGTCTTTTTAAAGAAAATGTATATTCAACATGCTCACTCATTACCATTCTGTAAGTACTCTTTACTGAACTAAAAGTGCACTCTCATGCATTCAATTTTATCTCTTCAACAAACCATAACTACCATTAGCCATAAACATCCCCCTTGATCAATCAGCTGCTTTTGACACTCAATAACTCAGTCCTACTCAACACCATTACCTTTCTTCTCATCCATCTCCTCCCACTAATTGTTCATTCTTTGTTTCATGGTGTCCAGCTCGATTCCTGCCACTCTTCTTTCACCTAATGCTCAGTGTTGTTCTCATGGTTCACCTCCTAAAGAGGTAAACTTATCTCCTTATTTCGTTAAGTATTATGGCAGTCTGTCTATGGATCTCCAAACGATGCATTCTTTACACTTTCTTGACACCAAACTACCTACCCAAGCACCTTCCAGCAGGCCAGCTTTTCACCAGTAGCACTTCTCAAGTTCTTCTGGGTGTCGTATTCCCACCTTCAGTGTCAGGATCTCCTTCCGGCATGCCCTCTGGTCTCTCAATGTCCTCCCAACTCTAGCCCAGATGCCCCATATCCCTCTTCTAACTCACCACACATCATATCTTCATCTCTCTGCCTACCCCCTCCTCAGCTTCCTCTTCTGATGTCCATACTTCTCCTCCTTCTCCCTAAGCTATTTTCATTAAAAAGGAGGAGTGTTATGCATGGGAGAGGGTAGCCATGGCCAAGGGGAAAGAGCTATTTGGTGATGTGTCATTGTCATAGGGCGCCACTGCGACTCTCTAGTGACATTGAGATTGAGGCACAGACATTGCTCCTAGAAACGATCAAGCTACGTTCAAAGATGATTTCAATAAGTCATAATCAGTGCTTAATTTGTAAAACAATAAGTGCCACGGCTCTAAGTTTTCTTCAGTAACCCGTGTTTAGCCCCATCAACATCTAGGGTGCCAAATACCAAGGCTGCATCGTCTTGATTCCACCTCAAGTTTCCACCACCAGTGTCGCTTCTAAACCTTTATCTCACTCTTGCATGTTCATTTTCATTCCCGATTTCTGCCCTTGCCATTGTTTTTCTGTCTTTCTCTTCCTCTTTCTTTCACTTTTTTGTTTTTTCCTCTCTCTTGCTTTGGGTTAAAGTCTGATAAGGAAAAATAAGTGCTGGTCCCCAAATATGAGTGCCAGTGGGGCCCACCTTCAACCACCAACTAATTGCACGCACTAGTCATGGTATGAGATGATTGTAAGAGCAGGCCCATTCCTCCTTGTAAACATTTGATGAAAGTCACCCAAAAATCTGTGCTGAGGATTACCAGGTAATCTTCAGTCTACTCTAAACTAGTACTCGGTATTCTTTCACCTCAAACAAAATCACATTCTCAAAAATGCATTAGGCTGTTAAAGAAACGACCATGGCCGGAGCAGTTCTGAAGATCCCTGAACGGCGAACCTCTGCTTTCCTTCTAAGGGGTAAGCAGCCTCGCAGCACAGCAAAAACCTGTCGGGACTAATTACGGCAAAAGAGATATGTCTACCTTTAATTTCTCTACAATACGGAGAAGAATGCGCTCCTTCTAAGCACTAGGCCCTTCCCATCTATCCTCTCCAGCAGTCTTTCCACTATTAGCTATCACTGAGTACTTTAAACACATCTGCCTTTCATCCAAGTTTTTTCTCCAAAAACGTCGGTTTAAAACTGGCTGTCAAATTTGACAGAGTAAGTAAACAAATGCAAAATAAACTCCGAGTTCTTAATCAATAGTTTGAATCAGCTCGAGTATAACAAACATATATTATCCAGCCCCAAGAGGGATTTCAAACCAAGCCTAAAAATGCCAAATTCCTAGCTCGTCTAGCCGTATGTTTCATATGGTTACCACCATCCTTTATCTGGTGGTGAAATGAAGTGCCACTTTCCCCTCAACCCGTTAAGTCGGGAGGTAAAACCACAAAGGAGAGAAAGCAACAAAGAGCTTGTGAAAGCGTAGAGAGGCACCTTGTAAAGACCAGAGAGCAATGAAGGTTAATAGAACAAGTATTTGCAATGTAATGTGTCTTGCGTTTGATCGAGTTAGAGCTATTAGCGTTCTAAATTCCTAACTGGACTTTTCTTGCCACATACATTAAAAATGAAAAGTTAAAGGGGTGGGGCGGTGCACATGGGTGTGGGCCAAAAACATTCAATAAAAATAAATTTAAAAAACATACCTGAGCGCCAGACCGCAGCTCCTCCGTCCCCTCAACAGGCACAGGCTCCCAGCCTACCCTACGGCCAATCCTGACGCTGCTCAGAGCAGCATTAGAATTGGCTGGAGCACCCAGCTAGGGCACTCCGAGGTAGACTGGGAGCCTGTGCCTGCTCTCTCCAGCCCAGCAACACAGTGCCCGGCTGGAGGGAGCACAGTGTGCATGTGGGTTTGGCTGTTCCGAGACTGCCAACCAAACATACATGCGCACTGAGGGGAGTACACAGTGCACTCCCCTCGTCCCCATCATAGGGATAGGGGACAATCAAAACCAAAACCAAAATAAACTTACCTGCCACTTCCATGTTCCACTGCTTCAGCCGCCTCGGTTCCTCTTGTCTTCTTCCTCCCTGCCCACCCAAGCCTGACGCTTCTCTCATGCTGTTACCATTATGAGAAAAGTACCGGTATTGGCCTGATCAGGGAAAAATGCTGCTCAGGGAGGGAGTGAGACACTATGCTAGGTCTCCACCCGGCTGTGCAACACAGCTGGGTGGAGAGTTCAAAGTGCGCATGTCAGTTTGGTCGGCCTCAGATGGCCAGCCAAACTGACATGCGCACTTAGAAGCGCACCACCACTCCTCCTCCACCTGCTGACATGGAGGTTGTTGGCCCCACCCTAAGAATGCAGAAACATAAAGAGATAATAAAATACTTTTATTATCACTTTATTTTTCTGCTTTCAGCCACAGTGCGATGCTCCTCAGCCTTAGAGGAGAAGTCGCCTCTGAGTAACACACCAATCATACCACCGCCTATGTCATTAAACAAAGCTAAAATAAAAGAAGCAGTCCAAGTGTTTAATACACGGATAAGCGAAGGGCTGCAATTTTGCTATCACAGAGTTTTCATATAACTATAGATTTGTCTCATTTTATATATGCTGCATAAATTGCAGATTTCACCAACCCAAAAAATGGTTCTAGTTAAAATGACGGAAAAGTTACTAGGAAGCACAAAGACATGGTTTCGTGCAATGGCAGACCCTTTGCTAAGTGATTACTCATTTGCTGATATGGCACAACTTTGTCCATACGCACTATTATCTGTTTAAATGACAAAATAACAAAATAATACTGCCACTGATGGTGCCGCATTATGGTGCGCCATTTGCCTTTTTCCCACATAATTTTTTCAACTTGCCCGTATAATTGGCCTGCTAGTGCTGCCTAGTTTCTGTGACCTTGCCAATATGCTGTGTATCCAAAAACTTGCTCTAGCTCTTCAGGTTTTGTTAATAATTGCAGGTCTGCTGGCACTGTGCTTCCTAGATGCCTTTATTTACACCTGCTCCAGAGTGTAGCAAGTGTAGTGCTCAAGGCCAGAAAGAGCAATGTGAGGCTTTGGAGGGCGGAGAGGGCTTGAAGAAGCAATCCTTCAGAGCAGCGTGTTTCTTTCTTCGCAGCATGCTAAGCAGGTAGCAAGCGGTCTTTTATATTCCTTCTCGTTAGGAAGGAGCCGCAGGGTGCTGCCGTGCTTGAAAGATGGCCCCTCCGCCTTGTCGCAGCATCGTTAGAATGGTTCGAAAAAGCAGACCAGTGCTAGAGATGGACAAATATGTGTGATAACAAATGCTTAGTTACATCAGATGTACTCTTCCTCTCAGTAGGTACCAGGCTATATTTTCCAGGCACAGAGTTTTGGTTTTCCAGTGTTATGAACAGAAGTATTCCTTTAGATAGGAGTTGTTTTCCTGACTTTTCTACATGTATGTATGTGGTATTTCTATAGAGCAGTGGTTCCCAATCTGTGGTCCGGGGACTCGTAGGGGTCTGCGAAGCCTCCTCAGGGGGTCCGCATCTGCTTAGAAAATTAAATAATATTAACAGATTAGGTCCCCAGCTTTCAATAATGACTCAGTGGGGAGGCGGGGGGTCCTCGGATTCCTGTAATGATACAGTGGTGGTCCACGGAAGTCAAAAGGTTGGAACAACTGCTATAGAGCGAACATAGCTGAAGTGCTGTGGAGGGTTGCCATGATCAAAGTTCAACATAATGTACTTTACTCAAAGTCTCTCATATTTTACCCTTAGTTATGGCCTTCACGTGCATTCTTTGATGAATATAATTTGTACCACAGCGCAGTACCCTCCTAATAATTAAAAATCATCTAAAGCTTTCCTCACTGAATTGAATGGATAAGGGCAATGATGTTGCCCTTATCCAGTCAATTTTAACTACAATTTTAAGGAACTGCAAAACACCAATATCATGCTTTGAGCACCTGCACTCAGTCTTTATTTTTTTATTTGATTGTACCATGAAAATTGTCAACTGAAAGGTAATGGTTTGCCAACAAAAGAAATGCAGAACACATCCTCAGTGACACGAAACATCAGAGAAATGTATAAAATAAAAATAGAAGCAACAGCAAAACTCTGGCTTAAATTGGAATCTCATACACAAAATAAGAAACACTTTTATTGTTAAAAAAATAAAGCAAAACCTCCATCAACAAATGAAAGGAATTTTCTGAAGTATGCAACAATAATTAACAAATAGATTGCCACTATAGTTTGTCTCCATGGCACCAAAGAACTAGGTCAAAGCATGCAGAGGGCATACAGTCTCTAGAACTCCAGTTCTGGAATTAAATGCCCCTCATTTTAGAATTCACAATACAGAGGGCCTAATTCACAATGGCTCCCAGTTTCACCTAAATGTGTAAACAAATAAGCAGTTCCACATCGAATCAAATATTATTAGTTAACAGAAATTAGATTTTCATGAAGAAATACATATGCTAGAGTTCCCAGAGGGGTGGGTAAGCAAAATCACCAAGTCAAAAATGTGTGACTATTTTGAGTAAATTTTTCCAGCTGAGCTATGATATAAATCCATTTGAGTTGTGAAATTAACTCACTTATATCAGGAAAATTCTGGCTTGAGTCCTGATTTGTTCACCCATTAGTGAAGAAATGTATCCATACAAAGCAATAAACTCAATAATGCCTCAATGATTCCTTAAATTCCTAAACGATTTACTCCATCTTTGAGCCATAACTTTCTGAATAAATGGCCTGAAATATCCCATGCCCTCACTACCACATTCCATGAAATGTTCCTCTTGAGTACCAAAGAACCCAAACAAACATACGAAGCATTCCAGGCGAGTCATACCATTGTCTCCATGGGCCACGTCGTTGTCCAAATGAGCAGGTTTAACTAATGACTTTCACACCAAACAGAAGAACCATTAGTAATAAATTGCTTTCAGATGAGCCATAACATTAACACGGGTAGTCATGCAATTGCCGTTATAAATGTTACCTTCTGTAAAATTGTATTGCTTTTAATCAATCTCTCCTCACTAAATTTCCCCTTGATCTGGAAGGAACCACTTTGGTGTCTAACAACCCAGAGATGTAAAGCAAAAATTACTCTAAAGAATTCATCATTGAACATATGGGAACCAAGGACATAATTTGAGACAATACTAATTCCACTGGTCATGACACATAGATTTCGCTCTGTTTTTCTATCCCAAGAGCACAGAAGCAACTATCAGGGAAGTTTATGCAATGTGACCCTTTTGATCCCTCCCCATATCTTGAATCAGAAAAACAAAGCAAATAATTCCATGCACTGATGCATCAAGTAAGAGTTATGTAGAGATAGGGATGTAGCTTCAAGAGAGTGTTTAGGGTGCCGTATCGCCCTCCCCCCAGATAAATGCATTTCCATTTTCCAATCTGGACTCTGAGTTGGGTTTCTCTTGGGCTCATAAACACTCACGAGAACAGACACGTTTCCCTCTACCCTGTGAAGAATTTAAGAACAGCACCTCCTTGTTAGGCAAGGAGACACCAAACCACTTTGCAGGGATAAACAGACAATTATTAGGCTGCACTGAGGTGTAATGACTTGTAAATTACCTGATGCAGAAACCCCCTTGACAGGTAAAACTCTGCTACTTATCCTTTTAGTCCGAAAACAAGTTTTCAATTGTCTATTTTTATTCCGGTACTTAGAGTCTGACAGACTATGTAAAAACATCTTTGTCATGAGGGAGAGGGGAAATCAGGTTAAATGCCAATAGCCCTCTGATCAGTAGTCTGCTTTTAAGAGAGGGAACAGGTGTGGATTGGTTGAGCAGGACAAAAAAAACACACCCCTTTTTGAACTTTTCTGCCTTATTGAGGAAAGTATTAAATGCACTAAGACGTAAAATGCTTCCATATATATGCACAGACGTATCAGCAGCCTTTTAGCACAGTAACATGGACTACCAGGTTTTCAACTTTTTATGTGCATATTCACATTAGCCTTTTTTTAATAAAATGCGTTCTGTAATGTTGGAATGCACTTTACAGCGATGGAACCGGTGCCATGCTAATTACCCACTCATTCCTATGTTTTAGCTATGCCCCATCTCCTCATGTCATTCTGTGTTTTTGAACTCCACATAGAATATACTGTTGCTTGAACAGTACGGCTTGAGATTAGCCTTCTGGTATACACATTTTCTCTGTGCAGCTTTCCACTGTTCCTTGCAGTAAGGTTAATTTTAAATACCAAGTAACTATTACACAAATAAGAACTGCTTTGAGGTTGTACACATATACACGCATGAAACAACACACAAAACGCAAGCACGCATACATACACGCATTGGTAAGTGTATTAGTCTCACGAGCTATTGCACCACATTACTAACTATGACATTAATGTTACACACAGATCACCGTAGCAGACGTTCAACTTTGTGACTTATGTTATCGGATTCATAAACTGTAAACTGCAATTGACAGAGTTTCCAGAGCATGAGCACAACTCACCGATCGGCTATTATCAAAGCTCATCTAATACAATAAACAATTTCATAGACTCAAAGGGCTACAAGAACTTTTGTTACTTTTCAAAATATCACTGTCCCTTTATCTGACACCCTAAACAGCCAAAGCCTCTTCCCTCCCAACGGCCCTCATTGATCCCTATAAACACTGCTTGTGGCACCATCTTTGTCAGTTGGGTGCACTGCTGAGATGTTTGGGTATCCTCAGACTCACACTTCCTGAACCTCACTGACTACGCTACACGCCGGTGTGAACCGGAAACGAGCTACTTTAGAGAAACCTTTCAGATGTCAGTGCTATTTCCATTTCTCCATTGCCAAGAGCTGTCAGTAAATTTGTCAAACAGTATTTGAAGGTTCACAGACACACGCTGGCAAACACCTTTGCTGTGACAAGCATTCCTTTACAAAGCGGTTCGAAATGAAAGGCCCTGCGGCTCATGGTGGCTGCGTCTGAGCCACACTGCGGTGTCTAATTATGGACAATCAATTATGAAGATTGTTTTACCCCGCGAAAGGGAAGTAATGTTCCGAAAATGCTATGAGTAGTTTGTGTGAACTTGAGAAGTCACACTTTTTATTTGAAACTCATGTTGAACAAATAATGAAGAATGCACAAAACTGAATTTTATTTGCAGATATAAAAAATGTAAAAGTGCATAATTGTTAAATGGAATTACGTGCCATTGTTTCTGCACTTCTGAGATCACGGGAGGCTGCCAGCCAAAGCTTTGAATGGTCAGACCTAAACCTTCCTTCAATGGAAAGCTTTAGTTCCACACAAAAAAAGCCATGGAAATGACTCGGTTTCTGTTTTTAACAATTTGAGCAGGACTGTAAAGTATGTCCACTCTAAGAAACAACTTTGTAGCAGCTATAGCCATGCGCTGTATCCTACAGTTATTCCTGCAGTGCAAGATTCTGCCGCTATATGAATGCAATTCCTCTCTTTAAAGGAAGTTTTCTTAAGTTCTATTTGGTTAAGTGTGCAATGTATATCGTTATTGGTCTGATGCACTATTTCCAATCGAAATCCAGGGATGTGCAATTTGCACACTCACTGCTTTACGAACGGAAATGTAATTTAGCAAAGCAACTTATGTACAACATTCCAGTGATAACAGGGAGCGGCAAAAGATCTGCTTAATGAATATGAAACAGGTAGGTCCCCGTTTCCGACCTCTGTGATAGGCTCCAAATGCAGGGTTGGAGGCCTGAAAGGAGAGCAGACTTCCGTCCATGGATTTTCAGGACGAAACAGGAACCCTTTTCTATTTTTAAAGCAGGGAGAGCAGGCGGTGGTCTCTCTGCTCCTCTCCCCTATCGAGGCTGCTGACATCCTTCACAAATAAATCAATAATCTGTTACTACCCCTAGCTGGTGGTCAGCAGCACATCAATGATTTGTAATTGCAGCCCTCACCCACTGAGGCTTTCCTATCCAAATCGGAAAGAGAATGGGGAGCATCCTTCCACGTCCTCGCCTACCACCAATTCGGAAAGAATCGCAAAAATCCTTTGATGAGACAGAAATACTTTGCAGGTTCGTGGAAAGGCTTAGATACATTAGGACAAGTCTTTTCCGGTCTGAAACCTTGTGATTTTGTTAATAGCAGTGTGGGTGATTGCAAAATTGGTTTGTACATCAGGCCCTAAGTGTGTGAGACGCACTGGCTGAGTGAAACAGACGAGCAGTCTATCACTCTAAAGCCAGAGGTTGTGAGGTGCAACGGGAAGCGTGTGAAATAGCTGGTCTGAGGCAAAGCCTTTGCAGGAAAGTCATGTACTGCATCAGGGTTTTCAGAATCTGCTGCTCTTTATGTATGAAGCCAGCACTCTGTGGGGTGCATGGAAATTCTACACTCCTTGAAAGGATGCAACGTTCCGGTAAATTTCAGAAATCTTTAATGAGTATCAAAGTGCAACTGGCAGAAAATGCAGGATTTGCCAGATGTTTCAAAAGAAACATTTGGAACTTATTTGTGTGCTGGGAAAGGCGTTGAGGGGAATCTTTCCTTACGGACTAGGTGGTCTCACACACTATATAGTGCCATGCTTCATCTTATGACCACCTACCCCCATCCAGGTAGGATAATACCACCTGGACGACTCAACCTCGCTGTTAAAGGAACTTGGAGGGAGTGCAGAGATCAAGGTTATCTGGATAGTGATGGGATCCAGTTGTGCTATTGAAAGACTAAAACACCTAATCAATCACCTGTGTGATGAGTCACCTTTATTAGTGGTGATTGCTGGTGAGATTAAAAAGAAGAAGTGGGAATCTTCTAGAGGGTAATGGCTCAAACAATCACCTGCTATTTAATGGCCAACGTGTTTCTGCCCACTAATCTCAAGCCAAAGGATGTCTAGGGGCATTCGTCAGGGCCTCAGGATCCCTAGATTCATGCACTAAAGGGTCATGTACTAGGAGGAGAAAAAGTGGCCTTCCTCAGTAGGAGGTGGTTGGAATGATATAATGAAGATGGGCCTACCTATGGATTACTAAACAGCCTGTGAATAGCGGAGAACAATTAAATAAATGTTATATGCACACTACATGTATGTGATACTAAACACAGCAAACCACTGCACACAAAAAGGGTGAAGCTGCATGCTGAAAATCATGCAAAACATTCAAATCCAACCACACAGGGCAGACTAATAAGTAAGAATATAACCCTCTACTTGCGGGAAGGATGGAGAATACAATTTCTTACCCTATGATTGAAGGGCAAATGGCCCCTAGTCTTCCTAATCCCAACCCCAACCGCCCCTACCCTAATCCCTGCATCTTGTTTCAACGCTTCATTTAGAGCTGCTGCCTTTGCCTATCGCTGGAGGCATGGGACTACATATCCCATCCTCCCCCAGGGACGGGCGCACGCTACGTGGCCACACCCTCTTCACGCTCCAGTTCCCGGCCTAACGGCAGGTTCATTTATCTTCTGAATCTCCCCGGCCGAGCTCCATTGATGGCCGGGGAGGGATCCGGACTAGGTGCGCCAATGATCGTCACCCTTTGACGGAGTAAGCTGACGTGACCCGGGCGAGGCTCTCGGATATCACAGATAAGAATCACTCTTCCCGAAGTTCACCTTTTACTTTTGATAAATTTTACTGTTTGATTCAATTTTGCCTACATGGCTCCATCATATTACAGTGCTTTTGGAGCCAGTGGGTGTATCTCTCCTCGTCACTGTGTTACATTTTCGCATTTTATGGCACTGTGATATCAAGAATGGAGAAGACCTGGCGCCTTGCACCCACCGAATCCAACTACACCGCCCTCAAGACTGCCATCCGCAAACATCACCAGCTGATCTGCATGACCAAAAGAACCAACTACAAAAGCCGAATAGACACCAACGCCCACAACAACGAAGAGCTCTTCGGCATCATCAAAGAATTCTCCAACCCCAAGACCTGCTCCCACGAACCCTCGCCATCACAGGAACTCTGCAACTCCCTCGCCACTCACTTCCGTTGAAAGATCGAAGACATCCACAACAGCTTCGAACCCCAGACCCATAAGCCAACCACAGACAACCAAGAACCCAAAGTATCAAACAACACCAACCCTCTATGCTCCTGGACCCACGTCAACAATTAAGACACCATCAACACCATGGCCTCCATTCACTCTGGCTCCCCCTCGGACCCCTGCCTGCACCAGATCTTCAACAAATCCAGCAACATCATCGCACCCCACCTCTGCGCAATCATCAACAGCTCCTCCGAGACAGCCACCTTCCCTGATAGATGGAAACACGCCGACGTCAACGCCCTGCTGAAGAAACCCAAAGCTGATCCAGATAACCCCATTAACTACCGACCTATCTCCCTCCTCCCCTTACCAGCGAAGGTCATCGAAAAAATCGTGAACAGCCAACTTTCCCGCTACCTGGAAGACAGCAAAGCGCTCGATGCCACCCAATCCGGATTTCACAAGAACCATAGCATAGAGACCGCACTCATTGCATGCACAGATGACATCAGGACCATGCTCGACAAAGGCGAAACCGCAGCTCTCATCCTCTTGGACCTTTCCGCAGCTTTCGACTCCATCTGTCACAGCACCCTTCGTACACGCCTCCACAACACCGGAATCCAGGGCAAGGCCCTCGACTGGATCCCCTCTTTCCTCTCCGGCAGAACCCAGAGAGTCCGCCTCCCGCCCTACCTGTCCGAATCCTCCAAAACCGTCTTTGGCGTCCCTCAAGGATCCTACCTCAGCCCAACACTTTAATGTTTACATGGCTCCCCTCGCCAACTTCGCACGATCCCACAATATCAACATAATTTCCTACGCAGACGACACCCAGCTGATCATCTCCCTCACAAAAGACCCCATAACAGCAAGAAACAACCTCCCCAAGGAACTTCACACCATCGCCGACTGGATGGAATCAAGCCGCCTCAAGCTAAACACAGACAAAACAGAGGTTCTCATCCTCGGCAGCAACCTCTCCGCCTGGAACAACTCCTGGTGGCCTACAACCCTCAGAGCCGCCCCCAACCCCACCACCCAAGTTCGAACCTAGGCATCGTCCTTGACTAAGCACTTAACATGACTCAACAAGTCAACACAGTCTCCTCTTCCTGCTACAACACCCTCTGCATGCTCTGCAAGATTTTCAAGTGGATTCCCCGGAAACCAGAAAAACAGTCACCCACGCCCTAGTCAGCAGCCGACTGGACTTCGGCAACGCACTCTATAGAGGAAGCACAGGCAAACTACAAAAGAAAATGCAACGCATCCAAAACGCCTCTGCCCAACTCATCCTTGACGTCCCACGCCACAACCAGATCTCAGAGAACTACACTGGCTACCCGTATCGAAAAGGATCACCTTCAAATTACTCACCCACGCACACAAAGCCCTCCACAACACAGGTCCGGCCTATCTCAACGACAGACTCACCTTCCACACCCCCACCTGCCAGCTCCGCTCCGCCAGCCTCGCCCTCGCCTCCGCCCCTCGCATCCACCGCTCCACCACCGGAGGAAGATCCTTCTCATACCTCGTCGCCAAGACCTGGAACTCCCTCCCGCTCCAACTCCGCCAGACCCAAGACCTCCTAGCCTTCAGAAAACGCCTCAAGACATGGCTTTTCGGCCACTAGCTTCCCCCCTCCCCAGCACCTTGAGACCCTAATGGGTGAGTAGCGCACCTTATAAATTGTTTGATTAATTGACGAAGGGGTCTCCATTCCATTCCATTGCTTAATTACTTAGGCTAATTCTACATGGGTGCTAAAATTTACTGTTTGATTCAATTTTGCCGGCATAGCTCCATTATATTCCAGTGCCTTTGGAGCCAGTGGATGCACATTTCCTTGTTACTGTGTTACATTTTCGCGTTTTAGCACACTGTGATATAACGAAGGGGTCCCCATTCCCTTCCATTGCTTAATTACTTAGGCTAATTCTACATACATGAGGATACTCATAGCCTTTTCCTGAGCCCATATTTTGCGCATTTCTGAATTGCTAACAATCATTTCACGCCTCCCTCTACCTTGTTTAACTTAGCTGCGGCCGCTGTTCTTCTCTCTTGTAGAGTTTGACTACAAGGGGACACTCCCCCTCCCCTAGACTAGGGGCTATTTGCCCTTCAATCATAGGGTAAGAGACCGTTTTATCCCTCCTTCCCTCAAGTAGAGGGTTATATTCTTATGTATTAATCTGCCCAGTGTGGTTAGATTTGAATATTTTGCATGATTTTCAGCAGGCAACTTCACCCTTTTCGTGTGCAGTGTTTTGCTGTGTTTAGTATCACGTACATGTAGTGTGCATGTCACATTTAATTAATTGTTCTCCTCTATTCACAGGTCTCCTGTGTTTAGTAATCTACATGTAGGCCCATCTTCATTACATCATTCCAGTCACCTCCTACTGAGGGAGGCCACTTTTTCTTCTGCTTAGTACCTGACCATTTCGTGCATTAAATACAGGGATCCTGAGCCCCTGACGAATGCCCCTAGACCTCCTTTGGCTTGGGATTAGTCTGCAGAAACATGTTGGTCATTAAATAGTAGGTGGCTCTTTGCGCCATTACCCTCTAGAAGCATCCCACTTCTTTTTAATCTCACCAGCAATCACTACTAATACGGTGATTCAGCAAACAGGTGATTGATTAGGTGCTTGTAGTCTTTCTGTAGCACAACTGGATCCCATCACTGTCCAGATAACCTTTATCTTTGCACTCCCTCCATGTTCCTTTAACTACGAGGTTGAGTCTGTCCAGGTGGTATTATCCTACCTGGATGGGGGTAAGGGTCATATGATGAAGCATGACACTATATAGTGTGTGAGACTACATAGTACGTAGGGAAAGATTCCCCTCAACACCATTCCTGGCACCTGAATAAGTCCTGAAGTTCCAGATATGCAAATGGTCCAGGGCAAATTAAATTTATTTTTCACCCATAAGATTCCCCATACTCCTTGTGTATTTGTTCCTGTTTCCTGGGGAGGTAGTATGGGTTTTCTTTTCTTTTTTCACTCCCCTTCTCTATTGTTGCGATTAAGATCAAAATAAACATTCCAATTACACCCCCCAACATGGAAGTTTTACTCTAAAACATACCCCTAGAATGAACAATTATGAACAAACAATACACACAGAGAGGCACACTGTTTAGAAATTACATTACCTAGTCCTGAAACTTAACTGGAAAATAACTTTTCCTAGATGATCTCATCTCACCCTTTGCAGCATAATTCAAACTATCCTGTTGACCCTTAACTTCAACAGGCCCCATACTAGGTTTATGTATTTACAATTTTTCTTTGTTCCCACATTTCCTATTCTTTAGCCTCAGTACATTCTGCACCATGTTCTCCAACACTTGTACGACTTCCAAGGGAACACCTTTACACTTGACTTTTTCACTTTCAATGTCTCATACTTCTGAGCCCCTCTGCATCTCAAACGTACATCATGTATCACTTCCATAGGAAGTTTTCTTTTCCTTCTTTACATCCTATTGGTACCAGGTAATCTTCCCTTTACCAACACTACAGGCGAAACCTTTCTATCAGCACTGGGAGCACTGGGAATTGCCCACAAAAGATTTTCAACTACTGCATCCAATTTAATCCACCACCCCTAGATAACTGAATGGTTTCCCTGATAACCTTGTTACACCTCTCAACCAGACCCTTATTACTTGCATGGTACAAGGACTTAGTGACATGTTTGATCCCCAAAGTCTGTAAGAAGATCCCATTTCCCTTAATACAAAATGTTGACCATTGTCACTCACGATTTCATCGGGAACTCCTTGTCCAAAGAACAAATTGTCTAGAAATGTATTGATTTTGGACATAATTATACTATTCGCCAAAGCCAATTTCTGGCCATCTAGAATAATAATCTTTGATCACAATCCGGTATTGGCCATATGAACCACTCAAAGGACCAATGATGTCTATGGCTAACTTATACCATGCCTTCTCAGGAACACAGAGACTGTACTGCACTGGAAATAGTAACCTATGACTTGTCACTCCAGGACAAAACATGCACTGTCTAACAAAATGTTCAACTGATCTGTTGAGTCTTGGCTAACCAAAATATCCTTCTAATTCTCCATTTCATGGCCCATATTCCAATAAGCCCATCATGATCTAACTCTACATTGCACAGATCCAGGTACCACAGGCATATCTAATCTTCTCTATAAACCATTTAACACAGACCGCTCAGGTGCAATGTGCTGAAAAGAGTCAATACCTGCATTAGAACATTTTGAGTTCAGCCAACTGTTAAAAGCGTAATTTATCACCTCCCAAACCTTCTTTTTCAGGTATACCAGATAAACATTCTTGTTCCAAAACAGCACCCTTACTGACAAACACATTCTTATTGACCACAATCTCCTCAACTTCCATTGCTTTCTTTTCTACAACAATTAGATATTCCAGGGGTAAGTGAGGCAGGCAATCAGCATTAATATCTCTAACACTGGGTGTATACTCTACAGAATAAAATCTTGAAGTCTAAACTGCCATTTTGTAATTTGTGGGGTGCCTTTATCTGCACCACAATGGTCACCAAATCCATCAAACGTTTGTAATCCACTTGAATGGCAAACTTTGAGCCCCTCAAGTAATAGCGTAAAAGGTTGACACCCCATCACAAGGCCAAAAACTCTTGTTCCACCTCAGAATGTGAAGACTCTCCAACCTCTCAAGCTGCAACTCACAAAAGCAACCACTTCATCCCTTCCATTCCTCCTATGCAATAAATCTATGTCCAAGCCATAATGACTGGCATCGGGTACCACTATACTGGAACCATGTGTTGTTAAAATGGTTTTAGTGGATTAGGTTTGCGTGTGCCATCTTTATACTGAAAAGCAGTTAGGCTGGAATGCAGGGTTGCAAAAGGATCATCACTATCTCTGCACTTTTTCAATTTATATATCAACCCTCTGGTTGTGGAATTAGCATCTAACAGTTGCAGTGTATACAACTATGCTGCTGATTCTCATATACTATTCCATGTAGACAGTACCCCTTCCTCATACGCAACATTTCAAAGTACAATGAGGAATATTGCTAGCTGGATGGGACCCAATCAATTAAAACTGAATGCAGACAAGACGGAAATAGTTTTGTTGAATAACAAAACCAGCTTATGGATCCATATTTACTGGCCAACAAATTTGGTTTGATGCCAACTCCTACAAACTCTGCTAAAAGCTTAGGAGCTGTAATCGATAGAAACCTCACATTGCATGCTCTATTGTGTCTAAATGTTCTTTCCTACTAAAATAGAGAGGAAAATTGCACCATTACTATCCATCGAAAATAGGAAATTGATAGTTTCGCTCCGTTTCGCTCAGAACCCACCAAGATCATCTGCGGCGTACCTCAAGGCTCATCGCTCAGCCCGACACTCTTCAATGTCTACATGAGCCCCCTCGCCGACATCGTACGCAAGAACGACATCATCATCACCTCCTACGCCGACGACACCCAACTTGTACTCTCCCTCACCAAGGACCCCGCCAGCGCCAAGACCAACCTACAAGAGGGTATGAAGGACGTCGCAGATTGGATGAGGCTCAGCCGCCTAAAGCTGAACTCTGAAAAAACGGAAGTCCTCATCCTCGGCAACACCCCGTCCGCCTGGGACGACTCCTGGTGGCCCACGGCCCTCGGCACCGCACCGACCCCCGCAGACCACGCCCGCAACCTCGGCTTCATCTTGGACCCTCTTCTCACCATGACCAAGCAAGTCAACGCCGTGTCCTCCGCCTGCTTCCTCACTCTCCGCATGCTCCGCAAGATCTTCCGCTGGATCCCCGCCGACACCAGAAAAACCGTGACCCACGCCCTTGTCACGAGTCGCCTGGACTACGGCAACACCCTCTACGCCGGGACCACCGCCAAACTCCAAAACCGCCTGCAACGCATCCAAAACGCCTCGGCCCGCCTCATCCTCGACGTACCCCGCAACAGCCACATCTCCGCACACCTGAGACACCTGCATTGGCTCCCAGTCAGCAAAAGGATCACCTTCCGTCTTCTCACCCACGCACACAAAGCCCTCCACAACAAGGGACCGGAATACCTCAACAGACGCCTCAGCTTCTACGTCCCCACCCGCCCCCTCCGCTCCGCTGGCCTCGCACTTGCTGCCGTCCCTCGCACCCGCCGCTCCACGGCGGGTGGGAGATCTTTCTCCTTCCTGGCGGCCAAGACCTGGAACTCCCTCCCCACCAGCCTCAGGACCACCCAGGACCACTCCGCTTTCCGGAGACTCCTAAAGACTTGGCTGTTCGAGCAGCGATAACCCCCCTTTCCCCCCTAGCGCCTTGAGACCCGCGCGGGTGAGTAGCGCGCTTTATAAATGTTAATGATTTGATTTGATAGTGAAAGCTACTATCACTTCTAGACTTGACTATGCAAATGCGGTCTATGCAGGATTGTCTAACTCCATTTGGCATAAACTCCAAGCTATTCAAAATGAGGCTGCAAGGTCGATTTTTATGCTTCCTAGCCATACCTATGCTACCTCCTCGTTAAAAACTGCATTGAATTCCTGTAAAGGAAAGTGTACAATTTAAGGTGTGCTGCATGGTGTTTAAAAGTATGTATGGGTCATCCACTAAGTGTGTGTCAGAAAAGATTGAGAAATGTATCTCTTCACACAATTTGAGGTCAACATACACAAATCAACTACAGTGTAGATAAGGGGGTAGCAGTTTGTCAGTGCTAGATCCTGCAATTTAAAAGCTTTCTGATGGATACAATCAGTCATGAAATTGAGTTTAGACTTTTTGCTAATTTTTAAAGACCTGCCTGTTTAAACAAGCATATGAGAGCAAGTAATTCTCCTTTTGACCCAGTCAGATAATGTCTTATTTATAATCGCCAAGAAACCTTTGGTGAACAAGCACTCTTTAAATAGAATATAAGACAACAGCACATCTAAAAATCTGCTTGAATTTGTTCAAACATTCTGGAATCCCCACAAACTGTCCACTTTTTATTTTTAAATAACACATGAATCGCATTCGTTTTATCAGCCCACTTAAGAATGAAAAGAAGAATAAAATGATTTTAGGTCCATAAAAGGTTGCAATTGATCCTTATTACTTGGTGCTGGATCAACAACAATGGCACATACAAAATTCTCCTTTGGTTATACTCCTTGACAAGTACATTATGTACCAAATGCTTCATACTAGGCATACAAAATGTGATACCCCTTTCCTCCAAACAAGATAGAATGTGAGCTATCTTTCTATCATAGTTTGCCTTGTTGACAGCATTACTTAAAAGATCTTGGAAACATTTCACACCATCAATACCTTTAAATATTATCTCCATTAACCATTGAAAAACTGCTGAAGCAGAGGCCAAAGTGAAGGTCATATGTTTAAAATGAAATGCACCATCACGGTTAACACAATAGGTGAGAATTAGGTGAGAATCCTCATGGAAGACCACATGGTGATAGGCTGAAGTCATGCCTAAGTATTAAACACTCTGGCATCCTGGATCTGTGTAATTTCGGAAATGTTGGGCAAAGGATGTCTATCAACCCAAATTCTGGAATTAAGATTTCTGAGGTCACCACACATCCTCCAAGAACCATTGGATGTGCGAGCCACAACCACAGGTGGTGATAAGCATTCTGACCCCTCAATCAGTTCAATAATGTCTTGAGAACATAGATTGTCTAATTCTTTATGCAATTCTGACCTGGCCTTGAGGGACACTCTTCTAACCTTCTATGTTTGAACCCATTCATTTGACCTAAACTCTCTGTAACAAACCCTGGATATATAATTTTCCATTCAGAATACTGCACTGACCACACCTCCCAACATTCTTTTTATCAGGACTGATCAGGATAGTTAAGATCTAAAACTATCCTCAAATGTCTTTGATCCAACCAACCTAATAGAGATACGCTATGCTTAGCAACATACCTGGTGTCAGGGGTCTTGATACCCTTGAAAGATAACTGTGTCAAATTCACCCAACACTTCAATGGGTTTTACACCTTAAACATGATGAAAAACTTTCTTAGAGTGAGGTCGGGCATTTTCCCCAATCATTTACACCAATTAGAGTTAAAGGAGATCCAGAATCACTGATCATGTTTATTGACACCTCACCCACACCCATATGACATTAAGGTCTTTTAATTGTAGTTAAATCCACTTGGGAAACTAAAGTATCCCCGTAATCACATCCATCAACTACAGGCAACACCACACTCTCTTCACTGGGATCAGATTGTATTGAAACATCGTCCTTTTCACCAACTTCATTCAAAGCTTTAGACTGGTTATTCCTGCTGGATTTGCCAACCTTTGCAAAATATATTTTTAAAGTATTCAAACTTTATCCACAGCAGGACATGAGGGAGAATTACCTTCATGGTTGCCCTTGTCACAACATTAACAAGCCTTGACTTTCAGTTTTGATGGTATTGACTTTACATTTTTTTAAACTTGATAAAAGTGCCAACAGCATGAACTGTTGAAGCAGAGGGATGCTTAAATTTACATTGCTTCATTTACAATGCCATATTCTCTATTGCAACTGCATTTTCTACTGCTTTATTTAAAGTCAGGTTAGGAGTGGTTAAAAAGTCTTGACTTTTTTGTTATTGATGTGTTCAGCAATTTGATTTCTAAACAACTCTTCTTCAAATGTTTTATATTCTCAAATAGAGGCGAGAAATCTTAACCAACCAACAAAACTCTTAATAGATTACCTGGACAGGTGTTGCTGTCTATAAAACCTGTGCTTTCCAAATATTACATTGTTATTTGGTTTAAAACAAGCATTCAACATCTTGATAGCAGAAGCATATTCATCTTTTGCATCGTCATCCCCCAGCACTGATTGGTGTGGTAAATGTTCAAGGATCTTGCTACCGTTTGGACCTACACAATGCCGCAAGAGAGCATTTTTTAGTCAAGGTTTCACCATCAAAAGTAACTAATTATGGCTCAAAACTTTCCTTTAATTGCTCCCAATCAATGTCCAGAAGGCCTGGATTTTGTAGAAAAGAAAGTGGTGAAACCATATTCTGAATAGTATTACTAATGGGTTACTGACTCTACAGTGCTTAAAAAACATAGTGTAGGCTTGAAATGGTACAATTATTGTATAATTCTAAATAATTTGTAATACAATAATAACATAATGTAGCTGTTTGGTGGAGCAGCGGTGGAAAAATCTACATAAATCAGCAAACCAGCTGCTTGTACAACCAAGACTGAGAGAGGAACCAGGTGACACGCAGTAACACAGATGCTCCTGCAGCAGCACGACCAGGGACACTGCGTTGCACTGTGGAGGGAGGCAGAGTGTCAGTTACACACCATGTTGAACCAACATGGATGATGCATTCCACTAAATGTCAGGACATCAAAGCGAACACCTGCTGTATTTCAGAAGCTTAGACTGCTTTCCAATGACGATTGTTGAATCTTGGTGTCAAGCATCAGAGTCGCCTCCAAAACATAAGAAAGAACTACCACCGGTGCTTCATAGACTTCAGCGGGGCAACTAATCAGCCACTCCAGTAACTTTGTGTCACACCCACAAGGATAAGAGAGTGAACAAGATGAAGCAGCAATGAAACAGGTGGCACACTGGTGATGCACGCAGGACCAGAGGCTGCAACTTGCTCGTCGCCAATGAAAGGATGCTGCATTCAAGGTAAGTTTAGAAATATTTAATGAGCATCAAAGTGCAACCAGCAGCAAATCAATATTCCAGTCCTCCGCGTCTAATACATGGACGT
Organism: Pleurodeles waltl; assembly: GCF_031143425.1. Taxonomy (NCBI): domain Eukaryota; kingdom Metazoa; phylum Chordata; class Amphibia; order Caudata; family Salamandridae; genus Pleurodeles; species Pleurodeles waltl. Next base: position 342,066,321 of record NC_090437.1, read on the forward strand.
TCCAGTCTAACATTCCAAACACACAAACAGTAACAATCCAACCCCCTGAAATTCCATTTGGTTTCACCGAGATGGACGTGCTTGCTAACTAGCTGAAAATAACCAGATTTACTTTGCGGCAGTGCCACAGATTAGTGCTTAATTTGTGCCAGTGGTGGACACCAGCACTCATTTTTTGGCGACCACTATTTTCCACCATCGTATTTTTGACCTAGGCCACAATGGAGAGGCCCGTGGAGAGAGAGACTCGCTCTAGTCTCTCCGTAGGTACGTTCGGGAGAAGGAAAGTGACGAGGAAAGGACAGGATTTGAGGCAGGTAAATGGGGGTGGGACTAGTGGAGGAGGGATAAAAAGGGCTGTAGGGGGAAGTACTGGCCTCTTTCCGCACTGCTCATCAAGCGGTTTGGAATTTGGTCAGTCCGTGGGGAAAAAGGAATTCCATAATGCGAAGGCAAGTCTTCAGTATTTGGATAACATCACCATTGGCCTCCGGCCTTGCAGAGAGCGAAAAACACTTACAGGGCATTTCTGCTTCAGCACCATGGCAACAAGCCACGACGCTGAGGCAGTAAGGGCTGCGCTTCGCATATTAGGCAAAGCCGGCTGATCCGATTTACTCAGGCCTGGTGTACTTGACCAGGCCTGGGTCGGCATGGTGAGGCCGATGCGCAGCGCATCTGGCCGGGTATTGGCTGTAGTAGCCGCGTGTGTGTCCTCTGAGAGGGCTAAAATGCCCAAGAAAATGGTGGGGAGGCGGGCGTGAAGTGCATCCACCCCCTTAAGCCATTTGGATGAAGGTGAAGCAGGATAAGGGGAGGGAGAGGCAGCTAAGGACAGGGGGCAGAGGAGCAGACAGAGGGGGACCCTGGGGACAGGCAGGAACAGCTGGTTGTCGCTGGGCCTGTATTGGTTGGGGACAGGGAGCTCAGGAGCTGCCTGGGCCCAATATAGAGATGGCTCCTTTGGATTTTTCTTTGCCAAAGGATGGCACAGCAATAGTGAAAAGGTCTGTGCCCTCACTGAAAAAGAAGGGCAAGAGTGCTGGTAAGACAAGGGGTGGGCCAGTCAAGGCTAAGGCAGGGAATGGACAGGCAAGGAAGGCTGGGGGAGGGGCCGGAGTGGTGCCAGTTGGTACAGAGTTGGGGGGGTCCAGGCAGGGCAGGTTGGACTTGGGTGAGGCATGGGACTTGGGGGCCAGAACACAAGAACAGCACTGTATAGTGGCAGAGACAGAAGAGAGGTGGGCCCAGCTGTGTAGGGACAGGGATGGGGCAGGGGCAAGAGGCAGGCAGCTAAAAAGGGCAGCTGAAGGGTTGGAAAGTATGGGACCCCCTCCTCAGGCACAAGGTCGGGGTAGCTGGGTTTGGGTACCGCAGGTAGAGGTGGGGAGGGGTCAGGAGGCTTGTGCGGCCAGAGATTTGGGCGGTGCTATGAGCACCAGTGGTGCACACGGCCACGAAGGGCGCGGACGGACAATGTCAGTGAATGAGACTGGCAGTAAGAAGGTGATGCCAACAGGGTGCAACACGGCCTCTGCACGTTCGTCTGAAGCAGTCTCGAGGGGTCTTCGGCAGCCTCCTCTACACCACAGGATCGGGGTCAACACAGAGATGGTGTGCACCATGTGGGTCTGGAGGAAGATTTGTCGAATAATATGCTGATGAGTGGTGCTGTTGACAGCAGGTGGGAGATGGATGAGGAGGATGTGGTGGAGCTTGATTATGATGAGGAGATGGATGAGTGGGAGGACAGGGAGATTCGGGAGGCAGAGGTGAGCAGCGGTAAAGGGAGGACGAAGGGCGCAGGAGTGGGGTAACCCCTTCTTCTGTTTCTATTTTGCAGGATTGTATGTCTGGTGGCGAACCACAAGAGGTGTAGCAAGGTCTGGCACGTGGTTGCGGGTCAGGGAAGGTTTCACGGCCTTTGGGGGCACAAGGCAGAGGTAAGGGGCAATGGTGGTTGGTCTGGGGTGACGGTTCTGGTTTCAGAGGAGCAAGTACATGTAAGTCTATAGGGGTAGGTGATTTTTCGGTTCATGACACACCTGCGGAAGGGGTCCTGCAGGGTGGGGACAGTGCAAAGGCTAAGGACGCAAATACCACAGCTGGGAGTGAATCTGGAAGCCAGGCGACTGGGGAGGTTACGGGATCCGAGGACAAGGATTGGGGGACACACAAGAAGCAGCTTCCATACATGGGTATGACCATGTCTTTGGGTTCGCACGTAGCGGATAAAACGAAGGCCAGGATATGGAAGCATGAGTATGTGGACATCTTTAAGCTCCTACATAGGGACATACAAGCCAAGGAGGGCTCCAAGGAAGAGGAGTGGGAGTTAGCGCGTAGACCGAAGGTTCCAATTACAATGGATAACTGGACTTCAGTATTTTTGATTTTTGCAAGTATATACTGTGAGAAGTTCCCAGACAGGGCCATAGCGCTATTTATATACATGGATATTATAAGGAAAGCCCAGATGCACTTCGGGGTTTTGCCTGGCTGAGTTACGATGAGGAGTTCAGGGCAAGGGTGAGTGTCAATCCTGATAAGCCTTGGGGAGATGTAGATCCGGAATTGTGGATGCAGTGGATGGCATCATCGTAGTCCACTGTGTCTATACACACCGCAAGCGGCCTGCCAGTGGTTCATAAGCCTTTTCAGGCCTGTCCCGCCCAAGAAGGGGTGGATGTGGATCAATGAACCCCGGTACCCACGACAGGAGCCTGTTGTAATTTTAATAAAGGATTCTGTTCCAGACCCCCCTGTAAGTTTAAGCATGATTGCTCCAAGTGCGGGCCGACACCCGGTTACACAATGTTTTTCCCCCTCTAGCCCAGCTGAGCAATGGAGAGCATCAAAGGGAAGAGGCATGCAGGGCGCTCCTGCGCCAAAGGGCTCCTACGGCAATTAGGCTGGAGGCTCTTCTGCCCCGGCTACATAGGCTACATAGCTACCCAGATAAGGCCACGGCTTGTAAGTTAGCGTGGAGTTTTCGGGTCAGTTACTAGGGTCTGCGAGTGAGGCGGTGGGCAGACAATTTGCAGTCTTCCAGAGAGATGCCACAAGTGGTAAAGGCCAAGGTGGCTAAAAAGGTGTCTTTGGGCAGAATTACACAGCCTTTCTATGTATGGCCAAGTAAGGACCTTTGGGAGTAATGCAGAAAAAGGCGCTAGGTGAATTTCGCCTGATTCATCATTTGTCATGGCCGGAGGGTGCTTCTGTTAATGATTTCATTGCACCAGAGGATACTAAAGTGGTAAACACAGTCTGTGCTTTCTTTTTTGGGTATTGAATTGGATGCAAACACTTTGATTGCAAGATTACCAACACCTAAGGTGGAGGAAATGCTGGAATTTTTGGTAACATGCGGATATTGTGCAAGATTAATCTGCACACAGCACAGAAGCTGCTGGGTTACCTTAACTTCGCTTGCAGGGTGGTCCGGGGTGGTAGGATGTTCAGTAGGCATTTGGGTCTAGCTATGTCTGGAGCAGTACTGCCACACCACAGGATACGTGTGTCGGTAGGTTTGAGAGAGGTTGTCAGGGTGTGGGAAACCATTTTGACACATTTTAATGGTGTCTTCATGTTTTTCTGTGAAGAAGATACAGTTTGGCAGGTACAGATTTTTTTAGATGCAGCAGGAGCCACAGGTTTTGGGTTTTTTTGGGACGGAAGGTGGTGTGCAGAAGCATGGCCCAGACAGTGGTTGCAGCAGGGGAGGAGCATTGCTTTTCTAGAATTTTTTCCACTCCTGGTGGCATTGGCCGTATGGGGGCATGAGCTCGCTAACAGGACCATGGTTTTTCGGGTTGACAACATGACAGTTGTTGATTTAGTCAACAGACAGAGAGCGAGGGACCCCAGGGTGTTGCGCTTGTTACGCTACTTCATGCTTCGATGCTTGTCATTAACTGTTATTTTCAAAGCTGCTCACATACTTGGGGCATACAACGAGATTGCAGATTCCCTGTTTCATTCACAGTGGCAATGTTTTTGCAGCCTAGCACCAGGAGCAGAGCAGAACAGACAGACATTTGGGAGTAGGGGCCGCGATGATCACTGGGTTGGTGGAGATGTCTTTAGCGGAATCCACTTGGCAGAGTTACTGACTGGCATGGTTGGATTTTCAATCCTTTGAGTTGTTTTCAGGCAATTTTTGGCTACAGAATGCTAAAAAGCTTGAGTTAAGTGCGTTGCGTTTTGTGCTTTTCATGATACGGAAAGGCCTGTCGCCCGCTACCATTGGTGGTAAATTTGCAGGGGTTTCTTTTTACGGGAAGTTGTTTTTTGGCTATGATCCAGGTAGGGATGATTTGTTGGGGAAGATGCTGAAAGGCTGGGGTAGGGTCAGATCAGTTTCAGGTAGGGCGGCAAGAGAGCCCATTACTTTTGACTTGTTGCTGGAACTATTGCACGTTTTGCCTGTGTGTTGCGCAGATGATTACGATTTGGCACTTTCCGTTTATGCAAGGTGTGAATGTTTTTTGGCACCTTTCGAGTGTCCGAGCTGTTGGGGGTAGGGAGAGAGGTAGGTGTGCAGGTCAGGGAGGTTTGTCTGCATGGGGAATGTTTGGAAATTTGGCTCAGGTGATCCAAGACTGATCAGTTTGGGAAAGGCAAATGGGTGTGGTTGGGAAAAGGTGGTAATTGTCCGGTTTTGGAATGGCTGAGCTTTTTAAGTGTGCGGGGTGATTCAAGAGAATGGAGTTTTTGTACATAGGTCTGGTGCTAAGCTTACCAGTTTCCAGTTACTGAAAGTTTTAAGGACGGCTTTAAGGCGGACGGGTCACCAAGCTCTCGATTTTGGCACACATTCATTTTGGATTGGGGCGGCTACTGCTGCGGCACATTTCGGTTGGGACTGGGCAAAGATCAGGGCTATAGGAAGATGGAAGTCTAGATGCTGCGAGCGTTATGTGAGGCCTTAGAGGGGCTTGTCTGTTTTTTGCAACGGTTTAGGTTAGTTAGGGACGGCATCGGGGTTTGTTGGGGTGTGGGAACAGATTTTTGAAACCATTATTAAAGTTCCTTTTCTTTGCAGGATCTGTGTCCGGTCCACGAAAAGACAAGATGGTCACATGGCTGGTCAGACATTCGTTTATCCATTGGGCAGCAAAGTTTGCGGAAAAGCAGATTTACGGACGGGCATTGGGACTCCCTAGTAACCTACATGAAGATTTTTGGTGGGGCAAAAACGTCATGAGGTGGGGAAAATCTGCTTCCTTTCTTAAGTGCTAGCTTGCCAAACTGGGGTTGTCCTGATTTGCTACGGATTCATCTGGGTAAAAATGATCTTGTGAAACTGTCAGGGCTTATACTACTGCAACACATGCAGAGAGACTTGGAGCTACTCAAGCAGAGGTTGCATGGTACCTGCTTGGTTTGAACTGAGTTTGTGCCTCGACGAACGTGGAGATGGGCCATCAAACATGGAGTCATGGAGCGGGCTTGCAAGAAGCTTAACCAAGCTATGAGGGTTTTCTGTTGGACCCATGCTATAAAAATGTCAAAGCAAGAGGACATCACAGAGCAGGATGAGGCACTTCTCAGGGTAGATGGCATGCACCTGTCTGAATTGGAGAACGCGTATTACCTGGCAGATCTTAGGATATTGCTTGGGGATTTATGGGCAAGCAGATGTGGCTCAGAGAGCAGGAATAAGGCAGTCAGGTTGCAGTAGTGTTTTTTCTTTGGTGGGGCAGCAAAACGCCAAGTGGGTTTGTGCTGGATGGCAGTAGATGGGGAGGGTGGAGAGTCAGATGCGGGTACGTTCGGGAGAGGGAAGTGATGGGGAAAGGACGGGATTGGAGTCAGATAGGTGGGGGTGGGAGTAGGAGAGGGGGGATAAAAGGGGTTTGAGGGAGGGCCCGGCCTCTTTCCGCGCCGCTCATCGCGCAGTTTGCCTATTGCCAGGTGGCCAAATTCCAAAGGAGTTGTGTGTTGAGTAGCGCGGTATGGACATAACGAAGGAGTGTAGGGAGGGGGTTGTGAACGTCAGTTAGGGCAGGTTTGTGATGGAGTGTGAGGCAGTGGATGGGGGAGGGTAGAGAGTCAGATGCAGGTTTGGCCACCCTTCCAGGGAAAAAAAACAAGCAGGTGAAGGATCAGAGTGTGGGGGATGCACAAAGCAAGTAGGGCATGAAATGGAAAGGGGAGTGTGCAGGGGAATGGAAATGAAAAATGCAGTGTTTGAGTAAAAGGATGAGCGAGGAAACGTTAAAGGGTGGGGTTTATTAAAGTTGGGTTTTCGTTGAAAGTTAAGGTTATGCATTATTGTTACAATCCTGTCCTAAATAAATGACCTTTTACACTGAATGGTTTGTATCACTGAAGTATGTCCCGAGAGAGAAAGACACAAAAAAAGAGAAAAATAAAGAAAAGAAAGGAAACAGTGACAAAACGAGAATGCCGGGATGAAAAAAGCCAGAATGATAAAGAGCCAGGAAGAGAGGGAAGGGTTGAAGAAAGAGGAATGATTTGGAATAAAGGTAGCCCGCTTTGGTTTTTTGTCAACCCCGACATTCACCAGCGCCTGTGACACGCTGCTTAGAAAAACTTTCGGTCCCTTGTAAAATGAAGCACTGACTGCTGGCCTGAATAGTAACGTGCTGTGGTTGGCTGAACAAGCCACACAGACCTTTAGTAAACATGTATAGGGTGCTCTGGTATGAGAAGCGTTTATTAAAAAGCAGACGTGTCCATGGCTCTTGGAGAGCAAAACCAAAGCAAGCGTCTGGACGTGTAGTTAGTTACTTGTGTGCAGGGAGCGCTGATCATGGGAGTCGATAGAAGAGAGGTTAATGCACCGAGAGAGAGAGAGAGGTGGGGGGGGGGGGGGCTAGAGTTTAGTAAGTGAAAAATCATCACAGTGGCTGTCCCTGAGCTGTAAAAATAAAGAGAAGCTCGGCTGCCTTCCATTATACTGTGTATATTCTTCCAGTGGGGCTGTAAAGGCTCGAGGACCAAACTGCGTCATGGCGCCTCCATCCGTGGCTGAGAAGTAGAATGTTCCACTTCAGGCGCACCTAGGCAGTCACAGCGAATTATCGCCACAGCCAATTATCGAATGTTCAATTTTAGGGCAGAAAGAACGGACCACCTATTTCAAGAAAGTTAATGTAGTTTCCAAGGGGATTCCTGCTCTCTCTTGTGTCGCTGCTGGTAGGCGCCTGTTTTGTTAGCCTGTTTGGTGACCGAGAGCAGCATTTTTATAGATTGTGACACCGGATTCTGCATTTCCCGCCTTCGTAACAGAGGAGTTTAATGCTAACATAGGCCCAATGGCGCAGATACGTTTTAAGGCAGGGGCAAAGTGGGCTCGGGCCCGGGGACCCAGCGTTTCAGCGCCCCCCCTGCAACAGCCAACTATGCTCTGCAGCGTTTTGCACGGATGACCTTGCATACTTCTTACACAGATTGTTTTAAATACCATTTCTTTTTGCTTATGTTTTATGTGGGTAATGGGAGAGGGTCTACTACAGACGTTTTGCAGAGAAATGTGTTTACGTTTCATGATACATCAATACAAAATATTTTTTCAGATCAAAACAGCACATGATGTAGGAGAAATAAAAGGTTGTTACCTATATTATTTGCAGTAATACGAAAGAGTTGAGGCTATTACAATATTTAAAACATACAAAACTATCCCCAAATATTAGATGTAAACATTTAGAATTTGGATGGGAGTGCCTTTGCAGTGTCAATGACCTGGCCAAAGAGGGCATGAAAAAGCTGAAATTGGTTCATAAATACAAAGCTGTTCCAAAAAGGGGACCCCAAATGACGTTTAGCCCATTGCCCTGAAAATCCTTAACTCCTTTGAATGGAATCCAAACTCCATTTTACCCAGTGAAAACAATTACTCAGTGAGGGCACAGTGTACCCTGCGGAATAAGCTAGCTAAAATAGATCATTTTGAAAAGTGCATTTCAAACAAACATCGGCAATGCCAAAATGGTATTTAAAAAAATGCATGACCATTCTGCTGCCCCTCCCTCCCAACTCATTCTATTCGTTCCTGCAGGGTACTCTGTAGGCCACACCCGTCGAACCTCAGCAATTAGAGAATATCCCTCCACAACAGTTTACAGGTGCATATTTATGATCCAAAACAGAGTCTTATACTGCAGCAGTTCACCTAGAGGACACTGTGCCTCACGTTTATATGTACATACTAGCACGCACTACTACAGGGTCGGTTAATATTCTGTGTCACTCTGGGGCAGAAATAGGCCTGGGCACCAAAATTAAAGTGTCCTCTGTTAGTGAATCAGATAAATAAAAAAGGCCTACATTTGCAAATAAAGGCAGTTTTTAACATGTACAGAAAGGTCGATTAGGTTTTTGAAAGGTATGCGAGATGACATGCATTTGTGCTTGCTGCAGGCAATGTTTGTGGCAATACTTGGGAAATTATTAGTAAAAACCATCCCACCAGATAGCAAAACAGGCCTACATACACAAAATTCAGCCCACACACACTGATCTGCCAAACCAGCCCTTCGGACACAGCCAGTTTGCCCTACAGGCCAGTCTGACCCTGGTGGGATTGGAAGCCTTGCTGGAAAAGGGGATTCCTGGGCCCTCCGGATATTAGTAGTCTGCCTCCATTAGTTTTTGCCCCGTTTTCTCCTACCTCTAAATGCTTCATGCCCAGATTAACAACTCCTGCAACATGCACTGCATATCTTTGATTCTGTTTCTTATTAGTTATTTTCATTGTATCACTCCCTCACGTTAAGGAATAACCAGAACAAGCAGTTGTTAAACGCTTTACAAAAATATCATGTCATTTCAAAGAGATCTTCTTAAAATGTTTACCTTTGAATGCCCTGGGAGAAAGTTCTGAAGCACAATCAATATTGTGTAAATTACTACAGCTCCACTGAAATGCCATAATAGACAGGTACTGTTGATAAGAAGATGATGGGCAACCAGGCAAGACCCAGTCTCCCTCGCCTCCCTCCAGGGGTGATGACTGATTTGTTGTGGAGGGTGCCAAAGGAGATGGATGTCCATTGCTTAGCTTGAGAAGGGCTCAGGAGATTGCCTCACACTTAGGGTACCTCACCAGTGTGCAATGTAATGGAACATGAAACTCTCAACGGCCTGCTATATTTACTGTGCAGAATAGAGTGAAGTGATGCAAGCTCAGAGTACCAGCATCATCAACGCTTTACTACAAGAGCATGAAACTTGCAGGAGAGGACCGATCCTGACAGCAATAGAGTAAAGGTGAACTCCATAATTTACTTTGCCCACTGTTACAATAGTTTCTGAGAGCACAGGTCACATGTGATGATGAGGAAGGAATGGATGATGAGAGAGGATGAAGTGGAAGGGAGCGATGTTAGGATGAAGAGGTTGGCGAAGAATGGGTTGACTTCAAATGAATGCTCCCTGCTGGTGTGGGTACTACTGAGCTATGGACTGGAAGGCCCAGGGGGAACTTGTGTGCCAGACAGCGATTTTTTGAATTTTCTAACATAGTCAGAGTGGGACTCCTGAGACTCAGACTGCCTGTAGGACCTAACCTGAATGTTGCTGATAGTGAATAACCTCTATCACAAGTAAGAGGAAAGTGGCACTCAGGGGACTGCTGTTAAATACTTGAGCCCTGAACTCAGGGGGCTGCGTGTGTTTTTTGTGCATGCTGTAATTCACTTTGTGTTTGTATACAAATACTACTTTTGTCATAAAAGAAAGTATTTCACTGGACATTCATTTATTGCTGATATTGAATGTACTTTAAGTTGTAAGCCTGTGCTCACCCCTGTATCTACTTCTCTTACTAAGAAGCCTTGGACTGCTCAACCCGGGCTGCCACTAAGAGTCAAGTGCTGAATAGTATTTGGCCCAGTTGCTCAGGGTCCATCGTAAACCAGGCCCCATGACATCAGGAGAAAAAGGCCTCAACTTCAGGCCCAAGGGCCCAGGAACTCCTGCTTACCCTCTGAATGGGATTTTCCTAAGAAGAAATAAATGTCATTTAAGGGTGTGATTAGATAAAGGAATTAATACATTCATGTCATTTTACATTGAATTCTGACATTTTGTACTATCGCCCACAAACTATGTATAGCGGTGTAACTAATCTGTCATGGAAGGAAATGAGACAGCTGGCTGCTGTTTGAACGGTTGTATTGTTGTATAAATTCTTTATTTAGCTTAAAACCTTAAAAGTATAAAACATGAATAAATTATACAATGGTTCATAAATGTAATCTATTACATGATGTATTCCCACACAATGTTCTTAATTCATAACATTTCATATTTACCGTGCCCTCCTAACATAAATCAATAATTTCCCTAACTTCAGATACGGATTTCACATTCCTGCTAATTTTACAAAATGCGTTGTATATACCCACTTAACCTGATTATATTGCTGATAGAACCAATGTTTTTATAGTTTACATGTGGCTCAAATCTAGATAAAGTGAAATTGCTTTTGCTTTAAACCTACATTATAACAAGACCGATGTCCTATAATACGATCAATCAATATAGCTTTAAAAGCAAATCAACTGTAACTTTTCATTTGTCTAAGAAAATGTAATCTCTTATTCAAGCTTCACATACTACATTTTGCGGGGGCTCTTTAAGGCCCGCTAAAACCCTTTGTATTTCAATAAAAAAAAAAAAAAAAAAATCAGCCTAGCGCACACGTTACATTAAAAAATCTCATATCTACTAGTAATTTAAGCGCTTAATCTCGATCAGTAATATTATATTCCTTAAAAATTGGTTTAAAAAACTTCTTACGCACTTCTAAAAAACCAAAAACAATCCAATAATATATGTTGAGCACTACATTTTTGTTGTAGGCCACATGTACATAGACCCTAATCATCCTTAAGTATGGCTTCTACTTTGGGGTCCGTATAGCCGGGGTTTAACCTGACTCTAAACGGTAACACTGTTTTCTTAGTCTTGGGTTGGGTAGGGCCTCTATATAAGAGAGGTTATCGGCATGCCTTCACCTATCTACCATAAACTGGGTGGAAATGTTTCTCTCCAGGTACTCTAGATCTACTTCTCTTGCCTTTTTATTTACCATTATAAGCAGCACCTGCTTTGGGATTTGTTCTCCGCACCACTGGTTTCCGGATAGACCTAAGAGGGTGCAAATCTTTTCTAACCGTCCTCTCACTTATGATGCCCAGTGTAACTCACTTGTCTTTATTTCTGTTTTACACAGTCTTGCAATTTTAGAGATTCTCTCTTCTCTCAGACACCATCAAAATTTAAACGTAGCCTGCATTCCCTAGTAGGTCCTTGCCGTCATTTGGCATTCCGCCTTTATAGCTTGTATCATACTTGAGGGGGGCAGAGAAAGCCAGCGTTTTACAGATTTACTTTCTTCTGCCGCCCAACTTAATTTCCCAGAGAGTGTTAGAACTTCTACCCTGTATTGAATTTGAGGGCTTACCATAGCAATAAAAGCAGACACAACAGGGCGGAGGGACGGTCTTCCATATTTACTGCTAAACTGTTTTAACCCCCACACCGATGTTAAAGCTCTATTCTTTAGAGCTTCAGTATGTTCTTTCAATCTTGATTCAGAGTCTAACCACATGCCTAACTATTTATATTTTTTAACCTTTTCTACTTTTTCTCCTCCCAGAGAGTAGGTAAATAGACTCTTCTTTTTTCCTATTTCCATTATCTTTGTTTTATCCATATTTACTACATTTTTTTTCCTTTGACAGTAAGAGTAAAGAACATTTAATTTTCTTTGCAGCCCTAGTTCTGTCATATTGACTATCACCAGGTCGTCTGCATATAATAAGCAGGAAATATGAACCCCTTCCATTTTTGGGCACAGGCCTTCAACAAGCCTGGAAAGTCTGACAGAAATATAGCGAATAATAAGTGAGTCTGCACACATCCTTGGTGCAAGCCATTCCTTTTAGGGATATTCTTTGAGAGTGAACCACGTGTATCTAAAATGACTTGGGCCCAATTTTGTGAACACTCACTCTGAAGGAGGAATAATAGGTCCGGATCAACCCCCAACCATTTTAACATATCCCATAACAATTTTCTATCCACCACATCAAACGTGGCAGGAAAGTCAGCAAAATGGCAAAATAAACTTCCATGCATTTCAATCGACTTTTTTGCTAATGACCAAAGACTAAAACAATGGTCAATTGTCGAGTGATCTTCTTTGAAGCCGCCTTGCTCTACCGCTATCAAGTCATTTATCTCTGCCTAGGATTTAATTTGCCCCAGCAATAACTTTTGGAATTTTTTTTTCCTGCATCCAATAAACTAATTAGGCGATAGTTTTTTGGTTGTGTGTTGTCATCCTTTTTGTAAATCGGCCTAATAATGTCACCCTTCCAGTTCTCAGGGAAACAACCATGATCAAAAATTTTGTGAAACGTGGCATAAAAGAATTTGGCCCACCAGTCGATATTATTTTTTATTATTATTGCAGGAAGATTGTCTGGACCAGCAGCTATGGTTAATTTAAGCGCTACAATTTATTCTTTTATCTTTTGCAGGGTAAAAGCTGATGTTACATCACTACCTCACTTCCTATTAACTTCACATTCTCCTTCGGCATCCATTCCTCTATATACATTGCACAGGTGTTTATTCCAGTCATCTTCACCAACCAAACACCACAAAGTTCCTTTAGCTTTTCCCTCCCTTATCAACTGCCAGAATCCCCTAATATTTTTTGTTCTTCTCACATCTGCCATTACCTCTCAATTCCTATTTATATGTTCCCATTTCCTCTGCCTTAAGATTGTTTTATAGATTTGCTTAGCTACCTGGAGGTTCTGTTCTACATAAGTAGTGCGTTTTTTCTTAAATTCCTCCTGGTTATACCATGTATTTTTGTTAGCCCAACATACTTCTCCATTAGTTTTTTCCCCCATGTGTTGTTTTTAACTTTACTTTTAAACAGTCAACTATTAACTCAATTCCCATATTTTATCCCTTAAAAGCAGCATTTGGATCTTCCTCCATTCTGATATCTCTATAATTTACTGTCAATTCATCAAGCACTTTTAAGCTGCTTTCTGTTATTTGGGTAGTTATTCTACATGGGTACTCTACCTGCAGTGTCAGCACTTTTTCTCCTTCTCTTTGGGCATTGTTTACTGGCCCAGTTGTTAGCCATAGGGGTCAATGATTGCTGCCCTCTAGGTGCTCAATTCCAAAGTCTAATACTTCTCCAGAATGCCAAGTATTTATGAAGGCATAATCAATAGGGCATGCCTGATTGCCTATTCAAAAGGTTTGTTTTGCAGGGCGATCCGTATGCATACGTCCAATTATGCAGAACCGACCTAGGAATCCCAGGACTCTTATTAGGGACAGGTCCCAGGTGGAACATTCTACAGTTGGGAAGGTACTATGCGGAATTTGTGCAACTGTTAGAAGCTCTTTATATAGTTTATCAGTACTATTGGGGTCTAGTTTATTATTAAAATCTCCCTGCATTAAGATCAAATGTTCAGCTTTACTTGTACATATCACTTCCAGATCTTCCTCAAACAATTCCCGTTGATATCATAATCATACACTATCCCTGGCTGTATAAATAAATTAATTATCATGAGCTGTTTGACCCTCCAATATTACTGAAAAGGTCTGATTGTCCCGCCATCAACTAACAACATTAAGTTTTTACCTCTGTAAGTCTGTTCACTATTCTTGATGAAATCATAGTAATTAGGCCCCCTGATGGATGGCTTTGACCTTGCCTAGTTGCACCCCTAAAGAGCCTCATAAAACCATCTACTGGTTCAGGTTCTTCGCGCAACCATGTTTCCTGGAAACACATTATATCGCACTTCTCCAGCCTTCCTTCAAAAAGATCTTGTTTTAAATGTTTTTTATAGCCTTCTAAGTTCCAGGAAAAAATGTGAAGAGCTTAAATCTAATCCTTGTCATTCAACTCCCCCGCTATAATTATCAAGGAAGTTTACAAGGGGTTCAAAGCCATTCCTCAGCTTAAGTTCATTATGCTCTGTAACTATAGTTACACTTAATCTGCCCTTATTGCCATCCACACACATTCTTTGATTTTTACCGCGCGCCAAGTTGTACTGCACTTGCTTGGGGAGCAGACCTGCATGGCACTTAAGGGCTCTACTATTTCTTTCCTCTAGCTCTGTTTGGCTTAATTGAACCAATCTTTTGCCCGCCTTCATTGACTCCATCTATCCTTGCAATACCAATTGCCTGACACATTCAGAGTAAAAGAGAGCCTTTGTCACCTCTGTCCCTTCAGAGTTTAAGGTAAACCCTATTTGCTTTATATCTTCCGACCCAATCTTGCATAAGCTTGGGCACAGGGCCATAACTTCTAGAAGGCGCATGAGATTCAAGGGCTTTAGCTTTCTCCGCCGTTTTGTCCCAATCTCTTCTTCCTAGAGTTCCAAATACACCCACCTATTCTTACTTCCTTTTGACTGTCCATCTTCCTCTCATTTCCAGGGCCCTTTAGTGGTGATAAAATCCTGCCCTTCACCTGGCAAACTGAATTGTCTACTTCTCCACTTTTCCCCCTTTTTACCATCTTCTAATATTGTTCTCTTCCTTTTTTTCTACTTTCCCTTCTTTCTTCTATTACCATCCTTTAGGGACACATCTTTCCTTTTACTAACTGAATGTCTTCTCTACGTGGTACACTAGGTGCCTTTTGTGGCATGCTCCCCCTATTTGGGGCAACCGCTTCCCATCCTTGTCCTTGGATTGTACTTAATTTCTTATCTCGGACTACCTTCCCCTCTCTCTCTCTCTGTGGGCCTTTTGCTCCCGATGTTTCTTTTCTTACTCTGCTTATTTCTTAGGGGATTACAGTAGGATTTGTAGGGCCTATATCCTCTCATCCCCCATCCTCGACTCCTTTTTATCACCAACATTGGTTGTTTAGAAACATATACTGACGGGGGCTCTGATAACTCTATCATGTCTCCTAACTCTCCTTCTCTGCATTCATCTAGGGTACCTGTCTCTTGATCCCTTCTCTCCAGCACAGGTCTTACCAGTGCTGGCATACTGCTGTTAATTTGTTTCAACTCGTCTGTTATCCCCTGTAATTTACTTTTATGTACTTTACCAAAGCCATTATTTGCTGTCAGTACCTGTAGAATTGCCTGTAGGGTTTTCTGCATTAGGAACATTACATCTAATAAGGATTCTGCAGGTATAGCAGTGGTATCTGAAGCAAGGGCGGACTGCCTACCCAAGGGAGAAGAAGGTAAGAGTGTATCCATTTTGTTTACACCTCTGACGCCTCCCCCAGGGCCCTCCTTCTCTTCCTTTCCCAATGCAGAACAAAAGAGAAATCTCCCTTCTAGCATAACGCTATCCCTTGCATGGGGTGAGCGGCATGGTGACGAGGATTGCCTAGGTTCCAACAACAGCCTCCCCCCAATAATCTCCTCTGGTCCCCACTAAGTCCTCTATCTGCAGCGAGTCTGAGAGTCATTCCTTAAAGACTGTTTAATTTCACTCTGATTAGAATCAAAACTATTATATCCCTTTGTCACATGTGACACACTGAGAGTATTTTTAAAATATTTACCCACAAATTCTTTAATTGACGCCCCAGTGGGATTACAGCAGATCTTTCTCCTTTGTCTCTCTGGGCATCCGCTTGTTGCAATGTCTCAAGTATATTCCCTCCTTCTTGGCTGCTGTCACCCCGAAGGCTAACTCACATTCATGACTTCCTTTATTTTTAAGGCAGCCTTCGGTCCCTTCTTTGTGCCACACGTACCACGTGACCAAGCTTTGCTCACTGGCATGCTCTATGCTATATGCTGTATGTCTACCGCCTGCAGTAAATACACAAAGCACCAGACTATGGGGGATTCTTGGGAAAGGACCGGGGAGGGCGGGCCCTCTGCGGGTAGCAAGCCACACTGGCCTAATGCCAGCTGCTTCCGCTCCACCTCAGAGACCTGCGGCTTGAGATTTACTTTCCCAGGCCCCACTTTAGTTCTCCCAGGACTCCTGATCTTTGCCTGTCCAGCACTTGATTAGCAAATTGGTAGTGCTTCCGGGCCCAGGTAAAAGTCCCAGGGTACAGGGTGGAACTACTGGCCACTAGCCACAAGCTGGACTAGCAGATTACCGGAGGACCAAAAATGGCTGGGCTAGGCAGTGGAAAGAACAAGCCCACTGGCTGCTTAATTGTCGAGACAGCAAGAGGGCCTGGCCAAAACACCTCACCGTGCCCCAACATGCTATTGCTACCACCTCTCCACTACTGCCACTTTTCTACCGCCACCGCTCCATCTTCCTTTGCTACTTTTTACTGCCCCACCGCTATCCACAACATGCCCCCTCCTAGAGAAACTGCAGGAAGCCAGTTAGTAGGTGCGGAGGCAAGACCGGCATGAGGCATGAGTCACAGTTGTACTTGTGTCAATTGTACTTGTGTCAGTTGCGCTGGGGAGGGAAAGTGCGAAGACTTAGGGGGTTATTCCAACTTTGGAGGAAGTGGTAATCCGTCCCAAAAGTGACGGTAAAGTGACGGATATACCACCAGCCGTATTACGAGTCCATTATATCCTATGGAACTCGTAATACGGCTGGTGGTAAATCCATCACATTTGGGACGGATTACCACTTCCTCCAAAGTTGGAATAAACCCCTTAGTGTGTCCCAAATATCCAAATGCTCCAAGGTAGCTTGTTACCTCGTGGGTCTGCTCACTCCTCTCTGCGGCTTCTTTGCAGCTGATCCCAGCGGGCACGGACACAGATGCAGACGCTGTCCTCCCAGACAGTCGCTTCTTTCGTCTCTTGCTTTCTTGTCACCGCTGTTTTTGCAGCGATATCAGGCCCCAGACGGGTCTCAGACAGATACGGATGGGGACACAGACACTGTAGTATGCCACAATGCTTTGCGGCTACGGCTCCTGGCAATCGCGGCACTCTCGCGCCTCGTGATCTTTACGGATCCCTGCTCCTCCCTTCCGCTTCCTTGAATGAAAAGCTTACTACTCAGCACCCATCTCCGGAGAGTTAGAACATAGGTGTACAAATATCTATTTGAACTGTGAAATACAGCAATAACCATGGATCAGTGTGCTCCCCAGGCCTCTGGGCCCCGTGTAATTGCATCTGCTGCACCAATGGTAGTTACACCCCTGCTTCTTGTCTCTCTCTCTCTTTTCCTGAAGAATGCAGAAGTAGAACAGTGTGGCATTGGGTTGTTTCAAGTTCATCTAAGGAACGTTCAGCCCATTTTGATTGATCTAAAATCAATGTGTAGTGGCTAAGAATATGCATTATACAACATTCAGTGCACAAAGGGTCCATGGCACAGGTTAATCATTTTGCAAATGTACACAAATTAATTCATTTACCCCTCGAGGCAACGCCTACCTCCAGCATGAAAGAGCTTAAAATTGAAATGTTTCTGCTCTCCCACTCCCGGGGGACTACATATTTTGCATTTTTCAGAGGAATGTGTTGCAGTGTTAAACTGAACGAGGCAGATTGCATGCATGTCACACCTGGTGTTCTTTTGATGGCTTTTGAAACAGGCCCCCTTGTCCTCTAAAAGTGCTACCCAGTGAAAGAAGATATTAACAAAGGCACAGTCACAACAACATATACCTAGTTACCCAGAGTAGTTTTGGTGTTTTGATTACAATTGGGAATATAAATAACTGCATACATTTTAAATTCAGGACGTGTGGTGAAATGTCGTAATTCTTTCCAAAGACTACCAAGAGCTTCTGTGCAGAAAAGGTACATTTGATTTTAGCACGTTCCATTCCTCTTCTAACTGTAGCAATTCAGATTTTGAATTTACAGGACCATCTCGATTTCTCCCACCACTAGCACCAGAGCTATTTGTGCCTGCTGTTGCTATTTTTCCAAACGTGTGCAAACATGAAACTGGCAAGATTTGTACTGTGAAGAAAATCACCCAAAAAGGCAGGGCACAAGTTGGGGTACATGGAGGTAGACAGCGTCTACTCACTATTTTCACAGGGTTGAGGCCCCTGCTCAACTAAGAGGTTGGGCCCCCATGGAGTAACCTAGACTTGTCCCCGTGTAATTTGTCGACACTGGGACACATTCAGCAGCGTCTGCACTTTTTTGTCTGTTTTTCGCAGAGCAACAACCGCGGTGGTGGAAGGGCTTTTTTATTTTACCCTCCAGGTGGGCCCAAGACAAGAGACTAATTCAAAGGCCATCACCTCTGCTTATCTGGAAGTACAATCCTGTCAGGGAGCTATCTGCAACCTCACACCTAGGTGTCTGAGCAGTGGAGGGGAAACAAAGGCACACAGCTTATCACTGTACAAGAATTTAAGAGAAAGTACAGTTTGGATGCAACGTTTTGTCTTTGCACAATCTCTATATAAAAGATCATGCTCTGTAAGAATCTCGGACTGGGTGTGAGTATTTACACGAATAACCATTTAAATACCTAATTATTATTTAATTATTTGACAAATGTAACTTCCAGTGATGTCACTACCTGTGACTTCACATGCGATGTAACATGCAGTGATATTACACATCGCGATGTCACTTGCATACGGTCTTAGTCTTCCACCTCTTTTTTTAGGACTTGTGCCCAGCTAAAAAGGTTTTCAGCATGGAAGTCCTCACACATAATTAGTTTACATTTCCTTCAATGACTTCACACTAAATTTCATTTTTTAGGGTCGAGCCTGCGTCGCATGCGCTTGCGCATGTGTTTCTTTAAGCGAGATGCTTTAGTTATTAAAAAGGGCTCGGAGCTCCGTCCACGTCACGTCAGTGTCTGTCATTGGTTCGTGGGCTTGCCTGTTAGAATCTGCTTGATTTCATTAGTGGAAGGCATGCATACGTCATGCCTTTTCCAGTGGATAGCCCTCCTGGAGCGCATCGGCCAAGTACAGAAAACATGCGAGGCTGTTTTCCATCCGGATCGTGGACTACTTTTTCTCTATTTTCCCAGCACGATCTCGCTTGGCAGAAGTCGAGCGCTTTACATAATATCAACCCTGTTACACAGTTAATTGCACTTTTTCTGGTTAGTAAATAAATGCACTTTTGCTGATAGGTTTCATTACCAGTGAAAAGTCGGGTTAGGAGTTTACAACGCTATCAGCTCTAACACGAGCAAACGCGAGACCCGTTGCATTGCAAATGATTGTTTAATGTATTGTTCCATTTAGGTTCAGTAAATATTTTAAAAAATGGTGCCCCCCCGCACAATTTCGAAGACACACGCATGTGTGGTCTCCCATGCATGCGCACATCAAATGACTTGCTTGCACCACTTCACCTTTTTTTCCTTCTTTTTTAATATTTTTTCCAATGCTGCATAGCTTCAGAAATAAATGTGCTTTTGTCAATGCTGCACACCATCGTCAAACAACACTGGTAAAGCCAATACAGTCAAATAGCGATACCAACTGGGTGTGCCAATACTTGTTATAAAATGTTTTTTTTTCCAGCTTCCACAATTTGACAGTCCATCCCTTTAGTATTCAAGATGCAGGACGTGAAGTCTCCACAGAGAGGAGTGTTACTCGCACCAGTTGGCATCTGTTGGCAATCCACCTGGGGATTTCAAACCTCCTGCTCCACCCTCCCCCTGGACAACCACAGAGCACCACAGAGCCAGCAGTGCGCGGTAGAAGGCAGCACAGCCCGCAAGAGAAAAGCCACAGGATGGCGCTTATTCCAAGCTCGGGAGGAGGAGAGGGGGGCATAGGCATTCACACAAAACAGCACATTCACTGGTGGGTGGAGAATCCAAGGCATAGTGAAAATTTTCTTATAGTGACATATTCGGTTGAGTCAAACTAAAGGCAGGACAAAGGTTGTAAAGAAGCAGATTAGCTGTCACCTTATAGCGGGCACTAAACGGTTTAATCTTTATGTCCCGACTGATGTAAGGTTCTAAACTGGAAAAAGGAAGAAAAAAACAGGAATCTTGCAGCCAGAACATCCAAAAAGAATTTGAGCAAATGAAACAGGTTACACAGCAGCACGCTGTATGCACGACGGTCCTGCTTATTGCGCAGCTACCCAATCACTGCTGCAAGGGCCTGTTGGCATGGCAGCAGGTCTTTCAGCCCAAAGGCTAGCATATAGTCCTGCTGAGCCCTGCTGGGAAAGATATGATGGGGAAGACATACAAACATTTTGCGCTGGGTTAGCGCCACAAAAGCGACACTAACCAGCACAAAATATTTTTTCCTAGTTTACTTTGCAGCACAAAACCTGTTTTGTGCTGAAAAGTACCCTAAATGTAACACAAAGCGCGAGGGAGCGTTACATGGGCGTTCCCCTGCAACCACCCATGGCTTTTGACTCAAAACCGTATCTTCAAACATTAGTAGTTAATGTTTTGCACCAAATGGTAACACCATTTGAAAGCAGGTGTTAAAAGGAGAAATGGTTTCATTTCTCCTTTTCTGACTTTGCATGTGTGCTGTACTGCGCAGCACGCATACAAAGTAGGAAACGTTTTAAAGTGTGTCTAAGCATAGTATTTTGTACTGGAAGGGTACACTTTCAGTACAAAACCTATACTAGACTCACGCACACACCCTCGCACTATGGCACAAATGTGTGTGCATGCTGCACAGCAACTAAAAATCAGCGCTGGCGTTAGGGAGAGGGGAGGAGAGTGGCATATCTTTGTAGATATGGCGCTCCCCTGCTTCCTCACTGTCATGCAAAGCAGCACAGCCTTTTTGGATGTGTATTGTCTGTAAATCTGGGCTGTTATCTCTTAAATATGGCATCATAACTGTACCCAAAGCTAGTCAATAGGACCCTACAGTCTCCCTGGCTGCCCTGAAACTAAATATTAATGACTAAACCAATTGTTATGGCTTTTATTTTTTTAACAGTGAAAACGTTTTCTCTAGTCATACATGCAGTACAGGCACATTATGGCGACAGCCTCTGTGAAATGCTATGTTAAGAGAATTTGTGTGGCACATTCCCACCTTTAGGATCAGTGGTTAAAAAAGGCAACCTCTTTATCCCACTGTGGGTTTAAAAGGTAAAAAGGCAAACTACATCTCAGAGGCTAAGCAGAGTGTGATTAAGAGACTACTTTTTCTGCTGTACGGTTTAAACTGTGAATGGGGAGTGTATGTAGCTGTCATTTTTGGGTAGAAAAGGTGATTTGTTCATGTGCTCAAAAAACAGAATTTTTAGTGGCTTTAGATTGGAGCCTTACCTGCAGTGTTGAGCAGGACCTGCAAAGTGTGGATTGAGCTTGTCTGTATCCAAAGAGATCCTGCACTTGAGGAGCAGCTCCCTGCTCCTTGTCCACCAGCAAGCCCTTTAAATAAGTGTCTTACTGGTTGTTGAAGCTGTGCTCTGTTTGGTTCCTAGGGCTAGGGTTTGTATTGGACTTAGGGCTTAGGGTTAGAGTTCTTATTGGCCAATAGATCTGGAGTTCTGATTGGGTGTTGGGGCTAGGGTTTCTATTGGACTTAGGGCTCAGGGTTAAAATTCTAATTGGCTGCTAGATCTGGGATTCTGATTGGTTCCTAGATCTGGAGTTTCTATTGGACATAAGGCTTAGGGTTCAGCTTTGGATTAGTTGCTATGGCTTCACTGAAAAAGCAAGGGTTACAGGGGCGTTATAGTTAGGAAATAGAATAAAACAAATAGAGAAAATCACTAAAACAACCAAAGGTTACAGGGATGTTATAGTTAGGTTCAGTTTTTACACTCTCAAAATCATAGAAATTCAGCTGCAACAGTTAGTTATTTTAACTATAACTTGTGCCCTAAAATAATTATAACTCAAGACCTCGCCATGTACAGTTTTCTCATCAATAATTTGACTGCAAATGTTACAGTGATATTATCAATAATGTCATAGAAGATGTCATGAGTGATGTAATACCTGGGGTAATTAGCAGCTCATGGTGAAGGCTCAAGTTATAGTTACCTTAGGGCACAAGTAATAGTTACTTGAAATAACTCAAACTATCACAACTGCTTTTCTAACGGTATGTGCGTGTAAAATCTGAACCTAACAATAATGTCTCTGTAACCTTTGGGTTTTTCAGTGAAATTCTAGTGTTCCTTTACGTTTAGGTATGAAGCCCATCACAATGCACAGTGGGGGGGGGTGGGTTGGATGCAAGGCCTGCCCTGGCACTGTGCTGCCCGTCCAGGATTGCAGGTCCTACACCACCTCCTCTTTGCCATTCATTGTCCAAGCCCATGCCCCTGCTCCCTCATTACAGTACTGTGTGGCCATTCGTCTGCCACTACCCTTCCTGCCTGCCCTGAACAGTTAGCTTACTGCCCCATCAAGCTTCTCTCTACTCTCTTTTGCCCAAATCAATGCATCAACTCCTTCCCGCCTGCATGGTCAGATGGGCTACCACTGCCCTCCATTTAGCTTGATATCACTGCCCACTCTTTCTGCCCTCTGTTGCCAGTTATATGCCCCATCATTGCCATCGTGCTTAGCCACTGTACTTAGCTTGCTGCCCCTACCCTTCTTACCCCTACCCTCCGATGCCTGTATACATGCCCCTGCTCCCTCCTTTTTCCCCACCATGTTCCAAGGACCTGCCACTGCCCCTCCTATCTAATCTGAGTTTTCTGTTGAACTGCCACTGCCCCTTCCACCTGCCTAGAATTGTCAGATGACTGCCTCCTGTTCCTGCCACCTCCACACTGCCTATCCTAGTTCCAAGCCCCTAACACCTCCCCCATGCCCTCCATGGTCCATTTTGCTGCCACTCCCTTCTGCCCTCCATGCTCTGTTTTGCTGCAACTGCTCCTCCTGCCTGTGCTGTGTGGTCTGTTGTGAAGCCCCTTCTCCTGCCCTCTCCTGTCTGTGTCCAACCACCACCCCTCCCTTCTCTCCTGTAAGTTCCATTATAGACTCACTGCTTCCCTCCCTGGTGTATTGTGCTTTCTTTGGCCATGCGCAGCATGAAGTTGGATGCAGTGGGTGTTTGTTTTTTTCCCTGCATCAGCGTATCCACCATTGAATCCGCTGGTGGATGAGGAAAAAAAGTATTTGGGCATTTTTTTTGCCCACTAGGGGTCCCTAACCCCCTATGTGTCCAATGCGGTTAGGATACCTGTATCCGGACCCCTAATTTGTTTTTACACTCTTCTTTTCCCACCCACAAACCAATGCAACAAACAAAGTGGCAGCCACAACTTTTCTGTCAGGTTGCTGCCAGCAAAACAGGGCCTTGCTTTTCCCGCAGATCCAGTCTGGATCCACAGAGGATCCGCGTCCCTATATAGCTATATTTTTTAAAACTCAAATATCTCAGAAACTACTGAACGGATTTACAACAAATCACAAAAAGCGTGTTTTCTGGACCAAGACATAACTTCCTGCCAAATCTGGTGTAATTCCTTTCAGTGGTTTTGGCTGTAGTCATGTTCAAAAATCGGAAAAATCCTACTGATGTAGAATTGGGAAACAGTGTTTTGCGCCCCCCCTTCTTCGTTGGCCCTCGCTTGACAGATTACCCTGAAACTTTCAAGACAGCAGCTGAACTGATCAAAGTATACATTTTAAAAAATTTGTGAAGATTAATTAAACGGTGCCAAAATTACTGACAAAACAAAAAATGCTCTGTCTATGGAAAAAAAGGTCCTAACTATAACTACCTAGTAGCGATTACCACTTGGTTAAATAGGTGTGTGTGTGTGTGGTGTGTGTGTCTAGCTATACCTAGGTATTTAGGTGTATATATATATATATATATATATATATATATATATATATATATATTTCTGTTTAACATGTATATAGGTCACTGCATAGTTTTCATATAAGTTATTTGATTCAATGCTTATGGGCCTCTGTTTTATTTATCTATCACAATATGCCAATATTATCATAACTATTTTATCTATAAGTGCTTCACTATTGAAATATTGAGGACAGTAAAACATTTTAAAAAATAGTATAAAAAACAAAAATAAATTAGCCTAAAGTACAGTAATGCTGGAAAGTCTGAGTTTATAAAATACAACTTTAAATCTCAGCATATTGTCTTTCTTATACATGTATACCCTCCCTATGCACTTTGTATTTATATATTTATCTCTTTATTCATAGTGTAGAAGGAAAAAAAAAACTTTCACACTCTCTAATGCACTACTCGGTCTTCCCCTGTTCCTCTCTCAATATTTCCTCTACCTTCACTCTGACTCATTCCAAACCTCCTTCTACTGCTATTACAACTACTATGATTTCCAGAACAACCCTTTCTAAATTCATCCCTTGCGTCCCTTCTTTGACTAATCCCAAACCTCATTTTACTACCATGAGCCTCCCCCAATCGATTTCTACAGACTCTTCCCTCCTCCATCTCTCCTTTTACTCTTCCTCAACCTAATATTACAACTATGATCTCCAAAATAATACTTTCTAGCATCTTTCCTTTTCTATCCCACCATTATTGTATTTAATTCCTTCACACACACAAAAGTTAAATCATGCCGAAAACAGATTAAGTTTTTCTCTCTCACACACAAATTAAGTATATACCGTTAAAAGCAATAATGCAATAGCTCTCACACACACATCTCCTCCAACCCTCCAAAAATCTGGGAGGTCTAGGATGTTGGGTTCAGAATCCTTCCTGAATGGGAAGATGTAGGTGTGTAGGTGTGTAGGTGTCCTAAAACTGTATTATGCTTTGTTAGTATGCAATTTAAGTGCATTGGATGAAAATTCTTCCTTGTGGCTGGGTGTGAGGTGCTCGCTCCTGAAGAAGAGGATGTCTGATAAATTTGTTTGCACATGGGGCAACCAATGCTTTTTGGCAGATGATGCCCATCCGTCACGCTATAATGCTTCCCTTGGCCTAGTAGGCTCTGCATTGTGTCATTATGCATTTAAAGGGATTATGTAAAATATGATTTCTCTCCTATGCACAACAGTATGAAATTACTGAACAAAAAAGCAGATCACAAAGTTTATTTGTAATAGCTGTAAACTTATTGGATCCAATATGAAAGGTTTTATGTGTTTTTTTAATTATACAGGAATTGTCCTATAAAATATTTGTGATCCGGTATAAGTGCTTTGTTTATGCAACCAATCACTCGGATTTCCCAAGAGTGAGCAAGCCAACTTTATATGCCTATTCTATACAATTTCAAAATCAGTTTGCGAGTGGGGGATGGGGGTGAGGGGAAAGGGGATCTCTTGTGGACACATTTTCCAGAGTTTGCATGATAGAGGAGGACAGAGGTGGTGCTTCCGCTTACAAATCTCTGTTGTGCAATTTTAAATATCCGAATGCAGTTCACTATTAGATGTTGGGCAGAGTGGCTGGCACATGCAGTGTTGGTTTCCTAAAAGATAATTTTGGGTACAAGAAAGCTGGAGCAAAGCTGTTGCTTGAATGAGGATTTACCCTAACAAACAAGACAAGATGTGTCTGGCAAAACATGAAATGGTTTGTTCAATTAAAAATTACGGCCGGAGAGAAGTTACAGCACCAGGGTCTGAGGACTGTCTCTCATAGAACATCGAAATGACCCATGTTTTCTCTGGGAGCAATATACAGATAAAACATTATTTTCCTGTTGAAATATGCAAACTATTGACAAGAAATCGCAGATAGGGAATGCAGGTGAGCGTCGACCTGGCATAGACACTATGTGGGCTGGTGAGTTTATGTCCAGATGTTCAGCCTGAGGGGCACATGTTTGCTGCTTGTGATGTGTCCTGATTGGCTAAGTGTACCTAACTACATGTAGCATCTAACTTTATGGTGTTTTGGGAATACTTGGTCCCTCTGGCCATTTGTGCTTTATTGGGGCCAGTCTCCACAGACCATTGTAATGTTGCTGCCTATCTGTGGGATCTGATCTGAGCTTGTGTGTTTGGCTGTCAGCTAAGTGTTACCCCACTTGTGCCCTGTCAGTTATTAACCTTCAGGCCTGGGGAGCAAAGCCAGCATGACTATGTACCTATGTGCTGGAGTTGACAGAGAGTTCATGAATCCAACAGGGGTGATATGACTTCATTCATGTATTAAAATGTATAGTTTTTGTATAAAGGTGTCTTGTTGTCATGTGCATCGATTGGTCTGAACAAAGCACTTCATTTGCTGTTCAGTGTTGAATTAGACAAAACAGGATCAGTGCACCATGCTTATATGGAATGCGGCAGGGAGCACAGCAATGGAAGTGTTTTGCAGAGAAGCTGAAACCGAAAAGTAGTTCCTGCCTTAGATCACATGCTCACTGCACTGCTGTAGTCATGTTTGTTAGTGATGCTAACACACAACTGTACTGTGTCAAAAATAGCACTACTATCTGAACGCATATACTCACGGACTGTGACGTGTACAGAGCAGAATGCAGTGGAAAGTCTTTTAGACTGTGCACCACTACACACATTTTGTCAGAATAAACCCGCTGCATTTCATGTTCACTTGCTGATCATCAATGTGTACATCTGTTTTGTGTTGATCTTTGAATTAGCAATTTGAATTATTTTATTTTTTCCTTTTGTCACGTATCTGAATGTGGCACAGCTGTCTCATCTTTTTGAAGATGACTGTAGGTCCCGCTTTCTCTATAACTATTCACAACACACAAACACCCTAATGTACTTGACGGTGTAGCATAGATATACATGGGCAGGCACAGTTGGGCAATGTTTTCGTCCTATAGAGAAATTCCACAGGCAGAGGACACAGAGGAGGTTGTTTCCAGCCGGCGGGCCTTATTTGTGTGGGGGTAAGCCCAATGCAAATGAATTTACTTGCTATCTCTGCCGGATTTATGATGCCCGCTGGTACTACATAGTACATACAACACAACATCCAGAAATTACACCATGTCTTTGCTGGTCTGTACAATTAGTGGGTGAGACACCAGCAGGTCCCCGCAAGACTAGGTGGAGTGCACTGGTTTCCCATAGGGCAGCGCATTGCTACCCCGAAGCTGGGGACTCTGTTTTTCACTAGTGTTTTCCTGGTGCCCTGGCAGAAATCACACTGTAATTGAGAAAATTACCAGTGCTAGTACTCTGGTAGGCAAAAAGCTATTTGTATTTGTAATCCCTCTCGGACCACCTTTTATAGTCTTGGTGGGAGGAATTCCCCATTTGCCAACCCGTCCTGGGTGTTAAGGCTCCTGTTATAAGAACCAAAGAAAAGTTAAAGGCAGTGATCTTCCAGATGTTTGTTTTTGGTAGGACACCATGAAGTGATTGCAGAGCAAGTAAAGGAGGACTTGCAACCTGTAGGGTTTTGCAGAACGACCAGGAGAAATGGGCAAGTCACCTCTCACCTCATCACCATATTCAATGTGCCCCAGGATTTAAGTCCATAGGATACTTTAAACAGAGCTTATGCATGCCTAGACTATCAATGTTCAATGGTACCAACTAGGCATCCCAAAATACTAATGACAGTGGTAGAGATCAACAGAGTAGAGCACAGCTGTAGAGACTACTTGCAAAGACTACAATTGTTTAGACAGAGCACTGCACAGCTGCAGAGAGAACCAGAGTAGAGCACAGCTGTGGAGAGGACTGTGGTAAAGCACAGTATTAGAGAATAAAAAGCAGAGCACATCTGTAAAGTGTACAGTAGTTCAGCACAGCTGTACATAGTACTCTGACATATACAGCACAGAAAGTACCAATATCAAGCAATGCTATAGCGTCGCAGAATGACACCGATGTGATGGATACTACTGGGCAGGAGTGTAGTAGATAAGACACCGGGAAGAAGCATATCGGTAGGGAGGTGTGTGGTAGAGCAAAGTTGTAGAGCACAAAGAAGCAGAGAACATCTGTAAACTGTACAGTGGTACAGCACAGCTGAACAGAGTACTCCGACATATGCAGCACAGAAAGTACCAATGTAAAGTAATGAATACCATGGTACAGTGTTGTAAATAGGAGACTATGAAGGAGCACACCTATAGAACAGTGGTTCCCAACATTTGACTCCTGTGGACCACCACTTTATCATTACTGGACCACGTAGACCCTCAGTGAATCATTATTGGAATCCGGGGAACCATTACTGAGGGATTACTTGAAGCCTGGGACCCGAGAGACTGCAGAGTCACAAGGACGGAGAGCAAGATGGCGGCCGCGTAACGCAGCCGCAAAGCGTCTGCTCCGACCAAGGAAACCTCCCAGGACTCTCAGGAGGGGCGGCACAGGGGAAATATTGCGGGTGACATTGCTTTTTGAAGGACTGCTTCTCATGTGAGGATTGTTCTAGGCTACTTGGCTCTTGGTTTCTGCGGGGCCTTTTTTTTTTTTTTTTTTTTCCCCTGGGAGAAGTAAAACTACGTGGATTTGCTGACGGAGGCTAAAAGGATTGCAAAGTGTTTTCCCGGGATGCGGTCTGGACTGCTCCTGCTCCTACCTGAAGACAACTACAGGTCTGTGCTCACGGGTCCAAATTGGGGGCAATTTTCGACGTGGACTCAAAAAACGGTCAGAGTTTCTTTATTTTACTACAAGTATTTGACACTGGGCGTATATTATAATAACGCATTTTGCATTAAAAAGCAAAAAAAAAAGGTAAAAATGCCACCTAAAGGAGTGAAAAATTTGACTCTGTCTGGACGAGGCAAGCCGGTAAGAGTAAGCCTGTCGACACGGCAGGGGGGGGGTACGGATATAAAACAAGGCTTAGGTGAGAAGGTCGTCTCCAAAAACAAGAGTGCTTCACTGGACAGGTATTTTGAGAAAGGGAAGGACATATTGGTGGGGGGCATAGATACCCCCCCGCCGTCGTGGAGGAGGCTGATCCTCTAGTAAACGAAGAGATGACGGCTATAGATGTGCCCCCCCGCATGCAGGTGGGCAGAGTGATGCTGAAGATGTGGCAACTTTACAAAAACAAGCTACCGGGAGTCAGATGGAGCAGAGGGAGCAAAGGGAGGGCGCACAAGGCGCTAGGTCATTATTACAGATGGAGCGGAGGCCAGTGGAATTACGCGATAATGAGACAATACAAGGAGACAAGTTTTTCTCACTATCAGATCATTCAAGTTGGTCAAGCAACGAGCAGCTGGATTTGGAGGCGGATAAAACTTCTTCTGAATTCAAATCTGAGGTGTCCTCTTTGGCACTGGGAAAGGAATTACAGGAGAGTGGCAGGAGTGCCACTGTTAGGAAAAAACAGAGGAAGAGAAGTGAGCAAGTAGGACCTAATAAGCACTCCACTAACCCATTGGACACTAAGGGTCTTCAGGGGCTTCAGTGGGAGTATTCCAAGGATGATTTAACTCTATTTGATAATGGTGAAAAACAGCCTAATCCTGTGTCACTGGAAACCATATATCAAAGCATTATGGAACATCGAGAGGAATCTAAATTAGAGAGCCGTAGGACTCAAATGGCTTGCCGCAAGATGCAAATCCAAATTCGTCGAGTAGCTAAGACATGTTCAGAGTTTACTACACGGATGGAAGAAGCAGAGACCCGGATCTCGCGTCTGGAGGATGAGGCTGGAGCTCGCCAGTCATCTCGAGAAATGATGGAGAAACAACTTGAGGACACTCAGTGGAAATTGACAGATTTAGAGGACAGAATGAGGAGGAATAATCTGCGCGTCCTGGGTGTACCAGAAGGACTTGAAGGATCAGATATACATAGCTTTATGGTCGCACTTCTTAAGGAAGCTTTTCCGGACTTACACCAGTGGGACTGGGACAAAGAGGTTCAAAGAGCCCATCGATTTCCTTTTAGTAAAATAGGACCAAACTCAGAAGGAGGAAGTGGTAGACCTAGAGCAATATTAATCTCTTTGCTTAATTATCAGGCAAGGCAGGCTATATACGACCGAGCTCGACCCAATGCTAGAAGTAAGGCTAAGGGATGTGAGTTTTTTGTGAGACCAGACTATTGCCATATTACTGTTGAAAAAAGGTGGAGGCTCCGGCAGTTAATTCAGCCACTTCAAAGTAAGGGGGCACAGGTTTTTTTATTAAATCCGGCTAAACTGAAAGTAGCAATGGATAATAGGACTTACTTCTTCACGACAGAGGAGAAAGCAAGGGCTTTTTTGGGTGGACTTAACGGTCCGGTTCCCTAAGATAGATTTTCTGGATTGGGACATAGGGGTGGGGGTAAAGTAGAGAGGGTTAGGCGTTAAGCCCTGAGAAGTCGAGCCGGGGGTAAGATATTGTTTTGGCTGAAACAGGGTTAGATAGAGAGAGATAAAGACAAAGAAAGGGAGAAAAGGTAAAAGAAAAAAAAGAAAAAGAAAATCATGCACTGGGTAGGGACGGTCGGAGCGGAAGCTTTACCATCATTAGGGACAGTGAGATCCCATACTCTCCATAAATTGGGTGTAAGGGTAGGGGTAAGGGGTGTAGGGGGGTGGGGGGGTGGTTGGTAGCAGGGTTGGGGTACAAGGGGTGGGAGGATGGGAGAGGGGGGATAGGGGGGAGAGGGGTGGTGGGGAGTGGGGGGGCACTAATATAGGTAGAAATGTTCAGAACAATTTAATGAAGACATATCAAAAGAAGAGGATGTATAGGATTCAATATCAACAAGTTGGTTTCTTTAAGGGAGAAAGTATTGACGTGAGTTTGGTACATCAAACTGAGTGATATGGCAAATAGATTAAGGATTTGTACACTGAATATTTGCGGTCTAAATAGCCCCCAGAAAAGGAAAAGAGTGGCAGCTGGTCTTAAACTAATTAAATCAGATTTATATTGCTTGCAGGAAACACACATTGCATGGAGTAAGCGAGAGCTCATACGAGAGCTTGAGTTGACGCCTCTTGTTTGTACCAGACAGGAGGTTTCGACACGTGGGGTGACGATACTTGCCAGAAATAACAATGTACAAGTTTGTAGATCTCGAGCAAGTAACGATGGGCGGTGGGCTCTCTCAGAATTATCCGTGAATACATTTAAATTTACCCTCTGCACTATATATGGATCAGTTTTGGACGAGGCTGAGCCTCTGGATACGTTGAATATGGAACTAGTTGGATGGCCCTTACCAATAATTATTTGTGGCGACTTAAATATTCATTTAGAGGTAGGTAGCAGGAGCATGGACACCCAGAGTTTATATCAGGGACGAAAGCCTAAAGTATGGAAAGCTCTAAGGAGGTTAGTAAGGGAACATGGGTTGAGAGATGTCTGGGAAAATATTAAAATTGTAGATCCAGGGTATACCTATTACTCGTTCCCACATGCTAAATTGGTAAGGTTGGATTATTTTTTCGTATCACAAAACTTAATCCATGGGGCTGAAATAGAATGCAAACCCAGATTCTTATCAGATCATAATCCATTAATATTGTCCATAACAATTAAGGGACCATCTAATCCGCGTCGTGTATGGACATTTGATAGGAAATTGTTGGTTGACCCAGGATATATATCCCATATGAAAGAGTGGATTCACCACTTTTTTGATATCAATAGGAATACGGCAGATCCGGGGATGGTATGGGATTCATTTAAAGCTGCAGTGAGAGGTGAAACTCTTAGCTATAGTTTGGGAATACAGAAAATTAGGGGGAAGGAAATTGTAGAACTTCAAGAAAGATTAATAACAAAAGAGAGGGAATTAGCTAGTAAAATTACTAGTAGAGAAGACATTACTCTCACTCAGACCCAAATGGAGATTCTTAAGGCTAAAATAAATGCTTACTTGAATAAAACAGTGGCAGCCGTCTATCAAAGTCACCGATTGGAGTGTTATGAATATGGTGAATCCACAGGAAAAGTCTTAGCTAGACGGGTCAGACAAAAGGCAGTTAAACAGAGTGTTTTGAATATAATTGATGGTAATGGGCGGAAACATACAGAGTTAGAAGGAATTCTAGAGGTTTTTAAGGGTTACTATCAGGAGCTGTATAGTGAAGATATAGTGTATTCTGAACAGCTACAAAAAAAGGTTAGTGAATTTCTGGGGGGATTAAAGAGTACAAGGCTCTCTTCTGAGGAACAAATTACATTAGATGCACCAATTCGTATTGATGAGATAATTGAGGCAGTAAGCTCCCTGGCAACAGGGAAAGCTGCTGGACCGGATGCAATACCACTTGAATTTTACAAGACCTTCCTGATAGACATTAAAAAGGATATGCATAGCATTTTTTGTATAGCGCAGGCAGGTCAGGCACCCTTATCGTGGGAATGTGCAAGTATTATAGTGCTAAAAAAAAAGGATAAATCAACAGAGTTCCCCAGTTCATATAGACCCATATCTTTGTTAAACGTAGATGGAAAGATTTATGCAAAGATTTTGGCCAGTAGATTGGCAAATGTGATAGTCAGGCTGGTTAGAAAACAACAACATGGGTTTATTCCGGGTAGAGATACAATAGATCATATAAGAAGAATAATAGCCATGTTTGATCTTGCAGAACTATATCAAACAAATTTAGGATTATTACTTTTGGATGCCGAGAAGGCATTTGATCGTGTATCGTGGAAGTTTTTATGGGAAGTCATGCGCTGGAAAGGTATAGGGAGTGGATATATTACAGCTATAAAAACTTTATATGTAGCCCCAAAAGCTAGAATTTGCATTGCTGGTTTGGAATCAGATACTATCTTAATCTCTAGGGGGACTAGACAAGGGTGTCCATGTTCCCCCTTGCTCTTTGCTCTATATATTGATTCTTTCTTGCTGAGATTAGAAGAATGCAAAAATATTCAACCTCTATTATATCATGGAGAAACATATAAGGTGTTTGCATATGCCGATGATGTAGCTATAGTGACAAGCAACACGGAGGAAGCTATTAAGGCAATAGAAATAGAGGCAAGAGAGTTCGGAAAATACTCCGGATATAAGCTGAACTCAGATAAAACACAAATAGTATGTTCTGGGCACGTTTCACTAGTAGATAGACGATTGGTATCTGAAGCAGTGTATTTGGGGGTGAAGATTACATCAGTGGTTAATCGGTTGGTGGAAATTAATTTTATCCCATTATTAAATAGAATAAAGAGGGATTTAGACCGAATGCATAATTTGCACTTATCGCTAGAGGGTCGCTGCAATGTATTGAAAATGATGGTTCTGCCAAAAATCCTATATTTATTTCGGGCTATTCCCCTTGAGGTTGATAAAAAATGGCTTAAAAGATTGGAAAAGATGGGGAATAATTTTTTATGGGGGTATGCTAAAACGAGAAGGGCAATGAAGTATATGACACTTCCCAAAGATCGAGGCGGGTGGTCAGTCCCTAATTTTACACAGTATTACTACGCCTGTTGCCTTCAACATATGGATGAACTTATAAGGGGAAGTTTTAAGGGTAATGAAGAAGTAAAATCAACCCCTATTTATACTATGATGGCGGGTGGGGAGGCAAGTGGTTGGTTATCAAAATTTGAGGAACCAAGTTATTTTAAAAAAGTAAGATTTAAGCCTTTTTTGTCCGCCTTCAAGGTTTGGGCTCAGATAAAACGGAGTATGGGACTGGGAAAGATTACGGCTTATACACCAGTGAAATTTTCAGCTATCCCAAATCATATCTTTAGGGATCCCATACTAGATTTTTGGCGTTCTAGGGGAATAAATAAAGTCGGAGACTTGTATTGTAAATCCGGTTATAAATTATTTACGGATCTGCAGTCTCAATTTGGCTTACCTAAGACCCATTTTTTTAAATTTTTGCAAATACGAAATTTTTTACAGTCTCAGAAGTGCGTTACAGTACAGTTGTCGGAGATCCCGGTAGTTGAGGCTGTTAAAAATGGGGCAAAGATTGGCAAGTTATATAAGTTACTAACAGAGCTACAAGTAGATGATATGGCACAACAGAATGAGAGATGGATTGCACGATTTGGGGTGGCTGGAGAGTGGGTGGACCAATCCTTAGCCATGGCTGAGACAACATTTCTATCAGCTAATTTGAAAACCCAGCATTACAAAACACTGATGGACTTATATTATACTCCAGCAAAACTGAAAAAGTGGGGGATATCCTCTGGAAGCTGCAATCGATGTGGGGAAGTTGAAGCTGAGATAATGCATATGTTCTTTGTATGCCCAATGTTGCAGGGAATATTAAATGAGATAGAGGTATTCCTTAAGAAGATCACGCATTGCAATATTCAGGTTACTGTTATGCTGGTAGTATTGGGAGTCGTGGACTCACCTGAAAGTACGGAACCTGCACTGTATAAAATAAGGCGATTTTTATTTTTGTCCATGGCAATATACCGCTTATGTATTGCTACAGATTGGCTCAAAAAAGAACCCCCCACGTTTGAGAATTGGCGCTCTAGATTACTTACCATCTATAATACTGAATTAAGTCTTTATAAGTTAAAGGGTCATAAGAAGAGACATAGAGGAGAACGAATGTGGGCACCACTGACTAGATGGTTGGAATATCAAGACACAGTTTAAACAAAAAAAAATGCTAATTGTTTCGATATGTGATATATATAACTGAGGTTTTTTTAAAGGTCTTCTTTCTCCCGTTGTTTTGTTTACTTTACTTTCTTTGCACGGATATATTATGTCTTCTTCTTTTTGTTTCTCATGTAACCCCCTCCCTCCGACATATTAAAAAAAAAAAAAAAAAAAAAGAAGCCTGGGACCCAGGCCTAAACATTGTCGATCATTCGAACCGCAAAATAATACACAAAAAATACAGAAACAAGCATTCCATCAAACACATGCACAAATGATAACACATTTTAATTAATTTGCAAACAAATAAAATAAATAATACAGCTTTTTATTTTAATAGGAAGGTTGGAGATTTTCTAAATGCAATTGAAGCCACCTTTGTCCATACTATATTCTGTTTGATGCACCTGCACTGCTCTCACGAATCAATCGGAGGATACTAATTAAATTTTTAGCTCCCAATTTAAATTCCTTTACATTTAAATTACATTTTAACATGTTCAATTACACATTTTGTCACTTTATATATATACATTTTATTAATCTGTTAATATTAGTTAATTTTCTAAGCAGTCACGTACCCCCAGAAGAAGCTTTGCAGACCCCCAGGAGTCCCTCGACCACAGGTTGGCAACCACTGCTGTAGAAAGTACTGTGGTTGAACACAGCTGCATAAAGTATCCCTGCATAGCACAGCTTGAGCTCCATTCCTTTATGGAACAAAATCATCTCTGGGTTTCCTCTCAGACAGGGTGCTGTTCTGGGAAGAGGAAGCACGGTGCAGGCGATGGCTCTTGATGATCTGACCCTCATGATCGAGAGGGACATGGTTGAGTCGCTGGTATTATTTTAATCTGACAGTAGCCTGGACACCATCGACCACTAGACCCCAATGAAAAGGCTGTTCTAGATACCACCTCAAGCACACCTCTCACCTGTTTAAAATATTCCATGTTAAACCTTTCACAAATGTTGGCCTATCCGTAGTTTGTAAAAGCTCCTCATCAACACGAGGATCGGGCTTTACCACCACTTCTTTACGAGTAGTTTTCTCATCTTACTAGTTTCAAACAATACTTTGTGTTCTACTCAAACTTCGAGGGAACACTCAGAGCCCTGGATATAACTTAACTGACAAAAAAGCAATAAATGTGCCCCTTAAAGGCAAGCCATCAATACATGTGGGGAATACAACTAATAAACCCACATTATTGCCGTTTGTCCTCTTGCTATATCAAGATTCAAGAATCATTGCAAACATCATATGGTACCAGCCCATCACCCCTGCCAGTAGTTAAAAAACTCCTAGGCTTCTTCTGTTGAGGAAATTCGATTTTTTAATACGATCGTATCGACCCGCCATTTTGTGGCCCACCGCCATTTTATGTTGCCTTCACTCAGGCAGCACAGCGAACGAAGTCCATTCTGCCTTTTCTGCTTATTCTGCAACATGGTGTTCAAAACAGCCTTCTGCCTCTATCTTTACAAGGCTGGTATTAAGGTCTGACCGAGTACACTAATCCCTGTCTGGTTTTCTAATCCTTGTTTCAACTATCTGTAGGCTCACACTATTCTCCGCCGATCTTATCTTATCGTCTGGCCTTCGCTGTCCTTTGCTAGTATTCTCTCATTTCACAACTGTCCTCCAAACGCACACAAACTTATCGCACCACATGCAACTTCGTTGTGGATCGGTTAATGAATTAGTTCAAGGGAGAGGTGACAAACACAGCTGGAGGGGAGGCAACCTTAAGTCACTTGATACTTTGTTTTCCAATTCCTTCTATTGGTGCTGTCTTGTTTTCCGACATTTCTATTGGCTCTGTTCTATCTTTACGTTATTCTTACTGGCTCCTTTCTATGTGTTCTGGGAGTGTATGTAGTTAATAAATGGTTTTTATACGGTATATAAGATTGTGCGCCACAAAGTAAAGTGGCAGTCTCCTGAGAACATACCTTGTGTACTTCTTGGACAACTGTACTAGCTGCAGCTAATAAAATCTGATCTTTTACGCCTGACAGAGTGTCCCGTGTCTCTGTTAGTTGAGGCAGGTGAATCCAAGGAGATTTCAGGCGTACCCTGCGCCGCCAGGCCCATAAGGTTCTGGTTCTTCAACTGGCGCCCAACGTGGGGCGGCTTCAGCGGTACCGGTTCTGCCTGAAGGTCGTGAGGAACCCCGCAAGAAAATTCTGGAGGAATCGCGAGCCACGTCAAGCGACCCCTGTATGTCGAAGTGGGCCGAAGGTCTTTTTCAGCGCGGTTACTCCTTCCTGACGGCTACTGACGACTGCTGCCCTGACTGCCGCCCTGCCTTGGCCCTTTCTTTGATGATGTATGGTAAAGCGAGACGATAGACGGGCCTCTGTTGGTGTAAGAAGACATCCTTAGTTAAGTATTTGGTGGGTCGCGCCCACAAATTTTGGTCTTTGTTTTGTCCTTAGGTCCTTAGATTTGGCCATTGCAGTGGCCAAAGCCGAGGGGTAAGTGCATTTGTGCTGTGTAAACTGAAAGTTTTACCCCCTTGATGTTTGTGAACAGCCAGTAAAAATCGTGAGATGTCTGGTCTGACTAAGTTTGGAAAACTTTGTTGCTTTGGTTGTAATAGGGACTCCCAGCTTGAGGACTCCTGTCCGATTCCTTCGGTTGGAACTCCCACATATGAGCTCTATTCTAAACATGGTGTTGGTCCTATTGCCTTTAATAAGACATGGACCCGATATACAAAGAAAGATGGTGTTTTAAAATGGCCAGAAAATGGTAGTTTCGAAACTGATGTGCTAGATAATTTAGAAGCAACGTTATTTAAAAGAAAAGCCCGGCCGGCAATGTTTGACTCTTTTCGCCTTTGGCGTAAGGAAGCCAAACAGAGAGAAATTAAACAAGCGAAACGAGATAGGAAAACACAGGGAATGACGATTATACAGGCTGCTCAGCAATTCAAAGATGATGAAATAGATAATGCAATGGAAATTTCAGACAGACAGCATCGAATGGCAATAGATAAATGCTATCCGACGTTGCCTATCTCTTCCCTTGATAAGAGAAAAGATTTTGAGGAAGATTCCTTAATGTCCCACTTATTGAAATTGCCTCCGCCCTATGTACAAGGTGCTAATGCACCCCCGATGTTACAGCCTGTTCAGCCGCCAGTTGTGCTTCCGCCTGCTCCAGCTTTTCCACAATTGCCTCCTCAAGTATTGCCTATGCCAGCTTTGCCTTTAACTCCTTTGCCTTCTGCTCCTTTGGCAATTCCTAATGCTCCTTTAGTTAATTCACCTAATACCTTGTCCCCTATCCTTATGTCAAATTCTCCATCTATGCGTAAGCGATTTGCAGATACTGTCTCTGGTCTCTTATCACCTTTCTTTGAAGCTTTAAATGTGTCTCCAGCTTTTTCTCGAAGACAGTCTCATAGTCAATTCCCAGACTCCGAAGAGCGAGAAAAATTGGACTCACTTGCTTGT
Organism: Pleurodeles waltl; assembly: GCF_031143425.1. Classification (NCBI taxonomy): domain Eukaryota; kingdom Metazoa; phylum Chordata; class Amphibia; order Caudata; family Salamandridae; genus Pleurodeles; species Pleurodeles waltl. Next base: position 342,104,118 of record NC_090437.1, read on the forward strand.
AGATGGATCAAGAAGGGTCCCCAATATAGTACGTCTGATATTATGTCCACCTTTCTGCAATGGAATGCACCTACGCAGAGATATGTTTTTAAAGTTATGTGCGATACTCTCGCTAAAGAATGGGAGGATATGAATTTGGGTTCGGTCCCACAGGATCTGTTAGATGTTCAGGCTGACTTTGACAAAGGACTTATTGTGGGTCCTAAGGTTGAAAACGCTGTCAGAACACTTATTTCTTTCAGATCCCTATTGTTCTCACAGACTTTTCCTGATTCTGATCCTTCAGTTAGGACAGCACTGAAAAACTATCCCATGAGAGAGGTTTCTCCAATATGGAAGGAAGAAGTTGCAGCAGCAGGTGCTAATCCAGCTATTCCTGCGCATTTTCAGCGCATATGGATACATGTCCCCTGGAAAAGGTCTGAAGTTTTAGCACTTAAACAGTCACTACCAGATTCACGCAAAAATCCTGCTGGTTACTATAAAGAGTTGTCGCAAACAGTTGATGCATGTACTATGAATCTAGCAGATATTGACATGTTGATGGGAAATGTAGTTCCACAGACAATATGGGCTAAAATTCGTAGAGAGGATCACGCTCAAGAATTAGGCGGCAATTGGAACGCTATTATTGCCGCAGATAGAGGTCAAGTAGGTGGTGCAAAGCCCGACGCTTTGATCTCAGAACTCCCTGGTAGGATTATTACATTAATGAAAACAATGATGCCTGCTTTGAGAGTTAATTGGGATAAGCTAGCAGCATGTAAACAAAAGAAAGATGAAAGTGTTTCCGATTTCTTTACCCGATTCGAGGAGACATTCATTGATCACAGTGGTCAAGATATGGCTACAGAAGGGGGACAGCGATTATTTGTGGATAAGTTCGTATATAACTTGCTTCCTGAACTATCACACAAGCTAAAAGACTCCGAGAGTTCATGGGCAGTTTCTTCTTCCGCCCAGATATTGGCTACTGCACAATATTATGAAAATAGAGACAAAGAAGAAAGGGAAAAACAAGAGAAAAAGACGAAAGAATTAAAAACTAAAGTTCTCTTGCAACAGGCTTATCCTCCTCGTTATGTTCAGCCTCAGTTTCAACAGCCTCCGCAGTTTCAGAGGTTGTATCAAAAGCCTGAACCATTCATTCCAAGACCTTTGCTAGGTCCCAATCAATGTGCTTATTGTAGGGAGGAAGGTCATTTTAAGAACAGTTGTCCGGCATTGTTGCAGCGTAATGGAGCAACATCTGCTTCACGAGGTCGTGGTGGTCCTCAGTCAGCAAATAGAGGTAGAGGTCGAGGTGTGTTAACCCAAGAGCAGCGTTCTTTTGTTCCTCCAAATTCCGGAAATTACTTTGACCAGCAAAATGTTAGGTCTACACAGTATTACAGTGAGGATCAGTATATTGAAGGAGGGAATGAAAGTCTTCATTTTGAATAGGACAGCCATGGACAAAGTAAGGGGGTTACGTCAATTCCAGTGGATCAGAATGGACCTTATGTTAATGTCACTACAATGGGTGTTTCAGAGCCATTTCTTTTAGATACTGGTGCCATGAGAAGCTCTATCATTCATTCTAAACTCCCTGGCGCACCTTTGTCTGGCTTAACGAATGTATCTGTAGGATTTTCTGGCGCCCCTGTTCGCAATCCAGTTTCTTGCCCTTTGCCTGTTTCAATAGGCCCTTATGATTTAGAAGCTCCGCTTCTTCTGACGAATGGTTGTGGTGAAAATCTGTTGGGTTTAGATCTATTAAAAAGAATGCATGCTATGATATATTGTTCACCTTCTGGTGTATACCTCACTCTAGGACAGAAAATGACTAGTCCAATGTACTTATCAAAAGATCAATTCCCACCTGAATTGCTTTCTCTTCCCGAAACGCTTTGGGCTACGGGTCCGAATGACGTTGGTTGTCTTGAGATCCCACCTTATGTTGTTACTCTTAAGCCCAATGCTGAAATGCCACGTATTCCGCAATACAGAATCTCTACTGAAGGTGAGAAAGCACTTCTGGAAATTGTCCATGATTTGATTCAGAAGGGTGTGGTTGAGGAAACGAGAGGAAATACATGTAACAGTCCTGTTCTTCCGGTTCTTAAACGCACTGATCCTTCTCAGCCTCCTGTTTATCGTTTTGTAATTGATCTTCGGGAGGTAAACAAGATTGTCGTACCGCAGTTTCCTGTAGTCCCAGATATCACTGCTCTGTTGACGATGATACCTTCTACAGCGACTTGGTTTTCAGTTATTGATCTAAAGAATGCTTTCTTTAGTATTCCCATCGCCGAAGAGAGTAGAGATATTTTTGGTTTTTCCCTCGGAGGCCGAAGCTTCCGGTTTAAACGCGCACCTCAAGGTTATTGTGAAAGTCCCTCTATTTACAGTCAAGCTCTAAAATGTAATCTTGATGCCTTTTCCTTACCGTCCGGTGCCGCTCTCATTCAGTACATGGATGACTTATTAGTTGCAGCTGATTCAGAGGAGATTTGCAAAAACGTGACCGTTACACTGTTGCGTCATTTGTTTGATCTGAATCACAAGGTTTCTCCTTCTAAATTACAATATGTCTGTCGCAAGGTGACTTATTTGGGTCATCTCTTGTCAAAGGAGGGACGACGATTGACCCCCGAACGAATTCAGGCAATTGCACAAATGTCAGTGCCATCCACACAAAGAGAGGTACGTGCCTTTTTGGGCATTACTTCTTATTGTAGACAGTGGATTCCGAGTTTCTCTTTATTGGCTAAACCGCTGTTGGCGCTAACTTTAAAAGATACGCCTCAGCCTCTTCCGTGGACTGACGAGTGTCAGAAGAGTTTTACTGATTTGCGTATTGCTTTGTGTTCTGCTCCTGTATTGGGTACTCCTGATTACAGTAAGCCCTTTACGCTCTATGTCCACGAAAGAGAGGGTTGTGCATTGTCAGTCTTAACGCAGCATTTTGGAGATCAACAGCGACCATGCGCATATTTCTCAGCTACGTTAGATCCAGTAGCTAAAGCATTGCCTAGTTGTCTTAAGGCGACAGCGGCAGCAGCAATTTCTATTCGACAGTCTGCTGGAGTAGTGCTAGATAATACTCTCATTGTTATGGTGCCACATGCAGTGGATACTTTACTAAATAGGACAAAAACGCAGCATCTTACGAGTGCTCGGTTGTCCGGATATGAGCTGACGCTTTTGGCTAGTCACATACACATCAAACGATGTAATACCCTGAATCCAGCTACTTTGTTGCCTCTTCCAGAAGAGAGAGATGTCTCTGAACAGCATGATTGTTTTCTCCGTACTGAAGAAGAGACTAAGGGTAGAATTGACCTAAAAGACACGCCATTAGTGAATCCAGATGGAACACTATGGGTAGATGGTTCTTGTTTCAAGCTCCCGAATGGAGATACAGTTTCAGCCTACGCTATTACTACTTTGCATACGATTGTGGAGACAGCACGCATTAGACATAATTCAGCTCAGGTAGCTGAATTGATAGCCTTAACTAGAGCGTGTGTGTTATCCAAAGGAAAAAGAGTAAACGTGTACACTGATAGCCAATACGCTTTTGGTGTAGCGTTTAACTTTGGGCGCTTATGGAAGGAAAGAGGATTCTTTACTTCCCATGGTACTAAGATACAACATGGTCAATTAGTGACTGAACTTCTTGAGTCACTTACAATGCCTACTCAGATAGCAATCGTGAAGTGTAGTGCACACAAAAAGATTGTGGACGATGTTGGTCGAGGAAATGCATTTGCAGATGAGGTAGCGAAAAAGACAGCCAGAGACAACACAAGTCGAATGTATTTTGCAGGTCCCGCAAACTGCGTAAGAGAAAAGGGAATGTGTGAAGATACAGTAGAGAGTGTGAAATCAATTCAAGGAGAGGCTACGGAGAATGAGTTGAGAAAGTGGAAGGAAAGTACAGGAATGTTAGATGAGATGGGATGTTGGGTTGAATTATCAGAACATCAACGTTGGCTGTTACCAGATGCTTATGTACTACCTGTAGTTACTATGGCACATGGTCCAGCTCACCTAAGTGCAAAAGGAATATGTAAACTTCTGGCTCCAGTGTGGCAAAATGAGGGGATCCCAAAGTGTGCAAATAATGTAGTAAAACATTGTATTGTTTGCTTGATGTACAATCCGGGAAAGGGAACCCCAACTCCAGCAGGTCATTTTGCTCCTCCAACATATCCATTTGAGGTGTTGCAGATCGATTATATTCACATGGAACGATGCAACAACCTCAAATATGTTCTGGTGGTAGTATGTGCTTTTTCTAGATGGGTAGAAGCCTACCCTCTGAAGGACAATACTGCTTTATCAACTGCCAAAATACTTTTGAAAGAATTCTTCCCTAGGTTTGGTTTGCCGCGCATTGTCTGGAGTGACAATGGGAGCGAATTTGTGGGTCAAGTCATGCAAAAAGTTTGTGCAGGTCTTGGCATAAAACAGAAGTTCCACGCGGCGAATCACCCACAGTCGGCTGGTTTAGTAGAATGCTACAATGGAACCTTGAAGCTTAAAATTGCTAAGGTGCAAGCTAGCACAGGACTTAATTGGCCTGATGCTTTACCATTGGCTCTTCTGTCCACCAGAACAGCAGTACACTCTTGTTTGGGGCTTAGCCCTTACGAAGTGATATTTGGTCGCCCAGCTAATGTATGGGGAGTTCCTCGCCCTAAGAAATACTCAGACTTGCCATACCCGATGTTGATTGACTACTTGCATGACCTTACAACTAAATTGCGTGTTCTTCATCAACAGGTTCAGAATGCTCTACCAGAGGCTTCCACAGACCCAGGTCATTCCATCCGACCAGGTGACTGGGTCTGCACGAAAAATTTCCAACGACAGAGAAATTTGGAGCCCAGATGGAGAGAGCCACGCCTGGTTCTTTTGACCACAAGAACAGCAGTTAAAGTCGAAGGAAAGAAAAACTGGGTGCATGCCGTGCACTGCAAGAAAGTGCCTTTGCCCTTGCCTTTCGATCAGTGGGTCCGTAGAGGCATCAGTGACTCTGAAAGTGAGAAAGTTCCGCAATTTGTACCATTCAGTGATGCGCGTCTAATTGGAACACTTTCTGAGAAAGAGGACGACGACATCCTTCAAGAAGCAATACCATCGCATCGTCGCTTGAACACGACAAATCCAGGAACATTGTTTCAAAACCAGACTGCCTCTGGACAGGAACGCTATAATTTGAGACCAAGACCAAAGAACTTGTAAATTTCTCTCCTATGTAGTACTCTATCCCGGTTGCAGGGTCACGGTAGGAGTCTTAGTTACGACCTGAGTAAGTGGCAATAGGCCTGCAGGACCTCACAGTGTCATAGGACGGTAGATAATCGTGACTACAGTGATTGAGGAAGATTGCCGTGAGCATCCACTTAGAAAGATGGAGGCTACATTAGATAAAAGAGAAAGTAAAAATGTAAAGAATAATTGTAAAGAAATATGTAGTCGTTGTAGTATTGCTCTATGCGTCATTATATTGTCGTGTATTCTTTTGGCATCTGTAAACTGGATCATTATTACTCTGCAGCAAAAAGTTGTCTCTTCTCCTACCTCTACATCTTCTTCTACTATCTCTCCGCACCTATTTCACACTCTTCCCCAGCATGAACTCATCAGAAGAACTGAATACTTTAACAATTCCTTCGTCCAGTTGTTACATCAACATCAGTTAGTGATCAATACAACTGACTGTTGGGTGTGTGGACTCATACCACATACGGTAGAAAAAGGAATGCCATATTTAGTTCTTCCATTCTCCTATGAAGGCTCCGCTTGGGCTTATTTTGTCATTTTCAATAATGCATATCAAAGTAAAATTAAACAACCTGTCAGTTCACATAGTGTTGGTTCAAATTTCAGTCATAGTTTATTGATAAAGGGAATGGTAGCTATGGCTAAAATCATGGAAAAAAGTGAAGCTTCCATAGATGAAAGAAAAGCATATACCAATTGGAACATAACTAATTACATTTCCAGCCTCAATGATAAGGTTAAGCAAGGAAAATCTCCTCCGATACGGGTCATACCCCAACAAGGAAATTTCTGTCTGCAAATAAATGGTAGAACTCCAAACACCGGACAAAGAGAAAGTTTATGTTCCCATACATATGTTTATTCAGCCCTGAATTCACTGCCGTTAGTACCATCTCAAGGTACATACTTCGTTTGCCACGATAGGGCTTATACATGGTTGCCAGCTGATTTCTCTGGTACTTGTTATATAGCCTTTCTTCTTCCCCCTACATACACCGCTCCTGCGAACCATCATAAAAATAGATATGGCAGAGGGATTGTGGATTCGAAAGACACAGCAGGACAAGAGGGAGGAGATTTCCTCAAAGGATTTCTTCCCTTCTGGGGTCCAATGGCCAACAGCAGAAATATAAGGCAATTGGTTCGTGTCGTAGAAACCACCATAGACATCACTGTAGGAGCTTTAAGTAACATTACAGCTGAACTACAGGCTGATCGTCTTATGACCTTGCAGAACCGTGTTGCCTTAGACTTTGTTCTTGCGGACCGTGGTGGAGTATGCAAATTGATCGGATCAAGTTGCTGTATTTTCATACCTAATGACGCTCCGACAGTATACCAAGCTATCTCTAAGTTACACATAATCTCCGAGTCGATTCATCAGGACGAAGGAGATTGGTCCTTTTCAGAGTGGTTTTGGGGATTACTGTCCAAATGGGGTTGGAAGGTATTGACATTCTTTGGAGTAATTTTAGCTTTTATATTCTCTTGTTGTCTTTGTATGCACTGCGGTCCTGCCATCTGCAACCTATGTGCTACTGCATGTATTCCCAAACCCAAGTCACAAAGAGCAGAGAATATCAAAATGATGGTACAGCAACAGCTTGATGACCCCATGGCCATAGACATCGACTCAGATTAACATGAGTTTGTGTATCTTGCCTGAGTTCTGGCAAAAGGAGGGTCTGAGGAAATTCGATTTTTTAATACGATCGTATCGACCCGCCATTTTGTGGCCCACCGCCATTTTATGTTGCCTTCACTCAGGCAGCACAGCGAACGAAGTCCATTCTGCCTTTTCTGCTTATTCTGCAACATGGTGTTCAAAACAGCCTTCTGCCTCTATCTTTACAAGGCTGGTATTAAGGTCTGACCGAGTACACTAATCCCTGTCTGGTTTTCTAATCCTTGTTTCAACTATCTGTAGGCTCACACTATTCTCCGCCGATCTTATCTTATCGTCTGGCCTTCGCTGTCCTTTGCTAGTATTCTCTCATTTCACAACTGTCCTCCAAACGCACACAAACTTATCGCACCACATGCAACTTCGTTGTGGATCGGTTAATGAATTAGTTCAAGGGAGAGGTGACAAACACAGCTGGAGGGGAGGCAACCTTAAGTCACTTGATACTTTGTTTTCCAATTCCTTCTATTGGTGCTGTCTTGTTTTCCGACATTTCTATTGGCTCTGTTCTATCTTTACATTATTCTTACTGGCTCCTTTCTATGTGTTCTGGGAGTGTATGTAGTTAATAAATGGTTTTTATACGGTATATAAGATTGTGCGCCACAAAGTAAAGTGGCAGTCTCCTGAGAACATACCTTGTGTACTTCTTGGACAACTGTACTAGCTGCAGCTAATAAAATCTGATCTTTTACGCCTGACAGAGTGTCCCGTGTCTCTGTTAGTTGAGGCAGGTGAATCCAAGGAGATTTCAGGCGTACCCTGCGCCGCCAGGCCCATAAGGTTCTGGTTCTTCACTGTGTTGACGCGAGTGACCGCGTCCACAGAGATTGCAGGTAAGGCCAAAGCTCCAATTTTTCATTTGAAGCCAGCCCTAAGGAACTTGGCCTTCCCACAATGAAACCAGGAAGCCCTGGCTTTAGTTCTTGACTAGCTGCGCAGATTGATTCCAGGCAGCCCAAGACTGTATATTCATTATTACTGCACACTCGCAGCTTTCAGAAAGCCAAAATGGCAGTGGCTAATTAGAGACCATCTGTTAATTGGCAGACATGTGAAAAACTTGATTTAAGCAGTAATCAATTCGTCTTGGCAGTTATGTTTTAGGCTAGCATTCACCAGAGCCAAGAGGCAAGCGATTGACTAACAAACTTCCCCTGACAGTCCCAAGTGCTATACACGACAGAATAAAGGCACGAAACACATATGTGCGAGATGTGAAACTCTAAAGCTGGGGAAGTGGCTGGGAAGGCAGGGTGCTTTAAATAGTTCTATTTGTGCAAATAATGTGGAGAGGCAGTATTTGTATTTTGGCCTGTAAGTGTATTTCATGTTATCTATGACAAGGGAAGTATTAGAGGAATGTGACTTTATTTTAGGGCTATGGCCATTGTATCCTTCGAATAGGGCTGGAAAGATGCAGGACTGCCGGAACAAAAAAAGAGTGGGGGCAGGGGCCATGTTACTGTGCACCAAGCCCTGTGCTTTTAAGTGTCCTTCCTCCGCCCCCAGGGCTACATGATAGATTTCTAAAGCCCTGCTTATTAATGGTGCAGCAGGTAGCACAGCCTATCACTAGATGGCAGCAGTTACTGGAGCTGCTATGTTGCCTTTTTAGGTTGAGCGCAAGCGCTTTGACCTATTCTTAACCACGCTCATCACTTTAACTCGTCTGTGGGCTTGCCTTTCAAAAATTCCTTTATGTCATTGGTAATTGTTTTACGTTTGTCGTGCCTTGGGGCGGTTTTGTTACTACCTTGCAGACTGACCCTGTTATATGGATAATTGCACCATTGCGATATACTTCAGCTTGGGTGAACTATTTTTTTCTTTTTCTCTGCCCTTCGTGCTCCATGACAGCCATGGCCCTCACAGCGCTCACAGTGCCAACAGTACAAACTCCATCGGCGATATTGGAGCAATGGTCACATTGCTCACACTGTTACCTAATCAGAGTCATTACTTTTGGCTTCCACCTTCATGCTCCAAAACCAGTTATAATTGATAAAAGCTTTACTAAAAAACACAGATATACGCAACGCAGCTCTCTCGGCACAGCGGGAGAGCCGATACTACAATATTCACTGCACTCAGGAAAAAATGCCACATAATGCTTTGCAAGCATTCTTTTTCAAAACTTTAAGGGCCTCAATATTGCAGTAGGCCTGCTAGGTCTGAAAATGTGTAGGGCACTACGCCCCTTAGGGGCTAAATATATGGTTGCCCTACATTACTTTGTGCTGTTCTGTTTCATGTGGTTATGCCCTCTAGGGGCTATTATATGGTTACATGACCATGTTTCTTACAAATGATATTTCTATTGTGGTGTCCAGTAGGGGCTGTTCTGAGCATTGCAGTCAACATGCATTTGCTGCACTCGGTCGTCCTATATTGCTTTGCAGGACATTCTTTTACAAAACAGTTTTTGCTCATAACACAGCCTGCGGTGGTCCTAGGACAATGGGACCACCTTCAAAACATTCACCACAACTTTTTCCTTCAATCTAGATCATCTCTGGGTCCCCACACTAGGTTAGTGGGGACCCCAAAATAGTAACCCCTCCCTCCATTTTAGTGCCTTTTAAACCTCTCTCATGGCTGGAACTTTAGTTTCATAGCTAAGTGTAGCTTGTGTTTTAAGGGTCTTATTTGTAATATCCTTGCAGTAGGTATGCTATCCTTTATCATATGTAATGCTCTATGTCCCCTAAGGCCTAAATATGTGGTTACTCTGCAATACTTGTAGTCGTTTCATGTGGTTATGCTCTCTAGGGGAAAACAATATGGTAACATGACCATGTTTCTTACAATGCAGTTTTTCATTGTAGTGTCCTCTGGGGGCTGTTCTGAGCATTACAATGTAATGCCAAACATTTATTTCTAATAAAGATTTGTATTAGGCTCATATGATAATTGTATATGTTTTAATAATCTCTCCTCGTTTCAATTATGAGCATGATTCAGGCCACCTTAACATCCTTATTACACTATGACTGTTTGAACACTCTTGATGTGTTTGGGTGACCATTCTAGTTTATTTCTCTTGTTACTCTTCCATGGCTGTCTTGTTTTGGGAATTGTGTTCCCAATTGAATTAGCATGGTAGATTTAATTTAGGATGCTAAATGGCAACATTTTCATTTCTGGCTGCAGACAGAGGAAAAAGGTAAATGGAAGTGATTTAGTTATATGCAAGGCCACTGGAATTATGTGGCAAGAAAAGACCAAATTATGAGTGAGGGCTGACCAAATTTATGTGTCAAGAGAAGTCCAGTTATTAATTTACAATGGTAATAGCTCTAACTCAAGCAGTTGCGAGATCCATTGCATTGCAAATGCTTGATTTACCCTGAGAGCATATTTTTGACTTCAGGAAAATCAGGCATAGGCAAAGCCAACAGGTTGCACCTATGCAAGAGGTATTGGCTTTGTCAATGTGTTTAAGCCACGCTGTACAGCAGTGCAGATGCTGTGCAGTATGGCTGAAAGTAAAGAAGAAAAACACTATTACGCAGTCAGTGCTGATCACACCATAGCTCTTTTTTCTTGTACTTTCCACCATGCTGCATAGCAGTTGCACTGCAGTAAAAAATGGCTAAACAAAACCTTGACAAAGTCAATAGCTTTTGTGTAGGTGCAACCTATTGGCTTTGCCAACGCTTGTTTATATATTTTAAAAAATTGAGTAGTCCATCAAATTTCAGGAATGACCACCGTCTGATCTTGCAAGTTCACAGCGCATGAGAAGCCACTGAATAATGCATAATAACCAAAGAGGGAAGATAATCTTTGCAAAACAGACTTTTGTTAATGATTACGACACTTGACAGAAAACACTGAAAGAAAAAGGGAAAAAACAACTAGCAATAACACGTATTGGATTTTCTCAAGTTCTTTTTTTGGCAAACACTGCACCATGTGGCTGACTGGTTTGTGTGCTGCACAAGTAAACCCAGAGATAAATGGCAAATGTGGGTGAAAGGATATTTGCCATACACCTCATTTAGGGCTTGCCTCTTGCGACCCCCAACACTGCCTTTGCGACCCCTGGCGTCAGCGGTGGCAAAGTCAGTGCCTTGCCACAGTGGTAGCTCATATTTAAAAAATGCTTTTAAATGTATGTTGTGTGTGTGTGTGTGTGCTTGGATGGAGAGGGGAGGGGGAGAGAGAAGAGAAAGCATAGTGCGCGTGATGGGTATACGTCATTTCCACTACCCCTGTTATTTTGGAGACTTATTAGCAGAAGAAGAATGCAGGTAACAAGCACAAGCAGACGATACAATTACAGAAGAACTGGTTGTAGGGACCCAACTGTTGGGAAAGCTGACAAACTTAAAAGCTCAACGAGACAATCCCAAGATAATAACCGGGCGCCCTACAGAACGAAAAGCAAATACAGAAACTCAAATGAAATGTTGCTGTCAAATAATGAAAAAACATTGATATGGTGTGTGTTACCCTGTACTGTTACATGAAGCAAACGAAGTGGCTTAATTTACACAAGGCATGGTATTGCTGACAAAATGGTTAAAAAGAGTGAAAAAAACACATCTGTGATAGACAACAACTGAAAATAGACTGCACTTATAGGCTGCTTTTACAGATTTAAGATGTTTTCAATATGCTGCAGTCTACACTCATCACTGCTACTGTCTAGACTCTAGGGCAGTGATACTCACAGTAGGGCCTTGGGGCCGCAGCATCTGCACTGGGCTGCTGGATACTTGATTGAGCAGCTGCTGGGTACTCGATTGATAAGTAACATTCAGAAAGATGCTATTTAGTAATCGTTTATTTACACTAACTGAAGTAAAATAGAAGAATCCAGTAAGGTGTTCTGCACCACTTAACTTTAGGAAAACACATTTTTAAAGAGATTTTGCAACACACGTGTAATAATATGATAAAGTCTCTTCAAAATTGAAAAAGGTGTATTTCATTAACATGCAAATGCATTCACCTTAGCACATGAGATGATATCTGCATTTAGAATTATTTTTTAAACTGATTTGTAAACTGCACATGGAGTGGGAACGGTATAAACTATCACAAAATCACAGTCCAAGGCTAAGTGTGCTGAGGTCAAACGGGTGGTTTTAATTTCCTGCCCAATGCTTTTTTATTTTAGCTCGTGACCGACTGCCAGATTAGAGTTACAAAGGGGAGCAAGGAGAGCAGGCAGAGCTTCTGAGAGTGAATTAAAAACCGCGGAAGACCAGATAAAACTGACACAACTTGAACTGCACTAGTAGGATTTCCCTGATGCAGGTCATTGTTACATGCAAGCTTTCCCATACAACTGCAAGTAACGGGTTAATAATATTCACTGTACCTTAATAAAAAGAAACGTGTTTCAGAACACAAAGTACACGCAACAGTTCCACACTAATAAAAATAAGCGACAGAAGAGTAAGCTGTCAACGGAAAGTATCAAAGATGGGGAGCATTGACGACGGGCGAAGAATTAAAAAAAAAAAAAAGAACAAATAAAGTATCTCAATGCCTGTGCAAGTAGCAGAAGAACCCCAATAAAGACATTAATTAGTACTTGGCCTATGCTCCAAAGTGACAAACACACACAAAGAGGAAGTGATGCCTGCATGCTCTGGCCAATGAGAATCAAGCAAATGAGAGTGAAAAAACGCCAACCAATAGTACATAATGGGCAGACCAAAAGTCATTTTTTAGGCATTTTTAAAGAACAATCGATTATCGCAAGTGACAACATGCATGCGCTGCCTGCAGACTTGACCTAAAAATGACTGCACATTTTCGGTTAACAGGAGCTCTATAGTTTCTTGCTTTGTTCACTGTATCAGGGTGATCTGGTGGAAGACTGCGATTTTCAGGAGTTCAAGATAAGAAAGAGTTAGCACCACACTGAGTCAGGGCCAGATCACTACTAGCAAAAAAGACATATAAGCTTGTACCAAAAAGCACTTCACAGAAAGATTTTTTGTTTTGAGTAATCCATTGCTGTCATTTGACACCTTCTGGCCAGACCCAAGTGAAATTTTGTCTACGCCAGTTTAATGTGACATCATTTTAAACATTTTGCATGCAACATCTGTTTTGTGAAATGTTCAAGATTATGTCATATTATGCTTCAGTGCATAGTTGAGATTTTTATCTGGTAAAAAAGAATCGCTGGAGAATGTAAAGTGCACAAAACAGCTGTTCTTGTGTTTTAGTGCAGAATCAGTCCAAAAAATAAAATGATGCACTGGCATTCTGCCGAATCGTCAGTGATTTAATTTAATTTTTTGGGCATTTCCCGTAATTTCTTGCACAGGAAATTATGCAAATTTTGCCCAGGCCTACTTTTGACATGTACTGTGCAAAATCGATCCCAAGCCTTTGACATGGGCTTTAACTTGATAACATGATTGTTACACCTGATGTCCTTTGCATGTTTTCCACTAACTTTCTGCCCTCTGACCTCCAGTTGTTCTGACTTCATTTTTGCTGGCTTTATGATTCTGGGCACTTTACCACTGCTAAAGTGCAGATGCTCTGCATTGGCTTATCCACAATTTGCATATTTAACTTACTTCTAAGTCCCTAGTAAAGTGCACTATATGTGCCCAGGGCCTGTATATTAAATGCTACTAGTGTGCCCGCAGCACTGATTGTGCCACCCACTATGTAGCCTTTCAAACATGTCTCAGGCCTGCCACTGCAGAGCCTGTGTTCACAGTTTTAAACTGCCACTGAAACCTGGGAAGTGCACAGACTTGCCAGACCCAAACCTTCCTTTTTATTGCATATGTCATCCATTAGATAGGCTCTGGTTAACCCCATTGTATGTAAAAAGTTGGAGATGTACTTTTAAGTTTAATATGTCCAGGTAGTGAAAAACTGATACATTTGTTTTAACTACTGCAAGGCCTATCACACCTATATGTTAACAGTGGGGTTACTTTGAAGCATAGAAAAGATAGAAATATGGAGTTTGTTGTCTCTAGATCCACAATTTAAAACCATAACATAGTGAAGCTGGATTGTAAATTGTAAGTTTGAAAGTGCCACTTTTGGAAAGTTGGCATTTTCTTACTTTAACCATTCTGTGTCTCTGAATAAATGTCTGGGGTAGATGACAGCTGGGCTTTGTGCTTTCTCTCTAGACTGTCACTCACATAGGGAACTTGGGTGTGACATCATCATCATGATGGCCCATCACCAGGCTGATGGGTTATCTAGGGTTGGATGGGTGGGAGGAGCTGACACACCTGAGTAGGGTTGTGCCTCTCCTCACACAAAGGGCTGCACAACCACCTGTAGAGTGTCTAGAGCCAGAGAAGGAAGGGCAGGGACCCTGTTATCTTCAAAGGCTTCTTTGAAGTTTCCACCACTTTTAAGGCATATTTGGGTATATGTATTGGACCCCCAACCCCACCAAATCAGAATTCTACTGGGACCAACGACATTCTGCCAGAAAGAAGGACGGCTCTGCCAGGAGGGACTGCCACTCTGCAACTGCATTGCTGTGTTGGCCTATTGTTTGCTGTGTGCTGTATGAGGGACTCCCACTTTGCTACTTGCTTTGCTTTGATGGCCTGCTGCATGTTGCTGGACTGGACCTGCTTTCTACATCCTTGCAGTAAAGATTCTCCAAGGGTTCGTTGGCTTGCCCTTTGTTCATGGAAGTCTCAGGGCCATCAACGACTTTCCTTGCACAATGACTGCTGTTAGACTCAGTCACTTCTAAGTCTGACACTCCTAGATGTGCCTTGTTGCTCTTTTTCAAAGACTTGCACGTACCGGCACTGTACGCAGACTGAAAACTCCATCTGACTGCACTGCCGATCCAGACTATTACAAGTGCCTGTTCTCCCCGAAGCCGCACTGCCAAAGCAGCCCAGCCTGGCCCAACACATCCAACATCGATGAGATGTTGGAGGACCACTGACTATGCCACTCTGACCCCCCCCCCACCGAGGCCAGCCCTCGCTGCCTCAAGATAGCTGCATCGGACTCCAGCTCTCCAGCTCGCCACTGCATTGCGGATGCTAAGGAATGGTATGGCGTACGCTGACCTATGCTCACGCGGGCGGCTCAAACCGAGCGGTTCAACTAAACCAGCTTGTTCTTGCTGTAATAATTTTGGAGCACGGTCTTCACACTTTTTTTTCTTTTCTTACAGTGGGGAAATTACTTGTTACCTCCCCCAAAATCACTATAAAGTATTTGACCCAACACAAGAAGAAACAGGTGGAAGATGCCACAATGCTCGCACATCAACACATGTATTAGTACAATGTCAATACACAGCAGTCCTATAACACATCAAGTAATGAAAATGAGATGGGTGCCAACCCGGCAGGGCACCTGCCACCCAAGGCGTCCGAAAAACCGCTGACTGGGGTTACGTGGAATGTAAGCAAAAGAGCCAGGGCACACCAAAAAACAGTTCTGTGTGGTTGATCCAAGAGGTTGTTCAATCAGAGTCGAAGTCCTGAGCACGGATTAAACTAGACATTTATTGACAGGATAAATAGGTGTGGTCAATATTCAGGTCAAAGACCACATGTATCACATTCATTCCAAAATACAGTCAAGGTAATTAATGGCCCTGATAAGCCTGAGTGAGAAGCAAAAAGTAAAAATAAGGAGATTGAAGAACAATTCACAGCCAGAGAGAAATTAAAACACAGCCGTGAAAATTGGTGGGGATCTCATAAAAAAAAACCTCTACAACGTGATCGGTACCAGTTGGGCAAACACGTGTGAGAACCAAACGGAACAACTCTAACGTATAACATGGAGAGTATCGTGACTATGCATGCCCAGGGTATGGGAACTTGATAATAAAAAAAACACGGGACCGTGTCAAAGAGGGACCCCATTTCTAACAATGATGAAATGGAGTTAAAAGTTCAGCTATAAAGGAAAAGGTATGGTTATGTCATGGACCCCCACATGAATCAAAGCTAATTACAAAGCTGATTTAAAAGATGTGCTGGAAACGCTTGTACCATTGACTTGCACGTTATATCGTATATACCCGTGTGCACTCAGCAATAAACGTGAAGTTATGTACCTTTGATCGAGAACAACATGCCATGACAAGTACCTGGAGCTTCACTGGGGAAGGCTGGCCCTAGGACAATATCTGAATAAATCATAAAGTAAGGTAGGACTTGAGGGAGAATATCAACAAACATTATGGAGTTTTGGTACTGTGAGAAATCATAAAAAATTACCAGTTAATTGCCTACTTACTAATGTGTCATGCACATAGTATTTTGGACTTCATTAAAACATGCGGAAAAAAACTTTTAGAGAGTCTACGGCATTGCGTTTTGTCCGGTTCCCACTGTTTCTGTGGCTGGTCGGCAAATCCCTATTTTCTGCTCAACCATTTCTTCTTCATAATTTATGTGTAATACAGAAACGGTTCTCAAATGACAGCAGAGAGCAATGTACTCCTCTAATTCTGTTGCAGCCTCGGGCATCACTTTGGGGTAGGGAAAGTGGATAGACATAATCAAGGGGGACCAGGCCCTGGAGCGCCAGAACTGAGCCGCATCATGTACAGGAAACATGGAATCCGAGAGGCTGAAGGGAATATAAATAGCTCTCGCGCTGTAAACTGGCATCCACCACGCGTGCTGTGCGGCTGTATGGTTCTTTCTTCCCGCGTGATTCTAATATTATCATTTCCGTATATTATACCAGTCTAGTTCTGTGGTATTTGATTTCAAAGATGAATGTGACTTTGGGGACTTGAATAATTAGGGACTACAGAGAAATGACTGAAGCACACCTGGACGCCATCTCGCTCCTTCGCCGCAGTCTCATAGAGGCGATCTGCAGGCGCGTGACATTATCAGTGCCTTTTTTTAATATACTCTCTGTGCATATTAAATGCCCATGAAAAATATTCTTCCGGGAAAAAAGAAAATCATCTGTACTTCTCGCCACATTATTTGTTTGCTTCATTCTCCAGCGTGAGATTTTTATTTCTTCAGCATTTTTTTCCAAAATATTAGGTGTGATTGATTAATGAAGGTTTATTGGTAGTTAGAAAGAGGAAAATCAAGAGACAGCTGTTTAGTTATTAAACAAAATAATGTTACAGTGGTATCACTGGCCATAGGTACTGTGACAACATTCGGTGGGCAGAAAGAAGGCACTTTTGTTGTACATATTTTTATAATGGGTGGAAATTTCAGAGGACCAGTTACAAGTAGTTTAAGTAATCTGAGCATTTGCCGTATGCATTTTTAGCAAAAAAGAACTAAGAACTCATTTGCTGAAATTCAATCCAGAGCTACTAATAATAGTGTTGTAATAGCGACCACATCAGACAACGTTGCATTAGTGGCCACCATACGCAAGATTGCCAGCAGTGATCGCCTCAGTACATCAGCCAGGGTTGGCAGCAGTTCTCATCTATGAAACAGCTATTGGCTTTGCCACTATGTTTTAGCCATGTTCTACACCAGCATGGTTGCTGTTAAGCATGGCTAAAAGTGGGGGAAAGGAAAGGGGCATGGAGTGGAATGTCATGAAGTGGTGTAGAGTGGAGTGTTGTAGAGTGGCATAGAGCTGAGTGAAGGGTCATGGAGTGGCGTGGAGTGGTGTAGAGAAGTGGTTCCCATCCTTTTGACTCCTGAAGACCCCAACTGAATCATTACTGGAAGCCAGGGACCCCGGAGCAATTTTTACAACTTAAATTTAATACATTAAAACAGTAATTCACAAAAAAGACACAAATACGTTCAAACCAAACAAATACTCAAATTACTACAGATATAATTATTTTATATTAACAAAATATGCAAACATTGAAAAACTTTAATGAGAATGGGAGCATCTCAGCAACTAACTTTTGAGTGTTTGGTTTTATTTAGGAAAGCTGAAATCCTCAGGTCCGATTCTCCATATCCTCAGCAATTTTTATTTTTTAGGTACAAAAGATCTGCAAACACTTTTTCATAAACTATGTGGCACGGAAAGGAAGTAAAATGATAAGGGCCTCTAATCTGACATAGCCTCTCTGTCACATGTATTTCATTTGTTTTATAGCACCTCTCATACCAGTGTAGGCTGTTGGAGCACTTTACAGGGGACTATAAGGTGTAGGATTCACATGCCACCCGTACTGGTTGGCATTTTCTAAGAGTGCTTGGTCTGGGGAAACACAAATTCAGGATTCAGAACACAGTGGCTAGTGTTGACTTTAATAATATTGTATTCCTATGCAAGCAAACCCTTTGTTAGCAGCATAAGGATAATTAAAGACTGGGGAAATAAGATAATTTTCTAATTTGTTCCATGCAGTTTTTTGTTGGGCACTTTATAGCTCACTGTGCTAGATTACGATTGTACCTTATTAATTGTACTGTAACAAAAGAATCTCTGTGACAAAATCAGTAACCCACTGTGCTATGCACATAAAATACTTTTCTTTGCATGGCACACATTCTTTGCTGCAGGCATATTAATCACCTAGGCTACCCTAGATGAGTAAAAACTGTCACTAGACAAAAGTGCCATCTCTCTCCAGCAGGTACATTAATCACTAGAGCTATCTTGATGCTTTTTTTGGCGGAAAGGCTTATAAGATGCTTTGCTGTGCTTTTGAAGCTGCTGCATAAATGAACTAACAAATATGAAAACACGCACATGTTTCTGTAGAGTAAAGACCCCAGCTGGAGAAGTGCCTTCCTGCCAGCCCAGGCCTGTGGACCTCCTGAGAATGTGTGACGGACCCTGGGTGTCCGTGGACCACAGGTTGGAAACCACTGGTATAGAGAGTTGTGAAGTGTCTTAGAGGGAGGAGAGTGTTGTAGAGAAGAAGGGAGTAGACTGGAGTAGATTGTTGTAGAGTGGAATGGTATAGATTGGAGAAGTGTAGGAGATTGGCATGGCATAGAGTGGAATAGAGTGTTGTAGTGTAGAGAGGAGTGGCACAGAGTGTCAGATTGGAGTGGCACAGACTGTAGTGGAGTGTCAGAGTGGAGTAGTGGAGGAGAGTGGAGTGGTGTGTCATAGAATAGAGTGGAATAAAGTGGCATGGAGTGGCATAGAGGGAGTTACATGGAGTGTTGTAGAGTACAATACAGTGGATTGTCATACAGTGGAATTGAGTTTAATGGAGTAGAGCATCATAGCGTGCAGTATCTTAGAGTGGAGTGTCAGAGTGGCGTGTCATTGAATGGAGTGGAGTGGTCTAGAGTGAAGTGGCATAAAGTACAGCGGTGTAGAGTAGATTAACCTAGAGTGTAATGGCGTAGAGTGCATTGGTTTTTAGTAAATGATGTACAGTGCATTGGCATAGATTGAAGTGACGTAGAAAGGTCTAGAGTGTAATGGCATAGAGTACAGTGGCATAGAGTGCATTGGATTTGAGAAAAGTGGTATAGAGTGCAGTGATGTAAAGTAAAGTGGTGCAGAATAGAGTGTGGTGGCAAAGAGTAGATTTATTCTGAGTGGAGTAAAACGGCATAGAGTGGAGTGGCGCAGGGTGGAGTGGAGTGATGCAGGTTAGAGTGCAGAAGCATAACATGAAGTGGAGTAGAGTGGTCTAGAGTGCAGTGGTGTGGAGTGCACTGGTGCAGAATAGAATAGAGTGGCCTGGAGTGGAGTGGTGCACAGTGTAGTGGCATAGAGTGTAGTGGCGTGGAGTGCACTGACTCAGAGTGCAGTACAGTGGCATATAGTTGAGTGGTTCAGAGTAGAGTACAGTGGTGTGGAGTAGAATTGAGAGGTGTAGAGTGCCGTGACATAGAGCACAATGGTGTAGAGTGGCTTAGCGTGCAGTGGCAAAGAGTGCAGTGGCATACAGCACAATGGAGCTGTGTGGCATAGCATGCAGTGGCATTGAGTGCAGTAGCGCAAAGTAGAATGGTGCTGGGTTCAATGGCGTAGAGTGCAATCCTGCAGAGTAGAGTGTCATAAAGTGCAGTGACGTACAGTAAAGTGGTACAGAATGCAATAGTGCACAGTATAGTGGTGCAGAGAGCAGTGGCATAGAGTACAGTGGGGCAGAGTAGAATAGAGTGCAGTAACAGAGCGCAGTGGTGTAGAGTGGCAGTGTAGTGGTGTAGCGTACTATCTGGTGTGAAGTGCAGTGGGGAAGAGAGTTGCAGAACAAAATATAATGGCATAAAGTGCAGAGTAGTTGGCATAGAGTGCTGTGGCATAGAGTGCACTGGTTTTAAGTAAAGTGGCATTGCGTGCATTAGCGTAGAGTAGTTTAGAGTTAAGTGGCATAGAGCAAAGTAGCATAGAGTAGAGTGATGCAGCGTTGAGTAGAATGGCACAGCAGAGTGCATGGGCGCAGAGTGGAGTACAGTGATATAGAGCGCAGTGACATAGAGCACACTGGCGTTGAGTAGATTGATTCAGAGTAGAGTGAAGTGGATTAGAGTGGAGTAGTCCTGGGTAGGGTGGAGTGGTGCAGGGTAGAATGCAGTGGCATAGAGTAGTAGTATAGAGAACAGAGGCATAGAATAGAGTGATGCAGAGTAGAGTAGAGTGGAGAAGAGTGCAGTGGCTTAGAGTGGAGTGGCACAGAGTGGAGTAGATTGGCATAGAGTAGATTGTTTTAGAGTAGAGTGAAGTAGCATAGAGTGGAGTGGTGCAGGGTAAAGTGCATTGGCATAGAGTAGCAGCATAGAATGCAGTGGCATAGAGTGCAGTGTTGCAGAGTAAAGCAGCACAGAGTGGATTCGCATAGAGTGAAGTGGTGCAGAGTAGAGTGGAGTTCCCTCAACTGGAGTGGTGTAAAGTGCAGTGGGGCATAAAAGGGTGGGGTACAGTGAACTGGCATAGAGTAGAATGTTTCAGATACAGTAGAGGCATAGCATGAAGTGGTGTAGAGTGCAGTGGTGCACAGTAGATTAGAGTGGCATAAAGTGTAGTGGTGTAGACTGTAGTGGCACAGAAAGCACTGGAATAGAGTGCATTGTCGAATAGTGCAATAGAGTGGTGTAGAGTACAGTTGTGCAGAGTTGAGTGCAGTAGCACAGATTTCAGTGGCGCAAAGTAGAGTGGTGCAGAGTAGAATGTTGTAGAGTTCAGTGGTGGAAAGTGCAGTGTTGGTGCAGAGTAGAATGGTGTAGAGTTCAGTGGTGGAGAGGCGGTGTTGCAGAGTAGAGTGATGTGCAGTACAGTGGTGCAGAGTAGAGTGATGTCCAGTACAGTGGTGCAGAATAAAGTGATGTACAGTGCAATGGGGTAGAGCACAGTGGCAAAGTGCAGTAGTGTGCAGTAGAGTATAGTGGTGTACAGTGCAGTGATGTAGAGTAGATTAATATAAAGTGCAGTGGCATGGAGTGTATTGCTTTTGAGTAAGGTGATGGAGAGTGTATTGGCGTGAGTGCAGTTGCATAGAGTTCAGTGAAAGAGCGCAGCAGCAAAGAATAGAGTGGTGTGGAGTGGTGCAGGGTAGATTTCAGTGGAGAGGAATTGTGAAGAGTGGAATAGAGAGAAGTGGAGTGCAATGGAGTAGAGTAGATTGTTTAAGACAAGTGTAGTGCCTTAGGGTGAATTGGCATAGAGTGCAGTGGCATATAGTGGAGTGATGCAGAGTAGAGTGGCATAGAGTGTAGTGGCATACAGTGCATTGATGTACAGTGCAGTAGAGTGGTGCAGAGTAGAGTGCAGAGTTGAGTAGAAGTGGAATAGCATGCAGAGTTTCAGAGTAGAGTGGCACAGCATGAAGTAGTGTAGAGTGCAGTGCTGTAGAGTGGCATGAAGCAGAGTGTGCTGACTTGGAGTCCATTGTCATAGAATGCTGTTGAGTGGTGCAGAGTGCAGTTGTGTAGAGTGCAGTGCTGTAGAGTTCAGTGGCAGAGAATGCAGTGTTGCAGACTAGAATCTCGTAGAGTGCAGTGGTGTATAGTACAGTGACGTAGAGTGCATTGGTGTAGAGTGCAGCGATGTAGAGTGGTGCAGAGTAGAGTGGCGTAGAGAGCAGTGACAAGGGATACAGTGGTACAGAGCAAAAAAAAGGAGCGTAGAGTTCAGTGACAGAGTACAATGGTGCAGAGTGCAGTGATTTATAGTGCAGTGGCATAAAGTGTTTCAGAGTAGAGTGTAGTGGTACAGAGTAGATTGGTGTAGAGTGCAGTAGAAGAACGCATTGGTTTTGTGTAAAGTGGTGCAGAGTACATTGACAGAGTGCAGTGGCACAGAATAGAGTGCAATGGTGTTGAATGCAGCAGCATCAAGTGCAGTAACATGCAACAAATTGTTTCAGAGTAGAGTGGAGTGGTGCAGGATAGAATACATTGGTGTACAGTAGAGTGGCATAAAGTGCAGAGTAGATTTAAATGGTGTAGAGTGGATTCGCATAGAGTGCACTGGCGTAGAGTGGAGTGAAACAGAGTGGAGTGAAACAGAGTAGAGTGAAACAGAGTAGAGTGAATTGGCAGAGTGCAGTGTCATAGAGTGCAGTGTTGTAGAGTGGCATCAAATGGAGTGGCGCAGAGTGGAGTGGTGAATGGTAGAGCAAACTGGCATAGAGCAGAGTGGTCTAGAGTAGAGAGTCGTGAAATGGCGTGGAGTGGTGCAGAGTAGAGTGGAGTGATGCAGTGTGAAGTAGCATGGAGTCGCGTAGTGTGGAGTGGTGCAGAGTAGACTGCAGTGGTGTGGAATGGTGCAGAGTAGAGTGGAGTGGGGTAAAGTGAAGTATGCATGGTGTGCTAGTGTACTGCTATTACAGACAATACCTTCTTTAATTGAAATGACCATTACATTTTACACAGACATACAGTTTTACTGATAAAATTGTATGGTGCACAAACAATAATGTGTGAAAATGTAATGACCTGGTGTATTAATTTGTTTTGATGATAATAAAATATTTGTTTCCAGCACGCTTCAGAATTACCAAAAATGTGCTTCATTTATGCTTTGATATTGCTGATACATTCTGAAATGTCTGCACAGTTCATTTACAGACACTTTAAGTTTGCTGCATACTAGAAAAAAAATAACATTGTACAGCCTTCCTCAAACACCCCCCCAGTAGCCAGCATGATTGTCACATACATCCTCTCACTTTGAAAGTCAAAGAAAGAAAAGTAAACACCAAGCTTATTGGAACACAGAGCCTGACATCTGACCTCTGTCTCTGAATGCATAGCAAATATGACAAGATAAGCATAAGATTTAAAGGACTGTTTGCAGTAATGGACCACTGGTGGAAGAATACAGTAAACAGGGTTTGGGCAATGGAAGGGGCAAACTCAAGCTGGACAGACTAAAACACACAGAGCCAGCATATAGAAAGCAAGCAAATGTGAGCTACAAACGAGAAAGCCAAGGGTAAGCAATGGGCGAAATGCATTCCCAGGGAAGCTTCCTGAATGTCCCCAAGATGTGGTTAGCAAAGCAGAGAGCTGTGCTTTTGGGTGGCTTCACCCTAAAAAGGGTTTGTCAATTTGGAATGCCTCTATGTAAGTAAAATATGCCAGTCAAAGCTGCAGTGCCCCTGGCACGAAACAAATAATTTGAGTAATAAGTCTCCCCACAAGATTTATCACTCAAAAATCTACTTATGAGTCCTGAAAATACACACACCTTTTCACCTTGGGTACACAATTTTGACATACACATATTAATTCAAAAAAAGCAAAACGTTTCAATATAGTAGTTTTGGATGCACACAGGAGGGTGACTTACACATAGAGTGCTACTAATAGCTCACAACTAATCAATGCACAAGCATGTTATCAGTGAACCTTGGAATTGGTTCATGGAGGCTATTTCTGTCTAATGGCCTCAGTGGTTACTTGTTTTAAGAAGTAGACTTTTGTCAGCTGAACACATAACATACAATGTCCAAAAACCTGTTTTGCAGATCTGAAAGCAGACAATACCTTTTGTAACAAGTCAGGCAGAACATCCATGACAGATATTTACATTTGGAACAAATGCTTTGAACACTGATAAAACATGTCATCTCCAGTCAAAGGACAGGTTCTGTGAAAGCTTTCAGAATGAAAAGGTTGGATCAGAAACAACGGTGGCCATCACTCCTGGTTACCTTTAGATAATTTATGAAGGTGTTAAATGTTTTGTCATGCTCCTTTAAAATTTCATACAAATCGCTGGAGTGAAATTGGAAAGGATATTTAAACAACAAAAGAGGTCAAGGCACATACAATGAAAACAAATTAATAAAAGGTGGTGAACTGAAGACCCTGACAGTGGTTTCAGTAGTGTCTCCAAGAGCTTAAGATGCTTGTAGAATCCTAGAGATCTGATAACCAACCCCGGGTTCCGGCTGGTCAAAGCTTACAGATGGTGATAACTAAAAGTCACAGCTGAAATATTTTGATCATCTCAGAGGCACTCCAGGCACATCCAAAAAGACCTCCAGATCTCAGCCTACACACTCATATGTCTTGCATAGGTAGCGGTGCAGAAGGGATGTGCCTTCATACCAGAGCGCTCATGTGGTTTGACACCAGTGTTCACATTTGATTGGCAGCCCCTGTGAGATGCTGCAACATCACTCCACAGAGTGCATTTCACAATGCAAAATGTGAATGAGAGGGTTTGACCAGGATGACCAAGATGCTATCTCATGAAAGGTTCTCCCATGCTCACTAAGGGGAGGCGGGGGGACAGATCATGTACCTGAATGGTCACTAAGAGAGTGATGAGCATCACGATGGAGAAGGGTATAGTAGGTCGTCCTTCATGCTTTTCAGTGCAGGCTGTGCCCTTTTTTGGAATGGTCTAAGTGTCTGTACTACTATCCACCTTCTGGGCTTCACTGAAACTGCTGGATGTTAAAACGGCGACCCTCCTATCCACCAGCACAATAACTTTGTCATATCAATATTGAAGGCCTGGAACTGCAGATGGGGTGGGGGAGGGGTGCAACTTGCTGTATCCTTGCGAGGATGTTCTTCAGTGACGTTTGGTGGCAGGCTTAGATAGGGCTGGCAGCAGATCCGTGACATGGGTGAGTATTGCCTAACAAACGGCCAGACAAAGTATCTGTACACTCCCACCATTGCACTGGCTGGCTTGTTGGCTGTGGGATTTCTACACAAGCTGCCTTTCCTGCTGATAGTAACTCTCATTGCGTAACTTGCCCTCGGTAATTTATAATGTAACAAATTCTAAGTGTTCAATATTTAAACTTTTTCATGTAAAGCGCTGTATCCCCAAACAGGTTTTGTTCAAATAAAAAAATAAAGTATTGGAAAACTCAAATGCTTGACAAAGTAAGACATTGTTGATTTTTTTCTGAAAATCGCGGTCATCAACCAGATGTCCATGATACAGTAATCCAGAAAAAGAACAAAAGTGCTCAAGTTAACAGGAAATATGCAGTCAATTTACTCAATATGAGAGGGAGTCAAGGCACACTACTGGGAGGCCTTGGCCTGAAAAAAAAGAAACTAGCGTCGGTCTTCAAAGGGGTAGTAGTTCCTTGTTGATGTCTACCTTTTTTATGGTATGCCTTCTATTATTTATTTTCCCTTGTTCCCAATTGCTGCACTCTGAACCCCGTAACTCACTGATAAATGAACTTGGACCAGACAATTGAGAATTTGCAAGTTTACATTAATCAAAACCTTCACCATCTTATCCTGCTTCAACAACAAACATGGTTGAAATCTGTCATGTTTACTCTTGCAGAAAATTCTGGCGAAAGTCTCCCATAAGTAATAAGGTCAGAGCCATCTGCGGTGTTCAGTATTCACATCCAGGAGGCATCATAGATCAAGGCTTGTACCTCTGAAGTCAACCTGTAAAAAGCCAAAGTTATGTTGGAACAACCTTTACATGATCCAGCTGTTTAGCAGAAACATATTTGAGGGAAATGGCTGCTAGAATTTGGACTGGCTGAAGTTACTGCAGGCTTTGCAAGGAAACCGTCACATAGGGCACTGCAATATCAAGACCACACTTTTTCTAACGTAAGAACACATCAGTGTAAAAACCCCACATAATCACTTGAGGTGAAATCGATAACGATTACCTGATGTGGACCTTTTTAGTTTTCCACTTTTTCCAAAGGAAATGGATCTCAAGCTGTATATGAAGCTGCGGCAAATGGAATTCGACCGTCCTTAATAAACCACATATTAGACATATAGCCAACATGTTTAGACCCAGATGTCTTCTGAATAGGCATCCACTGCAGGTGCCATAGATATCTATAACCAGATAGTCTACAAAATGCCAAAGTAACGACGTACACTATTTTTACCAAAATATTATTCTCTATTCAAGGTCTCATACTGTTCATATTTGATATCTGTTGAACTTTCGTAGTAATTAGAAGTGCTCCCTGTGATATAATAATCCTAATGCTACACAGCACTGTAAGTATTTGTACTGGTATCAATGTATAATTTTGACGAATATGATTGTTATTCATAATGTTTGCATGCTCTTTAAAACCTATCTTGTAGAGACAGACACACAATACCCAAATTTCATTTCATGCATTTATCAATATAAGAATGTTATTCATACCTCTTTACAAACGAAAGAAAAAGTACACGTTACTTAAAATGTAATAAAGATTTAAACAATTATTTTTAAATTGTTTAAAGGAGGGGGCGTGTGTAAACAGAATGGCCAAAGGTGGTGTCCGAGGCGACCGTTTAACAGATTTGGTGCCAAAAGAATCAACTTGCAAGTCTTTTTAAACACAAACAAGAGAGGCGTTGGAGCCGGTCCACCAAAACACTGCTTTGCAATGGCGAAAATCAAAGGAACTTGTAATGTGCCATATGAAGCGCTCTACACAATCAATGACATGAATTGTTGGCGATGGAGAAATAAATAGATAAAGGAAAGTATCTCATTCAGTGAATAACCTCCTTAAGTTTGAAAACCTACAAAATTCAGACAAATCTGTGAGAAGACTAAGAAACAACCCCTCCCCCAGATGGCTAGGCAGAAGTCCGCAGTAGATGTTTTTATAGGAGGAAATTTGAGTCAAGTGGTTTTAGGGAACATGAGCACCGAAAATGTAGTTCACCTGAAACCATTGTTCTGGGGATCCCTCAAGATGGAGGACAAACTGGCCAAGGCGAAATATGATGCACCGAATTCAGCAAATCATAAGATATTTAAGGACCCCTGAAATGTAAAGATTCAAAAGAGCCTATGACCATTAAACTGCAAATCTCACTATCAAGAAATTATTGTTTCTAGCACTACACACCTACTTTACAAAATGAGCCAAATACACACATGAGCTTTAGAAGAATTGTGGTTCCTCTGTCTATGAAGTCCCTTGAAACTCTTCGGAAGAAGATGCATAGAATTGTAGGTGGATAACAATGAATAAAGGGGATGTTTTTCTCTGAGGTGTTCTGAGTGACATCAAACAGACTATTGAGTGCGCAGTTCAAATAGTATGTTGTCATTCAGACCTCAGCGGTGAACAACAGCCCTCTTAATTTTATGTTACATTTGTCCTCACACAAAACCAACCACTGGAGCTTTCAAATCCTGCCCTTTTATAGAGGAGTAGTGGGAAACCGCATATAACATGGCCTCCTCTCCCATTCTCAAATGGAAAATAAATATTACCTGGCTGCCTGCAACCGACCACCACTACCACACAATGTATATTCCTCACCCGTGCCTCAATTGAAAACAAATGTCTGGACTTCTGCCATCCACCACATTCTCCGCCTTTGCATTCTTCTTTCACCCCATTACCCAAATATATAACAATTATAATACTTGGACTCATGTCGCCACCCTCATACTCTCTCTTCTTTTCTCCCCACCCCTGCTCAAATACCTTTAAAAAATACGTGGCCTCCGCCTCCCATACCTACCTCCATCCCCACCACATTCGGTGCAATTCTCCCCTTCCCTTCGCCCCGCCCACTCCACATGGTAGCTGCAGTCTCTGATTTCCATGGAACAGAGAGTGGTATCAAACTTTGAGGGCCTGGCAGCACCGGTCAGCAGAGATCTGCGGCTAAGAGCGAATGTGGCAGTAGGAGGGGTAAAGTGCCCTCCATAGTCTCCCACCTTCGTCTGGTTTCTGGAGATTCAAGAGAGGTAAGGAAAAGGCAAGTAAGACCGACACCAGTGACCTTGCTTGGATCTCTGTAGACCCAGGCGGGTGGCAGAACACCCTAAAAGGGACAGCATCAACTGGTGAATTAACAGTAGGAAACAACTACTGTTTGTCTGGATACTTCACAGTAATGAATGAGGAATATTCTGATTTCGATACAGATATTCACAAACATAGCATTCTTCTTGTTGTTACCTACTCTTGTAATATCAGACATAGTTTCTTTGTAAGACTGATATTGAGTAAAACAAACTTTAAAAAGATTAAAATAAAAATAAATGGTAAGACTTTTTTTTTATTAGATATTTGTCAAGAGCATCTAAAGGTTTCACGAATTCAAATAATTGGCCTTTCCAGCACAGACATTACTATTATGGCAGAACACAATGCTGCATTTGATAGAAGAGATTCCGCAGCGCAATCTAGGCAAGAAACTTTGGTAGAAAAGCATGGGAGAGATGCTTCATACTGTACTGAAACCATGCCTCCTGGACGGTCAAGCTCCCAAGGGCTTAGGGTTTTAACCCCAGCTTGCGTTTTTAACTGTGGCACGGGTGTTTCTCAGCCACAGGGTGTTACCATACGTCTTTCCCGCCACCAGTGCCATGGAACCATAAGAAATGTACATACAGTTTTTGGCACTAATTACCGTAGGTTCCAGTGAATCAACCCCTGGGGTCAAAAGCAAAGGGCAGACAGGGATTACTAAAAGTGATCGCTTTCTGGTTTCAGGAAAACTTTGTAGTAGACTTTACCACGCAAGGTCATATCCACCTACTGCTTCAGTGAAGAGATGGATGGAAATGTTGTCACTTGGGGGCCAACCTTCTCGAGGGCTTCAAAGCTGCTCCGGAATCCCCTCATGCAGTTGTATTGCAGAGAGACCCACCTATGCCATCCACGCCACCCATTTTCATGTAGATTCTATGTCAACAGGCAAATTAATGCTGATTCATCATTGCACTCAGTGGATATATAGAGCATGACCAAATTAGCATGCAGCGTGTTACCCTGTGAATCCTTTAATGAGGACATGATGACAATAATGGTCTGAGTGCCTAAAGGCCACAGATGGAACCGACAGGGCATAGGTTTAGTCTTTCTACCTCCCACGCATGTCAATAAAATAATATATTTTTCTTAGGTAATATCTCCCATGTTCAGTATCTAGAGAGCAATTAGCTTACACAGTAGCTACAGAAGTGTAGTTGTTGTTCCTGTTAAACAGATTCTTCATACACTCAAGTTAGGTCTTGATTCGGGAATCTTTTAGTAAAGTGTAAAAAATCTATGTATTGTAGATCAGATTTCCGCCTGCAGTTGGCATAGATTTCGGACCTTTTGGGGATTTACAAAAGAATCCCAGGAGAATGTGTGGAAATGTACCCAATACATATATTTCTCTGCACTCTTTCAGTAATCTTACTCCTGCAGGCTGTCCACAAGGCATATAATTTGCACGATTAAGAATGGTGGGTTTGTGCATTCCACTAAAAACATTTATTTTTCGCCTCAAGAGGGAAATTATTTTCCATGTGGGGAAACATATGTCTAGACCTCCTGAAAATATGGGTGTGTTCCCCTTCTACTCTGGGAACAAACTTTAACGGGAGTAGCCTTTGGAATTGTTGGAGGATAGCAACAGACATAAAAAATGTTTGTGAATACCTACCATCTCTGGATGCTTCTTGCATCTTACAAGACAAACCACCTCCCCCCAAGAATACTCCTTTCCTGCCCTTAATCCTAAAGTTACACTGGTGAAAAATATGTCATATTAGAACAATGGAATGTTGAGCACTCTATTAAAGACAATGGAGCAGCTCCAGGTTTATAATGGCTGGTTATAGCGTGGAGCTCCAACCTTCCAATGTTTGTTTTCATGTTTTGCCCTTTTTTATTTTAGAACATTCTACTGTTAGTGGGTGGAATGTTTTAATAGCCTTATAGTCCTTCTGCCTCGGGCTATAAAGGTTATCAAAGGCCCTCTTCCTCGGCTCAGTCCTTTAACTCAGGGTCAGGAGGGGAACATCCGGAACAACGACTATGTTGTTAACGCATGCAGAACCACGCTTGCGTTCACAATGACTTCTTTTTTCTCTGCTTAAGCCACGCATGTGCTGAGCAAGGCACATGCGTGGTTAAGTCAGAGAAAAAGGGAGAGTGCATCGGGAGAGGATGCGGTCAGGTAAGTGGGACTAGGGCAGGGTTGGGGGTAGTTTTTAGGGGTGGGGTGGATTATGGGATAGTTTTTTTTTTTTTTTTTAGTGGTTGGTAGGGGGGTACAGGGTAGTTCTGGTATATAGGGGCAGTTTGGTTTTTGGCGGTGGGGGAATCGGGGAAGTTTGGTTTGTAGGGGTGTCGGGTAGATTGTTTTTTGGGGTGGGGGTTGGGGTAGTTTGGTTTTTGAGGGTGGGGGATTAGGGTAGTTAGTGTTTTTGGCGGTGGGTGGATCGTGGTATTTTGGTGTTTGGGGGTCGGAGTAGTTTGGGTTTTGGGGGTGGGGAGTAAGTTGTTTTTAGGGCAGCTGGGTGAGGTCGGGGAAGGGTTTAGGGCTCAAGGTGGGGTGGGAGGTATCTAGGGTAGTTTTGTTTAGTGGTGGGGAGGGGTCGGGGTAGTTTTAGTATTAGGGATGGGGTACTTCTGGGCCTCAGGACAGGTGGGAGGGGTCACATGCTAGAACCACGCATGCCATTCCCACACATGCCTTTACAAGGCATGCTTTTACAACGAACAATTGTTGTAAAGGCATGCGTGGTAAAGGTATTCATGGTAAAAGTGTGGTCATTGTTCCGACCACATTGTTCAGGCATGCGTAGTTCCAGCATTCGTTGTTCCATCATACATTCGGTCAGGGCCTTTAACAACTGATATAGCCTCTGCAGCATGCTATAAGACTGTAGTCTCAAATTTTCCACAATCTTAAATGCACTTGGCCCTCATAAATGCATTTTTGCACACTAAAGATGCACTTCAGTACACAAAAGAGATTGCAAGTCAGGTCTAATGAAATATGGCCACATAGTGCCATTGAAGGGTTTGACTGGCACGATGATAAACAACAATTCAGAGTGATTTGCAAATATCACCAAAACCAGGAGATGGCATTACCATTCTTCAAGTTATCGGTTAGGTATTAATCTTAAAACAACTAAAAATATATTTCTCTAGGCACTCCCTGTGTTAT
This sequence comes from Pleurodeles waltl, assembly GCF_031143425.1. NCBI lineage: Eukaryota > Metazoa > Chordata > Amphibia > Caudata > Salamandridae > Pleurodeles > Pleurodeles waltl. The sequence goes on from NC_090437.1 coordinate 342,135,288, forward strand.
AAATTCATGTGGATCCTGGATCTGGCATTCCCATCAATAATTCCGAAAGCCCTTCTGTTTGAACAATAATAATATCCAAATGTGTGGAAGAACTAAAAAAATTAACCAAAGTGATGATTGCAGGGGAGAAGAGAGAGAATGTGTCTTGGGGCTAAAGTTCAACCAAGGGACTTTATAGATTTTGTCGGAGCCAGTCTCAGTCTCTCAGTCTTTCGCTCTCTCTCTGTCTCCCCTACCCCTCTTCCCACTGCCCACTGCCCACTCCAAAAGTAACAGGGCACATTTCTAACAAGGTCATGCGAAGAACAAGAACAGCAAATGCTGCGGAAACACGAGGAGCCCTGGTTCTGTACATGGGATTGAGAATGTGCTGGTCGGAAGGTTCACTCTAGCAAATGCCTACAGAGACCTTTAATTTCCACCAAGAATATAGGGCCCGATTACATAAACGGCGCTGTCTGGTACAAATCTATTTTACACAGCAAAATGTTGCATTTTGCACTTTATTATGAAAAAGTTTGCGGTTGGCCACCTGTAAATTATGTGTATACAACATTTCTCTACAAAGCATTTGCGCTGATTTATTGTGCAATCTATACTTCTTTTTTCACTGTTACATTTATTTTTAAAAGTTGCATTTCAGCATAAAATAGGCACGATTCATAATACACCGCAAAATGCTGCCTTTTGTGCTGCATATAACCAACCGAGGAGGCCAGGCTTTGTTAATTAAGTCCGATTTAATTTATCAGAGGGAAGGGATCACCATAAACACAGCTACTGAGATATATATATACATACATATATATTTATTTATAGTGGCTCCCCTTTCCTGCAGCAGTGCTCCAACCATTCTGCTTCACACTTAACCATGCCTCAGTAGTCAACTGTGAAACTACCCCCACGTGAAAATCGTTATAAACATACTCTCCACTTAGGTAGAAAAATCTGCCATTTTCTGTGGTTCCAACCTTGCCTTACATAAGGTTGTATGATGAAAGCTTAATCATAGCAGATTTTTATTTATAGCTAGTGAGGGCAAGCGAAAGCCACCAGAACCACACTCTGCGCTCTCTATTTTTAATGCGGAACAGTGGAAAGCTACTGTTGAGTGCAAAATGAGCCTCAAGTAAAGCTTCATTTTTATTTCTTATGCAGTTTTATGTAGCGGGAAACCTGGCCCAAGGGCACTGGGGGCGCTTTGCATGAGCACCAATTATACTACACAAGGTCAAATTCATTTCCTGGCATGGGGAGATTAAGGGCCACATGTACAAAGCTTTTTTCTCGTTGCAAACGGCTCGATTCACAGAATCGGGCCGTTTGCAATGAGAAAAAAGCATTTTGCGATATACAAACCCTTTTTTGTGATTCGGTAATCTATTTACCGAATCACAAAAATCATTTGCGAGTCGCAAATAAGATGGGGCGTTCCCTTGCTAATTGCGAGTCGCATTGCGATGTAGGATGGTTTTGTGACTGTGAGTACGGTCACAAAACATTTGCAGTTAGCACCAATTTGAAACTGGTGCTAACCCATTCGCAAACAGGAAGGGGGCCCCATGGGACCCCTTCCCCTTTGTGAATGGTAGCTAAAATACGTTTTCAGAGCAGGCAGTGGTCCAATGGACCACTGCCTGCTCTGAAAAAATTAAAAGAAATCTTTTCATTTTTGTTTTTCCAATGCATCCTATTTTCCTTTAAGAAAAACGGCTGCATTGAAGAAAAAAAACTGCTTTATTTAAAAGCAGTCACAGACATGGTGGTCTGCTATCTCCATCAGGCCACCATCCCTGTGAGTGCAGCCATTCCCAATGGGGTCGCAATTTGTGACCTACCTCATGAATATTAATGAGGTAGGTCATTTGCGACCCCATTGGGAATCGCAAACAGTGTAAAGTACACTGTTGTACATATGGTTTTGCGACTCGCAAATGAGATGCAAATTGCAAGTCGCAAAACTCTGGGTCGTACATCTGGCCCTTAGTGATTTGCCCAGAACCACAAGATGCTGAGCCGACGCCGGGACTTGAACTCACTTTGCCGGTACCCAGTTCCAAGGTCGGCAGCTCTGGACCTAACATCACAACTTCTCCCCGCGTGGCAGCCTTTATTCACTCTTAACCTACAGAGCATAGAACAGAAACGATCAGCTGGAACAATCAAAAAACCCAAATCATGTTTGTGTTTGTATGATACTAAATGAAGCAAACAGGTTCACTGCAGTTGCTATCAAAGTAAGATTGTGCCATACGGCCTCTTCCCTACACCTGGATATAGGGGGGTTAGTTAGAGATTGGCTAATGGAGATTCACAACAAACTCTAAATTGGTCAGACCGGACAGCTGCCAATATTTTGGCGGATGCTTGCATCCACCAGACTCTAACTAATACCAGGGTCGGACTGGGAACCCAAAGTAGCCCTGGCAAATTTTGTCAGAACAGCCTCTATATGGTGCATAGCGAGCAAGCTTAACCGCTTCAAGGTAGCTTGGGGGGAGGTGTTTCGCTAAGAAAAGTTGGGGAAAAATTGGCAAAAATAGTGCCTTCTATACACATTTCATTATATATTCAATTGTATTCATTTTTAAAGACCAGGAAATTAACTTACAGTGCACCAAGATACAGCAAACGTTATTGGGGTTCTTTACCAATTCCCTCACTAGCACCCTCCAATGGTGCCTTTTATTGCCCCATAACCCCTCTCTCACATATATTTCATTTGTTTTATAGCGCCTCTCATACCAGCCAAGGGTGTTGGAGCACTTTACATCACACACAGCTACAAAGACAATGAATCATGCGTGTTATAAATCAATGTATGGAAAATCTTACATACAGCAAAAGAGACTACAAAGTGTAGGATTCACATGTCATACATACAGGTAGGCATTTTTTAACAGTGCTTGGTCTCGGTAACCACAAACTCAGGATTCCGAACATAACACAGTGGTTAGGGTTGACTTTACTAATAATAATTTATTTCTACACAAACAAATCTTTTTCTAGCAAAATTAGGATAACGAAACACTGGGGAAAACATAACTTTCTAACCTCTACCATGCAGCTCGCATGCAGCTCTTTGATGACAGTTAATAGCTTACTGTGCTAGATTACTATTGTAACTTATGAACAGCACAGTAACAAAAGGCTCTCTGTGCCACAAGCAGTAAACCACTGAGCTATGCATCTAAAATACTGTTCTATGATCTGCACAGTACATTTTCTTTGCAGCATGCATTTTGACCCTCTGCACTATCTTAGATGAGTCAAAACTGCCACTAGACAAATCTATGATCTCTGTACAGCAGGTACATTAATCACCAGAGTTATCTTCGCACTTTCATTGTTGCCTGAAAACTGTTGACCATACAAGGCACTCTTCAGTGTTTTTAAAGCTGCTGCACTGCTACAAAACCTGCCCCTAATAACAAAAGTGACTCCTCACCCTTCCTGCTTCACGGGGAAATGCCCCATGACCAATCCGGCCAGTCCGGCCTTGATTAATCCCCTTAGAGGGGAGGGAGAATCATGGCTCATTTGCCTTTGCCTTTCGTAAATCACAGTCCCCTTCCCCACACTCAAAAATGATAGCTTATGGTGAGGGAGAAAGGGAGAGGGGGAGAGAGTTTTGCTCTGTGTTGACATCTATTCTTTTAAAACAAACATGCCATCAGCTAACAGCCGTACTGACACCAGCAGGGGGTATGCAATGTGCATTGCTCACCAAAAATGGTGATTTTCAGGTTTTTTCACTTGCTCAACCATAACTAACCTGTAACTGTATTTTTCAGTGCATTTCATTATTTTTTTAATAATGAACCACATTCACCCACTACAGACCCATTCTATGCTCTGCACAACCAAGGACGTCAATTCACCAAAATGCCAGGGGTAGCGGAAGTGACGTCACAAGCCTTTCGACCTCCACTTTCACTCACACACATCATACACACAAATTCGCACTTACATACTCTCTCCGATAAACACCCACACACCTGCAAGCACGTACACAACATACATTTAAAAGCATGTTTCACTTAACTCAGCTGCCGTGGAAGAGCATATTTCAGGTAATTGTGCTCCATTTTGATTACACTAATACTGAATAAAATGTTGTTATTCACTATCAGTGTCATAAGAAATTGACAGAAAACAGAGTGGAGCCCCAACTGACGTTCATAAGGATGACTGCAACTGTGTTCCTTGAGCTGAATTTGCCACCTGTGACGCCAGGGGTCGAAAGGCAGTGCCAGGGGCCGCAGCTGCGACCACTGGTGCCCCTAAATGACGTCCATGTGCACAGCCTTCAGCCAGACCCTGTGCCCAACCCTTTTCAGCAGTGTGTAGTAGGGACTGGTCACAGGGTCTTGTCTGGCTTTGCACTGGGCTCAATTAGCATACTTTCTGCCTAAATTAATGCAGCTTCATCCAACAGCGTCAAAGTGGCCACTGAATTAATCTTTTATTGCTCCTATTTATCCTTCCATCCTGACAGATGTGACCAAAACCAGATATTACCAGAAGAAAAATAGATTTGCTAAACATCTACAGAAACAGATTTCTCAAAAAGCCCAAATTGATTAGTATATTACCATTGCCCCCCCCCCTTTAAATTCGACCCTGTTCCCATGACGAACCTTCATGAAAATGAGGGGGGAAATGGCTTTTCGATGAAAAGTGCAACTCAATCAACCACCACGGAGTCGAAAGAAAAGGAAAAAATCTAGATCTCAGCACCTTTTAAAACTATTTAAGCACTGAGACATTCCCTTCTAGTGTCCTCACGGCTGGAAGTAACATGTAGCCAGTCTGTCGGTTAAACATGCCTCAGCAAACCCCTCATAAAGCGCCCAACCTTACAGCAAATGTAATTGTTAACTGCACTAATAATGAAGTCCTTGTATTAATGTCATAAATTTCGCAGGGCCCAGCAGAGAAAATTGAGATAGTTAACCATCCTCAGTTTTTGGAGTTTAAATCCGGTATTGTCAAAACGCACACCAGTCCTGCCAATGCTATCAGACGAATATTACAACCATACTATAGTATTTATTGGACTGGCTGCCTACACTTGGACATAAAGCTATACCAATACAAGCACTACATCAGTCTAGCGTCACAAGAAAATCCTAAATATTCCTGGATGCACTCGGATGTGGTACAAGTGCCATGGGACAACCAGTGTCAAAGATGCTAGCGTATAGGGTATTACATGCGGTGGCCGCCCTCCGCAGGATAGTCACATGCGTTGTGAGGTTCATATGTAGTGGTGGCTGCAAGGCGGTGGCCCTTCATAAATAAAGGAAAGTAGTTTGTGGTCTAGGTTATTGATTGTATCTATTTTGGTGCTGGACAGAACAGAGAAGTCAATGAGGCAAGAAAAGGAAGATCAATCCATAACGCAGTTCAATGTTGGATCTGTGTAGAGTGGTGGAAGCTTTTAAAGCTTTCAACGGAGATGCCCATCATTACACAAAAAGGAAATAAATGAGTGCGTGTAGGGATCTCCATTCATTTTGCAATGATCAGCAAAAAAAAGTACTCTAGAACCAAAATTCAGAGGAAAATATTCCAGTAGCACATTATGAAGGCAATGAGGTGGATGGCGGTTTATGAGCATGCGCTGAGATGATTGGGGTTAATTATGAAAAAAGTGTGCACATTGCACTGGGACATCACACATTCCTAAATGCCACCACTGTGGGCCACTGATCAGTTAATCAACCCGTGGCAGTCCTAAGGAGGTAGGCATCTGAGATTACACATGGGGTACATGTAGATCTGTTTATCTGTGACCATTAAATTGTATAAAATATGCCTGTGCAAAATAAGCGTAGCTGACCAACAGCATGCGAGTAGAAACTGGGCATATTGGCAACCATAAAGAAACGGAAATATATGTGAGTGCTTGATAAAACAATGCTGGATTTAAACATTGAGAATAAAACAATTGGTTCACAATAGTGAAAAGGAGTGCATATAGTGTGCTATACGTTTGGCAGTACTTCATACTTTGTTTGTTTGTGATGTAATGGACGCAGAATGCGGCCATCGCTGCAAGGATTCCTGCTGCACTGCCCTATGTCAAAGAAAAAGGGCATGAATGCAGAGTATCTGTGCGAAACTGCGTATACATGTCCTTTCCCTTTGCTCTAGCGCACAATGGGTTGCCATGCGCCAACGCAGACACCCTTCAACTATGGTGCAAGGTTGCCTGCATTGTAGACAAGGGACACTTTCCTTCACAAAAACAATCAATGGAGGCGTTTTCCTCCTTCTACGTTTGCTGCTGCATTCTGCACACATAGAGCGAGGAACAAACTAAGATAAAAAAGTTATTTCTCTTCATTGCACCTTCCTTACACTTCCCCTGGCGAGGCATAGGCTTTTGAAGAAAATAAATCTTGTAAATCTGGGAATGTGTCAAAAGTCATGGGTATAATGTGGATACACCTACCGCAGTGTCCATGGCATGCCTCCTCATCGCAGCATGAGGCAGAGCAGCAACTTGCCAAGAAAAACCAAACAAGGTGGCTTTACATGGCCTTGTAGATATGGCACTGCAGTATGCATCATAGGAGCATCAAATTAGTGACTCTCCGATGTGCATGGGGGCTTGTAAATAAGCCCCAATGTCTTGGCGAGTTTCCATTTGACCTATACTGGGGTATAGAGGTGTCATTATTTATCCTCCCCATTTAGAGGAGTTTCTTTATCTAAATTCAAATTCATACTCAATGTATGAGGGGACCACTTTGTTTATTTTAAAGTGAGTGTTCTTTACAATCTTCTGAGAGGATGGAGGCACTTGTGTATTTTATTTAGGTATCTGGCAGAAAAACATTTCCTTGTGGAAGCAAATCTTATACCAAACGGGGGGGGGGGGCTTAAAGAACCCCCTCAAAGAAGACAGAACCTTGATCCCACTCATGGATGAGGGGATGCCAAAATAAGCATTGTGAAATGATGCCGGCAGACAGTGTTATCAACATACATCCTGAAAATACGGCCTGCAAAAAAATTAACAGTAATCATGATTGCATCAAATAGACTACCCATTTGTCACAATTACAAAAGGTTAACAAAAATCACGAGCACTATAAAACTACTGTCAATACATATTCTATCAGAATTGGCAAAAACATCCTTTACAAAATCGATGTGCAATACTTTGCTAATAGCAGGTACCAACTACTTCTCCAACACTTATACTGTTTGAGAGCAAATTTAACATTTGCTTCTCAACTCTTGCTCTCGGTTCTCAAGGTTTCCATATACAAAGCGCATACTGTAGTACGTGCCTGCATTTTAATTTCAACAATGGTATTAATTTTCTAGCACTCTGGTGTAATTAGTAAAACAACAAAAGTAGACTTCTTTACTTAATATATTCACAGGTGGCATATATAGTTTAGACCACATCAGGGCTTTAAGTGGGATAGAAACAGTGGAGGTCTTTACAAGAGGTGTTTCCTGTGTAATTAAGGGCATGGCCTGAGGACGTAAACTACATTTCTGTGATTCCCATAGTATGTCAACTGACTGTTATTTTGGTACCTACATGAACTTTGTGTTATTGCATCCAGATGCATAACACAACAACTAACATACACAGGACTATATGCTTTATCGATGTTTACTTGATTGAGATAAATGAGTAGCAATAGTGATTTTGATGTAAATAATAATATTGAAAACGTTTTTATTCTGAAATTAAAATATTGTGAATTAAACAAATTAAACATCACTAAGGCCTATGGGGGCAAGAACATCTGAATCACTCCCGTTATGTAGCAGACCTGCTAGCTCACACGGTGCTACAGTGTGTTACAGAATAGCAGCTTCCATCACATTGTCACCTGATGAAGAGCTAATTTCACACAGTGATATCACATGGTGAACACAAGGTGTCCATTCAAGATCCACAGAGATGGGTAGGCTAATAGCTGAAACCATTTTGACTGACCAGGGCTTTGCAGGGTGGTCTTACCTCCGTTATTGAACTGAAGGGGCCATACCTTTCTTATTTGACAGGTTCTACAGCAGCATCATAACTTCAAGAACAAGGGGATACAGACAGACAGACAGATAGATATTTTTCTCAGACAACCACAATCTGTATATATAACACAGTGTGGATCTAGCACAAGGACACTCTGGAATAACATTATCTTAACTATAAAGACCCCCTACATACATTAGGCACAGCATCTTAGGTCCTGATGAACTGCCATTAAATCCCGTTTGAGACTGTGATAGGGCAAGAACCATGTTGACCTCAACTGGATCCAAAGGAACATCATCTCCCTAGGATCAACTCTGCTTTTAACTTTAAAAAGGACCTTGCATATTAAAAATTACTTTGAAAGGGTTCTTTAATTAATCTTAATCACCCTCACTCATTTACAAAGCCAGTCTACACTCTACACAGGGTCTATGTGGGTAAACACCTTCGTCAGACAACAAAAGGTCTCTGGTAAAGAGACACGCAAGGGGCCCGTAAGCATGGCAGCATCAGCCCTACAAGAAGCATATGCCCAATGATGAAGCATCCCACCAAATTGGTGGGTGAGGGAATTTTCTCCTAAACAAATAAGCTGTTCCTGATCCTAATGAAGGTCCATTGGCCATCAGAGACAACCAAGACCCTCTTGTCTTTGGAACTGTACATTCCCTAGATACTTGAACTGGAAACCCCTATGCATAGTAGGCGTCCAGCCCAGTTGTGGAGGCTCTGCACAGTTGAGATCTATTCCAGGTTTTGCAAACTCCCACAACATGGGATTTGGTATTTTATGGGCAGATAAAACTGGTGATTTAGCCAGTGACAGACACAAAGCTCTTCTCTTGCCGACGATACCCCTACCGCTAAGGCCCCACCTGTTTTCTTGGTTAACAGCATCTGACATAGGTATGAGTGTCAGAATTTTGGATGCAGAGATGCTGAGTGTGGGAATCCCACAACTCAAGAAAAATTGTGTGCAGTCCTCACCCCTGGGGGAGCAGGAGTTGTTCTTGCCATAGAAGTGTCATTGTACTGAACCATGTAAATGAGGTAACAACACACAGAGTTGCAAATCTTTGGGTATTCACCAACATGTGCAATAGCTTCTCCATGTCTTTCTGAACCTGGCCTAATTGGTGTACTGTGTTTGTAAAAGTTCATGGAAAACCTCCAGTGTCTGACAGAACGCATAATGGAAGGAAAGGGTTCACATTGGAAAACGTTGGCCATGTTAAATAAAGAGAAGCTAAAGATGTTTTTGAAATTCCGCAAACATTAAGCATATGAGACTTTGTAATCATGTTTGTGTAGGAGTGTAAGTCAGGGAATTTTGCGCTTCGGATAAAGTTGTCCCCCTAGGTGATGCAGTTAACACCAACTCCCTGAAGCTTGATGACTCATCCAACACGAAGGGACATCGGACAGCAAGGAGTCATTCGCTGTGCCCTGCTAACATCTTCATTCTCTCATTCAGGGGGACTTGTGAAGACTCCTTGGAACTTTTCTGATCCCAGAAGTCCCCTGGGACTACTTCTGAAGCCTCCCGCCTCCCAGCTGCTCCTCCCTCCCCCCTCCCTTCTTAATGGCTGGCGCTGCGCGTCGCGAGTGAGCTCGCCCCCCACGACCGCAGCACCAACCTGCTGCCTCCTGCCTCTGTCCCCTGACCACGCTGCTGTTTGCGTGTTCGAGGCCCTCCTCCACCCGCAGGCATCCTCCTGCGCCTCATCCCTGGGGTCTAGTGGGCTCTGACTAGCTTCACTTGACCCGTGTGCCGCTTTCCGCCGTCCCGTAAGTGTTTTTCGTTTTTTTCGCTTTTTTTTCAGCGCCTCGCCGTCTGCGCCCGTCCGCGCCTGGACCGCGCCCAGCGCCACACCCCCTGGCCCTCGCGCCCCCCGCATCCGCTACTCGATCAACGAACTCCACGCCTTCAACCCCGGCCCCTCCACTGAATGCTACCGGGCATCCCCGAAGCACACTAAAGGACCTTTTTCCTGCCGTACCTGCCACTTCTCCTGCATCAGAACGACCAATCCAACTACGAAAACATCCAACCCCAACCACCTGAACTGCATCCTCATCAACACCCGCTCCGCACGAAAACACGCCATCGAGCTCTGGGATTTGCTCGACACCACTGCTCCTGACGTGGCTTTCCTGACCGAAACCTGGTGGAACGACTCCTCGTCTCCGGACATTGCCATCGCCATACCGGACGGCTACAAAATCACCAGAAGAGATCGAACCAACGGAATCGGCGGCGGAATAGCCATTGCTCACAAAGCTACCCTCAAAATCCACACCCACTCGGACGACACCCTCAGGACAGCCGAACACCTCCACTTCCAGATCCACACGGACCCCAACACGACCCTCAGAGGAACCCTCATTTACCGCCCTCCAGGACCAAGAGCCCCCTTCAACGACACCATCGCCGACCTTGCAAGCACCCACGCCCTCGCTTCCCCGGATTACATCCTCCTGGGAGATCTGAACTACCATCTGGAAAATGCCAACGACGTCAACACCGCGTCACTGACCTCCAACCTCCTCAACCTCGGTCTCCGCCAGCTAGTCAACACACCTACCCACATCGCCGGTCACACCCTTGACCCCCTCTTCACCTCTAGCAACCACATTTCCTTCAGCCACACCTCCGAACTCCACTGGACTGACCATCACTGTGTCCATTTCACCTATAAGAAAACCACAGAGCAACACCGCATCCAGCTACCTCCCCACCGCCGCTGGGGCAAAGTCACCCAAGAACAACTGACCAGCACCCTCATCAACAACCTTCCACCCGACGCAATCGACCCGAGCACAGCCGCCATCAACCTCCATCAATGGATCCTCGACTGCGCCAACACCCTTGCCCCTCTCAAGAAACCCACCACCATCCAAGGAAAGAAAAAACCAGCCTGGTTCACAGACGATCTCACCACCTCCAAAAGCAACTGCCAGAAACTCAAAAAGAAATGGATCCAAGAACGCACACCCGACAACCACGCCGCCCTCAAAAACGCCAACCGCGAACACCACCAACGGATCCGCACCGCCAAGCGCGCCCACTTCACCGAACGCATCAACAACAACGCCCACGACTGCAAAGAACTCTTCGGCATCGTGAAGGAACTCTCCAATCCGAAAGCCAACTCCAACGACATCCCGCCCTCCCAGAAACTCTGCGACGACCTCTCCACCTTCTTCCACCAGAAAATCACCACCATCCACGACAGCTTCATCACCGGTCCACCGCCAGACCCCACCCCCGACGTCTCCTCCCGCGACTGCCGCCTCACCGCCTGGACCCACGTGGACGAGGCAGAAACCATAGCAACCATGAACACCATCCACTCAGGCTCCCCCACGGACCCCTGCCCCCATCATGTTTTCAACTCAGCCAACGCCACCATCGCCCCCGAACTCCGCAAGATCATCAACCTCTCCTTCACTTCTGCCACCTTCCCGGACAGCTGGAAACACGCAGAAATCCAACCCCTCCTCAAAAAACCCAAGGCTGACCCCAACGACCTCAAAAACTTCCGTCCGATCTCTCTCCTCCCTTTTCCAGCGAAAGTCATCGAGAAGATTGTCAACACTCAGCTCACCCACTTCCTCGAAGACAATTCCATCCTGGACCCCTCACAATCCGGATTCAGACGAAACCACAGTACTGAGACCGCCCTCCTCGCCGCCACAGATGACATCAGACATCAAATGGACAACGGCGAAACCTCAGCCCTCATCCTCCTCGACCTATCAGCCGCTTTTGACACCGTCTGCCACCGCACCCTACTGACCCGCCTCCAGGAAGCCGGCATCCAAGATAAAGCCCTCCACTGGATCTCATCCTTCCTCTCCGACAGAACGCAGAGAGTCCGTCTCTCCCCTTTCCGCTCCAAAGCCACCAACCTCATCTGCGGCGTCCCCCAAGGATCCTCCCTCAGCCCCACGTTGTTCAACGTCTACATGGCCCCCCTCGCTCAACTGGCCCGCCAACATCATCTCAGCATCATCTCCTACGCCGACGATACCCAGCTCGTCCTCTCCCTGACCAAAGACCCGCTCACCGCCAAAACAAACCTCCACGAGGGACTAAAATCCATCGCCGATTGGATGAACAACAGTCACCTGAAACTCAACTCCGACAAGACGGAAGTCCTCATCCTCGGACGCACTCCCTCGGCCTGGAACGACTCATGGTGGCCCTCCGTCCTCGGACCCCCACCCACCCCTGCCAGCCACGCAAGAAACCTCGGCTTCATCCTGGACTCCGCCCTCACCATGTCCAAACAGGTCAGCGCCGTCTCCTCCTCCTGTTTCAACACCCTTCGAATGCTCCGCAGAATCTTCAAGTGGATTCCAACAGAAACCAGAAAGACAGTGACCCAGGCCCTCGTCAGCAGCAGACTTGACTACGGCAACGCACTCTACACAGGCATCCCAACCAAAGACATCAAACGCCTCCAACGTATCCAAAATGCCTCCGCCCGACTGATCCTCAACATACCCCGCCGAAGTCACATCTCCCCTCACCTAAAGGAACTCCACTGGCTCCCGGTAGACAAGAGGATCACCTTCAAACTCCTGACCCACGCTCACAAGGCACTTCACAACACCGGACCCTCCTACCTCAACACCAGACTCAACTTCTACACTCCAACACGTCAACTCCGATCCGCCAACCTCGCCCTCGCCATCGTACCCCGAATCCAGCGCAAGACATCCGGCGGCAGATCCTTCTCCTTCCTCGCCGCCAAGACCTGGAACTCTCTCCCCACATCTCTTCGCCAGACCCAGGACCTCCTCGCATTCAGAAGGCTCCTCAAGACCTGGCTCTTCGACCGCTAAACCAGCAGCGCTCCCCCCCCCCTCAGCGCCTCGAAACCCTGACGGGTACATAGCGCACTTTATAAATACTATGATTGATTGATTGATATGATTGATTGATAGAAGTGGGACTTCAGGGTATCAGAGAATAGGGGATGGGTGCAGACAGCCAAACACAGTAAGCATTCCTTCTAAGGGTCCTACTGTGTATGGAACAATTTCCACTCCATATTTATTTGCTTTTTACAACTTCACCAACTACTTTCTTAGTGGACTTTCTTACTTTAGCTGCACTTTAAAAAACTGCACAAAGTTGTGTGATGACTGCTTAGATCATGTTGCATAGGTCTAATAAATATCTTATCCCAATATATGGGAATTTTCTGCACTGCAAGAATACACTCTGGTTAGGTTACAGGAGACGGTGTATGAAGGAAGTTAGGAAAACTATAAATGTCTCCTGGGTAGGCTTGTCACATCTATTAATCAGGTAAAAATGTGCAAAGGCCCACTCAGTGTGAACATAGTCGATAACATGCAGTTGTCTGGGCTGGTGCTGGTCTGGTGAGCCCAGCACTGAATGCTTTCCACGCTAAAGGTGCATGTACAGTAACATCGGCAGTGATTTGATTTTAAAGACCCTCCGTCTCCCGCTGACCAGAAAGGGGGCTGCGAAACCAGTTGTTGCGGAACAGCAAATTGTTCATTGGCTTGACATGTATTTGAGAAATTCGAATCGAAGTGTTCGCTGGCAGCAGCGTGACGCTCCTGCAGCCTTCTCCCATGAAAAACAAAACAAATTTACCAAGCCCGGAAGGGGCCATTTGAAAGATTGCTTCGATCAGGCCCAGGCCCAGGCATAGGCACCTCATTTCCTCAGCAAAACAGAGAAGCAGAATTGCAGAAATACACGAGCGGGAAAATTGATGTTCCACTGTCATAATAAAAATGCAAACACTTGAAGGAGAACGACCATCAACAAGTAGTTGGTGTGTTGTTGACTGCTGCACTCTTAGCTTTGCCAATCCTTATTTTGTTTGTGTATATTTTTTGCACGAAGTAACACGTATGGAAACTACTGTGATACATGTGTATTTACATACTTATACACACATCAGTAATACCTGGAGCTGAATGGGAATACTTACTATGAAGATGTGCACATTGTGCAAGAATAGGATACTGTCACTCACAGAAAGTTTAGTTAAAGACTAAAGGGGGCTGACCCCAGACCTAATGCCGCGGAGGGCAGAACCAAATGTTATTGACACTACATCAGGCCAATGGATGAAGAGGACTGGCTGGAAAGACCCTTTAAGTAAATATAGAACATATATTTGTATTCAAAACAAAAGGTCTTGGCTAACTCAAGCCTAAAATTTCTAATTAGGTTTTTTGATTTTTCATGTATTGTTGCTCTATAATTACAAAATATAGGGACTAGAGATTTACATTCAAAGTTTGTGCAGCCAGCATCATTCAAAATCCATAATTTTGAATCCTCCCATTGTAAGAATATTATTAATCGCTACATAAAAAGGACCCTTGTATTAAACACAAACGTATTTCTACCTTTGTCCAGCAGACCGTAGAAAGAAAATTTGCATATCACCAACGCTGAAATAGGAAACTAAGAATACAAATGTTTTTATGTATCAGAATATATGATTTACAAATGTATATTTCATCAGAGCATAGAACAAACTCTCTCACTATTTGTGAAGTCACACGAGGCAACGCTTGATGATTTCATGCACAGTGTGAAGACTTTACAATACAGAAAAAATGCTATTTTTCATATAATGTGGAACTTAAACTCACAAAGTGGTCTTCTAAATTCTGTGAATAGTAAAGTAGATAAGAGACATCAATTGATGCTTTAATGTTTCTAAGATTTTCCAAAAGTGTATCCACTTAGCACACAATTTCTGAACATGGATTAAAATATGGTTAGCATGATAGTAGATTTTACTTTTAGCCTAGCGTAAGAGTACATTCAAGAGCATCGGCAATCTAAGCACTACAGTGAGTCTGAAGACAATGCTATGAGCTGAAACGGAGGCTTACAAACAAACTACAGGAAAGCAAATTACCATCTGAAATTATGAATAAATGTAAATTCTTGTTGTGGGGGGGGTTGTCATAGGATAGGATTCTTACACTGGTTGAAAACTCAAGGTCTATCTATTTGTTTCTTCTACCTATGGACAGAAAATACGCTATAATTTGGAGAAGAATTTGAAGGATTTGGGACCTCTCCAGCAAAAACATTGTGTACATAAGAAAAATATATAGAGTTTTGTCATATTTCTGGCCTACATGAGTTGTCAAAAAAAGGATACGCTTTAACAAGAACTGTATTTTGGTGTGGGGAAAGATGATTACAAAGAATATATATTCCAGACAATACAGGGACAGACAAAGAGTATAATCTATATTTTATGCCAGCAGTATAAAGTGGTATTGAACTGAACAAAAATAACAGATTTCTGATCATTTTGTTGCGTGGAGATATTTGGTTTGGTTTAATAGAGGATATCTTAGAATGGATTAATACTATCACAATGGCTCCATCCCTTGTCTTTGTGGAAGATGACCTTATGGGGATAAACGCTCCTAAATATAAATCATAATATTCTTCTGCACAGTGATTTATACTAAGGCCCTCTATCCAAGTAGCATTAATGGCTCATTAGAATTACAAAATCCACAGTAATTCAGTAGATCCGGTGATTCCACCTGCTTAAAGCAAGTGTGGTCTGAGAGTGAACCACCAGGAAAAATGAAGAATAATCAGAGGAATCTGCACCGGAATTACCATATCCCCCCTATAGTTATTAAGTTCTAAGGGGACATTCAGGGTACATTGTGTAACAACCTGTATCTCCTTCCCTCCCCTCTTTTCACCACTACAAGGCTTATCTCTCTCATAGGCTAATATTGGAGTTACGTTATTACATTTCATAAGTGTAACTTCTAAATGGGAAGAGATGACCCCTACATGTTTGGTGTCTGTAGAGTTACAATTTAAAATCATAAGTTATAGTGAAGATGGATTTTACATTGCAATTCTGAAAATGCCACTTTTTAGAGAATTGGCATTTTCTTGCCTTGGCCATTTGGCACCTGCAGTCTGTTTCTGGTCAGGACCGGGAGTAGTTGGCAGTTGGGCTTTATGTATTCCTTCTACACAGCCACACACAATGGAAGCTTAGGTGTGGGTCATCCTAGGTGGGATGGTGCAGAGGAGCTGGACCCAGCCTTACTTACACCTGAAAAGGATGTGTCCTGTCCACATGCAAAGGGAATAACAACCCAGTTTTGTCACTCCAGTCAGCTTGGAGTCTAGGCAGGGGAGACAGGGAACCCCTTTCACTTCAAAGCCACTGTCTGGACGTTTCTCCCACCTTCCATTGTCAGGGCACTATGATATAAATACTGGAGCTCAGACACCACCACTTCAGTATACTCCTGGACCTGTGTATACTCTGCCAGGAAGAAGGACTGCTGCTCTGCAGAAGAAATGACAATCTGCTGGACTGGACTCCGCAGAACTCCTGCTTCCCTGTGGGCTGCTGCCTTCGTGTCTGGGAGTGGGAAGGACTGGACCTGTTTCTCTGCAGCCCAGAACCCTGAGTGGGTACAAGGGCTAGTTGGTTGGCCTTCTGAACTCAAGTCTCAGCTAAACAAAAGACGTCCACCCACCCTGCTTCTGCACCTGCACTTTGTCATTTCTAGGTCTACCCTGCCAAGTGGTGCCACCCAGATCTGGAACCTTGAAAGTGTGCCTGAGGTGTTTCCCAGTGAACCAACACGCCCTCTTTGCTGAGTGACCCATCTGAGCAGAACCAACGCATCTCCTCAACTGAGCAGTACATCCCCGAGCAGAATTGGCGCATGGATTAGATCAAGCACAGAAGACTTGCATTGCTGCCACGTCCGACATCTTGTGTTTGATGCATCACCTTTGAAACTGACACTTTGCAACGCTTCCCTGGAGCAGCTCCTCACATCCCTTGTTGGGGGCAGCCTCAATGACAATGACAAAGCACTGCATCGTCTTTACCTCTCGTTGGAACTGATGCAGCACCACAACTGTGCAACACAACCCCGACACTGGCCGTTGCATCGCAAGGTCCATCAACAGGATCCTAGACGACGACTCGACAGGACCTCACACTGTTGCCCTGCCATAACTCAGAACCAATTTATTGCATAGGCTGTGGAACGTACCTTCGCCTTGGATCCACGTAACGCAACCAAGATTTAAGGTACTTTAGTCAGCGAGCCTAACTGGATCCCTGTAACAGGCCCCCCGCTCCATTGCGGTCAGCCTGAACTTTTGACTTTGTCTCAGTCCACCGGGACCAGATATTCCCTGTTGGCTGTCACTTGTTGCTCGAAAGTGCTATACTACAGTTTATCCTTTAAAAATTCATAACACACATTGCACTGAATGGATTTTTGTTGTTTTATTTTATTTATTAAATTAAGTTATATTTTCCTAACCTGGTGCGGGGTCCTTTTTGTGTGGTGTTTTCACTGTTATACTGTTTGCAGTGTTACACAAATACTTTACACATTGACTCCAAGGTAAGCCTGACTGTTTTGTGCCAGGCTACTGGAGGATGCACATAGGTTAATTTTGGGTTTGCTTATGCCTTACTCTGACAAGAATTGTGGTTGCTACTTGACAGAGCTCACACCCCAGTAAGGGGTATACCTTGGTCAGTAAGATTTGGGGTGGGTGTGAGCTTCAGATTTTCCACCAATTATGTGGGTATACAATGTTAAAATACACTATACGACAAGCAGGATGCATGAAAGGCAGTGGAAAAAAAGTGGAATGTAGATTGGTATGGGTACTAAGTAAAAGAAAAGGCAATATTTGGTAAAATATCCAACATTTAAGATTTTCAAAACAGAGAGAGGGAGAGTGTGTGTGTTTTTCTGTGTATATTTAAAAATCCGTAGTGAATTCTGACAGACACTTCACCTTAAAAGACCAAAAGCACCTGTACCCAACTATTTATTTCAAAATACATTTATAAGAGGGACTGTAACACCACCCTGAAGCTACGCCCCTGATCCCCGGTCAACTAACAACCAATTTTCTCACAGCCAATATTGGGTAAACACTGTAGATTGCATCTGTGAGACTGGCTAAAGGGACCAGCAATTATTACATTTTTTTTTACATTGCTCATGATAGCTGAAAAAGGCAAAATACACATGAGGCTGAAACTATGTGAAATGTGAATATTTAAAATACAAAACTTTAGCTTTGCAATGGTTCATTTTTTTTAAAGTATACAAAACATATTCCTACGAGAAAGTACCTTACAGATTTAGTCTGTCACTACATTAAATCTTTATTATATATATATATATATATATAAATATATATATATATATATACATACATACACACACACACACACACACACACACACACACACATAGACATTTTGTTCACCCGAATGAAGTATAATGATTAGATCAATAAGACAATAAGAGAAGTTCTTGAGATCTGGCAAAAAAATGGCTCATCAAGGTAAGGATATGAATCCTGGATCCTGGCAAGCCCAACTTAGCCTTCAATCCAATGTCGATATTCTGCAAACCACTGGAATGTTTTAATAGAACAATTTTTATAGACAGTGCTTTGAAAAAATAATCAAAAATTGTGGTCTCAAGTACTATAATACAGAAGAAGCTATGATACATAATCAATTTATTTTAAAAAAGATCAATGATTTGTATAGTTCAAATGGTTATTAAAATTAAAACCATGAAACATGAACAGACAGGGAAATACACAATATGGATATAGATTTACCATATTTTAAATGCAAAGTATGAAACCATATTAAAACTTAGGAATATTCTAAAGGGAAGAGCCTATGATTTAAAGAGTTGTTGAGAGCCTTGAAGTGGACATTAATTCATTTTTACAACAAATATGTTAAAAGCGGGGTCACTAGTTGCCAGGCAGATTGCACCCTGTTCAAAGACCCTCAGTCTAGTCAGGGTAAGGGAGATATGCAGCTCAGATAACCACTGCTCACCTCCTTGGTAGCTTGGCACAAGCAGTCAGGCTTATCTCAGAGGCAATGTATAAAGTATTTGTACCAACACACGGTAACACAGTGAAAGAACCACAAAAGGACTCTACACCAGTTTATAAAAAATGCCAATATTTATCCAAATCAAACAAGACCAAAACAACAAAAATCCAACATACACAAGAAGAGATATTATTAGTTAAGGATTAAACCCCAATAAAAACACTTAAAAACACAATAGCTCCAACTGGAGCTATCACAACGTCATTGTCCAACGTCACTCAGAGGCAGGGCAGCGCCAGTCACGGATTCACTTGGACCCTCAGGTATAGTACCTTTGGTAAGGAGGAAAACAAGCCGATGCATGGAGTTGGAGAGGTGATGCGTTGTGGGGTCTGGTGCAGTGTCAGCTCCTTATTGCAGAACAGGGGGTAATGCGGCGTCGGGGCAAGGCGTTGGTTCCTTACGATCCGGCCAGGTCGATGAATCCGATGGATCAAGATTCAGTGGGGTGACCTCTCAAGGTTGTGGTCACTCCATGGGACAGAGTAAGGTGTCAAGGACGGCGCTGACATGGCACTCGGTACTCATGGTGACGCAGGACTTCAGAAAGACTACAGAGACGTTAGCCCTGCGGCATCTGTCAGGGTCATCGTTCTCCAGCGGGGACAACAGCTTTGAGCTGCAGGCAGCCGCACAGAGTCGTGCAGCAGTGCCAGTTCTGGAGTTGTCCCGGGTCGGTGTGCCTGGTTTTTCTTGGGTTCAAGCCAGCTGTCACTCCCATGGACCCAGGAACTGAATTGGCCCCACTTGGCAAGTCAGGGTGCTTAGCAGGAGTACCCAGGTACTGGCAAGTGAAGTCCCTGAGACTTCAAAACAGGGGGCAAGTTCAGTCCAAGCCCTTGGGGAAACTTCACAAGGATTTCAGAAAGCAAAGTCCAGTCCTTTCCCTCTTCAGGCAGAAGAAGCAGCCCCACGCAGCAAAGTAACAGGTAGAGAGGTAGGTCCCTCTCAAGTATCAAGCTCTTCTCCTTGGCACAGGTTACTCTTGATCCAGAAGTAATCTAAAGTTATGGGGTCAGCAGTCCAATACTTATACTCATTTCTTCCTTTGAAGTAGGCAAACTTCAAGGGAAAGTATCTTTAGTGCACAAGAACCTGCCTCTTCCTTGCTCTGCCCCAGACACACTCTAGAGGGTTGGAGACTGTATTGTATGAAGGTAGGCATAGCCCTTTCAAGTGCAGGTGTCTGCTCTTCCCTCCCTCTCTAGCTCAGGGAGATATGCAAGACACACCTCAGCTCCCTTTGTGTCACTGTCTAGAGTAAATTCACTAAAAGCCCAGCTGTCAGTCTGACCCAGACTTGTATTCAACAGTAAAGCAGAGGCACAGAATGGTTAAGCAAGAAAATGCCCACTTTATAAACGTGGCATTTTTTAAACAGACAATCTAAAAGCCAACTTTACCAAAAGATATTTTGAAATTGTGAGTTTGGGGACCCCAAACTGCAGATCTCCATCTGCTCCCAATGGGAAACTGCACTTAAAATATATTTAAAGGCAATTCCCATGTTAACCTGAGAGAGAGATAGGCCTTGCAGTAGTGAAAAACAAATTTGGTAATATTTCACTATCAGGACATGTCAAACACAACAGTACATGTCCTACCTTTTAAATACACTGCACCCTGCCCAGGGGGCTACTTAGGGCCTATCTTAGGAGTGACTTACATGTAGTAAAAGCCTTGGCTAATCATTTGAAGATTTGATTCAAATTAGAAAATTCAGTTACACACGTTGAGGAAAATGGAATTCACGCAATCCAGAAAGAGACTCCTTTCAAATAGACATTGATACAAAGATTAACATTATAAAATATGATATTCTCCACACTGCAATGTTGGGCGAAAATAACGTTTTCGGTTTTCTGCCTCTCTTTTGTCCACCGATTGTGTCAAAGATATGATCAAGGAGGAAGAGCAGAAGAGCCTGTGGCAGAAGGGATTTGGTCTAGGGTTTATCTACAAAAGGCTCCTCTTGGAGCCTTAAGCAGGGATACTGATACCTTCATGTGGGCACTTTAGCAAATTTGTGTCCACTCTCTGTCGCTTCACCATTTTCTTTCTCCCTCTTTTAGTAAATCTGCAATATTCTTACATCTGTATTCTTTTCCTCAAAAACTTTGTAATTTCGCCTTCTCTATATTTTGATGATTCACACACAAGTTTCATGGGATCGCCACAATTTACATTGAGGAAAGGTATGAGTAGAACTTTACTTATGATGTAAAGAATGCCAGTGCTGCACTCTTATCTAATAACATGTTTATTTTTCTTTCATTTCTCTTTACTATCCCTTATACTCATTACATTAACAAGCTTTTCCAAACATCCTCGTAGATTACTTCCACAGAGTGATATTTTGTAAAATATCACCTACAAAATGGGCAGTGCAAGATGTGATATTAAATTATGATTTTTTTAAACTAAACTAAAATATGCTGGTCGTAGTTTCACAAATATTACCACACTCTGCATAACAAATAGTTGATGTGTACAAATGTAGGACCAGAGTCATAAAAACGTGCATTTACCCAAGTATCATAAATGTAAGCCAGTCATTTGTATCAATTTGTGACTTTGTAGTGAGTCACTAAAACCCTAAACGAATAAGTAAAGGAATCGAAGAAAATTGTTGCTTCCATCTGGCATCAAGTGACAAATGAGTACTCAAGTGGATTTTTCACGTGCAGCACAAAACCCCCTGGAGTACACCAATATGGATATATGCAAAAGCACATATTTTCTTTGAAATTATTTTCTCAAACATTCCACCACCATTCAGATGCAATGTACGCATTTGTAATTCGGATATAAAACCGTGTTGGCACAAACTTCCACTGGTATGGAAACTGTGAATAGAGATCAGGGTATTTCCACCAGCAGATAAAGTTGTTTTTATTGCACCTAGATAGCATTGACTTCACTTAATGTTCTGATTTGGAGCCCAAGTTATTTTATCGGTTGGTGAACTGGTAGGGGAGGACGAGCATTCTCTTACATCACTCTTCAGCTTGGAACAACCTCGCTCTCCACATCAGAGCCTCCCGTTCTTGAATTCCACAAGAAGCTGAAGCCCTGGCCTTTCAATTAACCAACCTAGCATGGGTAGGGCTAGGCACAAACACCCACTCAGTGCCAGGATTTCCTTGGGGGTGATAGTGTGCCTTGAAAATCCACATAACATTGGCATTATGCTTCTAAGACATGAAGTACAAAAGGTTGTAGTGTTCCTCAGCAAAGTAAGACAGGTTGGCCGATCTTGACAAGCTCGACTTATTCTTTACAAAAATAGAAAGAGCTGCCAGAGAAGGGAAGGTAGCGTCACCGCTCAGGGACAGAGGAACACTGTGGATTGGGCGCTGTGTCACTGCATTGACAATGATCATCAAAGTGAGTTGAAAAGTACCACTGTGCATGGACAGGGAGCACCTCAGGGCATTGGGAGATTGCATCCCGCAATGGCGGGGACTATCACCGTAGCTGAGAGGGTGTGTCACTGGGCATTCACGGCGAGCAGCGCTGTGCATTGGAAGATTGTTCCACCCTGCATTGAACGTGACTGTCATTGTGCATTGCTGAACTGGCAGTGAATATCACTGAGAGGCTGTATCACCCGATTACCACAGTGCACTGAAGCTTTGCATCTCCGTGCCTTGCAAAGCTGTACCACCGTGCTTTGACATCGACTACAACCTCACATCGGAAAGTAGTATCACCCCACACCGACAGTGGTTGTCGCCGTGCACAGGAAGCCACTTCCACTGTCCGCTGAGTTGGATCACCATTGTATATAGAAAGATTGAATAATTGACTGTTTATGGTGCACAAATCTATAGCACTGTGCAATCAAAGTAATTTGTCACTTTATTGGAAGTGGCCGAAAGTGATTATCACCGTGAGTTGGACTTGGACGGTGGTTTTACTTTCACTTACGGCTAATACGACTGGACGTTGTTTCATGCTAGATATACACTTTAGCTTGTCTCTGTCAGCTCGGTGATTCACGAAGTGGTTTCGCAAGCCAAGAGGAGCTGAAAATGAAATGCGCACATATCGGCTCGCACTCTAACAATTACACCTTTCAAAGAGGAGGATTTACATTTACACAGTCCAAAAACAACACCCCAGAAAAGGCGAGCACAGGTTTTACGATACAGCCTCATGAATAAGTATGGGAAATATCTGAAACCGTGGGAATGCAATCAGATAGTATGACTATACACTAAACTGCTTGTTTCCGAAAGTAAGTGGCTGTTGAACAATACGTAATAAATTATACACTGTTAAAGGAAATACCGCATTTTTATACATAAACAATGTGTCATAATGTTCTCTTCCACACTGTCACTGTGCAGGATGGGCGGGGAGGAGGGGACGTTCTACGTCTGAGGTATTGATAAACGGTTAAGGTGATGCGCACCTACGCTAGCGAACCAGGTGCATGCATGCATCCCGCGCGTCTGCCTCATCTAGGGGCCCCGCCCACTCCTCCCACCGGACGACGGACGTCAATCATCGAGTCATTGACAACTAAACTAACGGTACATTAGACGAACTTAGATGGAGTATATTACTTATGCGTTACTTTCGTAATGCAGGAAACATTTCCCCGGCATAACTTTTGTATTTAAGAAAATATTCTTCTTGGGGTAATCCCCGTCATTGAAGTGGAATACCTAGTTGCGACATTCTATGTTTTTTTGGTCTGGCATAAACTGAGACCTTTAGCTATTATAAGTACTATGTAAATAGTATACTTAATAATAGGGGAGCCAGCCCTCTTCATCCATTGGTCTGTTGTTCTGCCTTTCACAGTTTTCTTCCGGCCACTACAGCAAGGAGCATGGGGCAGTGTTCGAGTCCACTTCAGCCACTGGTTCACTTCACTATGAGAGATGGCATTCTACACTTTGACAAAAGGAACCTACAAACAGGAAGCAGTACCCTTCTGGGCCAGGGGCTTGCGAGGTGGGGTTGGGGTGTGTGGCTTTTGTAGACCAGAAGTTATTCTTGCTTTCAGTCATTTTCTGTTATTTCATTGACAAGGGTTCTGCGGCTTTCCAAAAAATAAAGTTTTGCAAAAACCATGACTAAACAAAGCAAGCACTGCCAAAGCCAAAATACTAGTTTCCAGTGCCAGAACTACTAGTTTTGCAAATGCTTTTCAGCTAGTCATACTGCATCCAAACCTAGAAAAAAAAAGGAATAAGGGCCAGATGTAGCAAAGGGTTTTACCCATTCTGTGTCTATGGGAAAATGTGTTCGTACATATGGCCCTTAATCACCATGCATGCTGCGTGTGCAATATAAATACTACATTATCACAAAAACAAAACAATGGGCGGCAACAAGGCAACTGTTAATTGAAAATGGATAAAATAGCAAAAGATACTGCAACTTAACTGCCTACTATAGTTACTACATATATTTGTCAGCCTACCGTGATTCAGTCATGTAATGTGCACTCAGAATCAAGTATTAGATTATACACACAAGTTTAAAGCAAAGGGTGGCTGAGACTGGCTGTTGTGCACTTATGGTTTCAGGACTGGAGTAAAAGTTGATGGTCTTACTGAACTGGTAAAGGATGAATGATGATGAGGAAGTACCATAATGATATTAAGCTGTGATCTATTAGGGTGCAAATGGGACTAAACAGTACTTGGCAACTGACAACCTGGAGATGATCAACCCAGCCTCACCCGGACCAGCTTTGCCCACCTAGTCAGATGTACACTTAGGCTTCGATCTAGCTCAGAAAATCAGTCGAACTCCAGGTAATGAAATCAGGAAGCAGGTTCAGGCACTGTTGAAAATTATGATACAAGGCAAATGAGTTCCACGCACAAACCAATAATTCCCCGGTGAAGGTAATAAGGAATATTAGAACATAGGAATGCTGAGAGCACCACTGATGACAAAGGAGTAGCCCCAGTCTTAGAATGGATGGTATAAGCCCGGAGCTTCAACATTCCAATGTTTTCTTCAAGTTTCCCCCTTTTTAATTTAGAACATTCTACCCTGAGTGGGAGGAATGTTCTAATAGCCTTATAGGCCTTCTGCCTGGGCCTGCACCAGAAGTTAGGGGCTCCCTCCCTCGTTAAAGGCTGTTGCCTGTGGTTCAGGCCTACAACTCAGGGTCAAGGCCTTTAACAACCTAGTCCTTAGCAGCAAGCTATAAGGTTATAATCTACAATGTAGTTAACAGTAATGAGGTTTAAAAAGTACGAAGGTCTTGCAGAACCTTCTCACACATGGTTCCAATATGGAAGAAAAAAGGCCTAAACAATTTGTTGGATCGAGAAAGTATCCACTACATTGAGCCGGCATCTGGCGTCATTTTTGGTGGCTCTTAAGCAGTTACAGAGGTGGCATGAGCAGATGCATCAGGGTGTGCTAGCACAAGTACTTGGTCCATTTGGTTTTGCCTCTCCTGCCAACACATCCCTGGCAAAATGCCACTTCACTGCTGGACAGAAATTCCGAACAAGTAGTCATGTTCATGGATGCTTTATCAGTCACACCCTGATCAGATGTACAGACAGCCACCATCACAACAGATGTTATAACAAATGAGGCAAAACCATTAACCCTGGGTAATTTAAATAACAGTGAACAACAGAGGCGTGTGAGATGCCAAGCGAGTGCAGATACCCTCTAGAATGATCATAAAAGAATATTGATGTTTTGCTGCACTTTTTCAGTCAGCTTAGTCATAAAAAGTCATGAACTGAAATGGACAAATGTGGTTTTGATTGTCAAGTGATTGCTTTATTTCTTTCACTAAAGCTTGGTCATGCAAAGTCTGGATGTTCTGAAATTAGAACAAAAATCCAAGATTCAATTAGTTTTCTAGTATGGCTTGGGGTGTCTGCTCCTATGCAGTCGTGTAACAAAACAAGAGGGAGCCCCACTGCAAAAAAATGCTGAAGGCCCCCCCCACTACACTCACATCAGTAGTAGTACAGGCAAACCTGGAGGCCCCCACGTTGTGGGGCTGCAGGGGCGTAACAGAGGCTGCAGGGGCCTCTGTTATGCCCCTGCTCCTATACAAATAGTAAGGGTATAATAGGATGAAAGGACATATGTGGATGTCTGAGCTTCCAGCTATGCAAAGTTTGTCAGTGGTGACAATCTACCTTGAGATGGGTATGCAAAGCATAAGATGTAAAGCATTTAATCAGATCATTAGATACTGATTCTATCGGTGCAACTCTAGTTTGCATACATTATGACATCTATTTTTTCTGAAGTTATCAGCATGTCTTCATTTAACCACTGCCTTCTACCTCTGATCCAACCACTGCCTTTCACATCTGTGGTACTAATAGCATTTGTATGAACACCTAGTAATGATCCTTCATCTCCATTCAACCACTGCTCCTCATCCCAGCTTTCATTCTTCTCCAATATGAACTAACATATAGTTTTCAACCATTTTTACTATGCATCTTGTTAAATAACCTACTTAACCTTTTTTAATTAGGCATCTGTTCCTTCAACTTCACAAAAACAGTGCTCTCCCATGGAAACGTCTTTATTTCCTTAGCTCACCAAAGCCATCTATCGTCTGTCCTCATACTTACCTTTCCACTGCATTCAGTGCTGTGAATCACTGTGATCTCATTTCCACACTCCAGAACACTTGCATCAAAGGCTCTGCCCTACAACTATTCTCGTAGTTTTCCAATATCTTGGTCCATACCCACCAATCTCTCTACAAGTTGGGGCCCTCCAAGGCTTTGTCTTAGGGTCAATCCTTCCATACCATTCGATCCCTCCTCCAAGCTACCATATATCACTGTCTTACAGTCATTCTCCGCTAATGATTTTGCCCCAGTGCGTCTATTTCTTGTACAAATCAATGTGCCCCTTGACGCCTTGATTGTTTCGAAAATAAGATCAGCTGCTGTGACTCTTGGACTTGGAGGGTAAGTGTTGTTGGATGAAATTGTAGACACTGGAACTGCCATGGAAAAATGGTGGGCTAGTCCTCCCTGACCTTGAACTATATAATATGGTGTCAAGTTGCAGCATATAATTAATAGGTTTGATTAAATGAATTGCGTTAATGTGCAATAAAAGGAGCATACAATCAGAGGAAAATACCAGAGCTGTTCATGATGGTTCCGGCAGATACCAGATGACTGCCCCAACCTAGTTAAACATGTAGGGACAGTACAGGAAAGGGTGGTTATGGTACTACGTCAAAGACATGCCGTTATGGTGTATTACACCATTGAAATAAAATTGTGCAGCAGATGGATAAAAGTGTGTTAGAAATGGGGTTTCTGGTTGGCTAGGGTATGCACTTAAGCCAGGCAGAACCCACCATTCTAGTCAGGGCAAGTAAGTTACACACCAAAGATAACCCGTGCTCACCCCCTTAGTAGCTTGGCCCAGAGCAGTTAGGCTTAACCCCAGAGGTCATGTGTAAAGCGTTTGCATAACACACTCATACCAGTGACACAATAAACACACCACAAAAGAGACTCCACACAGGATTATGTAAAAAAAAAAAACATCCTTACTGTATGTATCATAAGATGATAATAATAAATATTGTGCATAATATACTATCATTGGAGTTGTACTCATTATGCTAGGTAATGCAATAACTGTCCGTGACATACCTCATAACAATAGTGAATACTCACGGCATGAAAATGCAGCAATAAGACACATGAATAATCACCTATCACATAGAATGCATGGAAACCATGAACACATTCATGAACCACTGCATTAGGGTGCGTACTGTGCCTAGGTTTAGAAGCCACAGACCTAAATCCCAGGTATTGTCATAGTAACGTCATAACCAGATAAAGTAGAAATAACCAAACTAGTAAGCATCACGTGGGTACAGTGCACCTGCACTTCTACTACATGATATGCAGTAACTATGAATCCAAGTGATTTGAATGAAATGGCACCCGGTAGGCCAGAAGAACTCCTGCGGGCCTACTACATGAATTGGGGTCACTTCTAACTCGGGCAAGACTCACTTTCTGAGGGCAGACAAGGCCTCCATTGAGGGCCTGCCCTGCGAATATGGCAGGAGTCCCCACGAGATCTAGGTGAGTGGTCAGTGAAGGCTCTGGGTGAGCTCCAACGTTTCAGCCATGAGGGGTGTCTATTGTGTGTTGTAATGCTCAACCCGGACCGAGGGACCAAAACACAACGCTGAAGACTTGGTGGGTCCCCTTTGTGTACCTGATTGGTGAGGGCAGCTACGGGGTAGCTGTCAAGGGTTCCCTCTGATGGCGGTCGAGTGCAGGTCACTGGGGAACTTTCCTCATCCCCTCCTGACTGCCACGTCCTAATAGCTGCAGTGCTGTGCATTGAAGCAGGAGGCCTCGCTGCACGCATCCCGGGGAAGCAGGCGGGAACAGTTCTTCCTGCTGTGTCCCTGAACCTGCACTATCTCCAGGAGAGTGGGCCTATCTAATGGGGATGGAGAGGCACCGGGCTCATCAATTGAAGAGCGGGGGTGACAGTGTTGAGTACGCCAGGAGTAGCAGACATCGCTCCTGGTTCTTAGCATAGGTCACCTCGGGCACATTTCAATTGCAGTTTCTAAGGGCATAAGGTGACACTCACCAATGCACTGTGCTAGGAAGTGAAAAGCAAAACTCTCCACATGCAGATCGCAGGTGAAACCAGGGAGCAGAGAACAGTGCCCGCCACGTGCTGGTTAAAGAATTTCCCAACAGATGCTGGAAGTGAAGTGATAGCCAAACAGGGATGGAGTAAGTCACCCTGTCTGTGGAGAGCAACAGGGGAGCACTAAGGGGAAGTAGGAAGGCAGGCCAGCACATAGAGTCACTTGTCAGAGTGGCAGTCCCTCCAGCAATGTAGCCAGCAGCAGGTTAGAACAACAAAGCAAGTTTTCCAAAATGGCGGTTCCTTCTGGCAGCCCAACAGAACCTAGGGACACCACAGTCAAGGGAGAAGCTGGCAACAGAGCAACAAGTAGAAAGGCAATCTAGTGAGCCTTTTATGCCACCCAGCATGAGGCAAGTAGCAGGCAGCAAACTAACAGAAGAATAGCAGCCCAGATGAGTCCTGTATGCAGTTCAGCAATCCTTCTGGCAGAGATTCAGCCTTGGTTCCAAAACTGCTCTACAAATCACGGGGTCAGTGCCCCGGTACGCATATTCCAAAATTCCTTTGTTCAGGGGGTGACTTCAAAGGGACCCTTTCAAATGTAAACCAATCCCTCTCAACCAACTTGTGGCTCCAGACACCAGTAGAAGGTAAATCAGCCCATTGTGTGAGGCAGAGACACAGCCTATACAAATGTAAATGCGCTCTGCCTCCCTCTCTCCCAGTCCAAGAAGACTCACAGTATGCAGATGGATGCAGATACCTCTCCTGTCACACCTAGCCCCTCCTGTGTTGTGGCTGTTTGGAAAGTATGCACCAAGTGTAGCTGTCACTCGGCCCTAGAACTGGATTGGAGTCAGGCTGCAAAGCAAATAGAGCTATAAGCAGAGAAAAATGCCACTTTCTAAAAGTGGCATTTCTAAAACAGTAATGTAAAATCCACCTACACCAGTAAGCAGGATTTCTCACTACCATTAAAAACATACCAAACATGCCCATGCTACGCCTTCCAGATCAGAAATTACCATTTAAAAATGTATATGAGAATTTCCAATGCTATCCTATGAGAAGAGCAGCCCTCCCAGTAGCGAAATGTGAAATAGGCTGTTTGTCACTACTAGCACATGTTAAACAAAAGTATATATCCTACCTTTTACATACACAGAACCCTGTCCATAGGCTATTTAGGGCCTATCTTATGGGTGACTTTGGTGTAACAAAAAGGGAGTTTAGGCCTTGGCAATTAATTTGAATTATTAAGTCAATGTGGCAGTAAAGTGTGCACGCAGGCACTGCAGTGGCAGGTCTGAGACAGGTTTGGAAGACTACTTCTGTAGGTGGTGCAATCAACACTGCAGGCCCACTAGTAGCATTTAATTTACATTCCCTGCGTATATGATGTAAAACTTTACAAGAGACTTACAAGTACATTAAATATGCCAGACAGGTGTAAGCCAATCATACCAAGTTTTAGGGGAGAGAGGACATGCACTTTTGCATTGATTAGCAGTGGTAAAGTGCCCAGAGTCCTAAAGTCAACAAAAAGCGGGTCAGAAAAATAGGAGAAGAAAGCCAAAACGTTTTGAGATAATTCTGCAGAAAATGACATTTCCAACAAGGTTGATTAATTGTATGATAGCAGGGCACACTGCAAAGGGAATATGGAAAATATTCCCCAACGTCCATGAGGCAACTCAAACAAGTGTCCACAGTGACCCTAACAGTAGGCGATAGACTCATAGCTAATATACAAAGTGTACTGCAATAAGGTAGAGGAGGAATCGACTGCTGAAGCTAAGGGTAAATGGGATATGGATTGCCCAGAACCGATTATGGATGCGGAGTGGGCTAGAGCCTGCACATAAATTTGAAGAATATTGAGTAATACCAAGAATAATTGTCTCAGTCTTGTGAAGAAGGGTTGGGAGCAAGCTCCCAGGAAAGCCCTCCAGAATATGGTCAGCTACATGCTGGCATTCCATGCTGTGATGAAGTGCTTCTGGAAGAAGATCAAAGGCAATCTAGAAGCCACCCAGGAGGTCATGAAACAGTAATGTAACCAGAAGCCCACTCTGGTCGAGTATCCGCCTGGCCAAAAAGTGTGGGTGATGGGAGCCTGTGGAGCCCAGAACCCTGCATGACCACTGGTCTAGGCCCTATGAGGTGAAAGAGTGCAAGAATGGGCTCACCTAGCTGGGGGACCTCAAGACTCTCAGGAACCCTTTAAGGGTTTTGCATGTCAATCGTCTCAAGTTTCACTTTGAAAGGTCTGAGGTACCCATGTTCCTGATCATGGATAATGGAGTGGAGGAAGAAGAGAGTGAACCATACCCTGACCTCCTTTTTTCCAGGAGCAGGATGGATCAGTGGAGGGTGTTGGACTCTCCAATATCCTGACCGAAGAGCAACAGAGGGACTGCCGTTAGTTGTTGGGGCAGTTAGCCTCTCTTTTCATCCTCAACCCAGGACTCACTACATGGTGCACCCATAATATTGATACTGGGGATAGTATGCCTGTGTAAAATCTACATGCTCTCTGATACGATGAGAGCCAGCATAAAAGAGGAAGTCTCCAAAGATCTGGATCTAAGGGTTATTGAGCCTTCAAACAGTCTGTGGTCCAGCCCAATGGTGGAGGTCCCTAAGGTTGCTCCCCCAAGTACAACCACTGAAGTAAGGTTATGCAAGGATTATAGTGGGTAATTCCATCACCAAGACTGACACACACTCCATCTCCCCCCAAGCTGATGAGCTCATGGATCATTTGAGAGCTGGCAAGTTTCTTAGCACATATGAATTTACGACTGGGTACTGGCACATTGCCTTGACCAAGAGGGCCAAAGAGAGGTCCCTGTTCCTTACCCCAGATGGGCACTTCCAGTTTTGGGTAATGCCCTTTGGGTTGAAGAACATCCCTGCCACCTTACAGAGGTTGTTCAACCAGCAACACAAAAGGATTGGAGAACTTCAGTGCTGCCCACCTAAACAGCACTGCCGTCTTCAGCTCCAGCTAGGAGGAACAGTTGTATCACCACGGGAAAGTACTTCAGGGTCTGCAGAGGGCAGACCAGACTATCAAGGCCAGTAACTGCCAGATAGGGCAGGGTTCAGGGGTCTTCTTAGGACACCAAGTAGAAAGTGGCAAAGTGTTCAAACCCCCTAACCTCCCCAAGGCCAAAATCCAAACCATTCTGGCTTGGTAACACCCCAAAACTCAGACAGAGGTGTGACCCTTCCTAGCCCTCACCAGATACTACAGGAGATGTGCCAGGGATTGTGGCACCATTGTTGCTCCCTTGACAGAGCTGACGTCTAAGAAGCAGCCCAGATAGCTTATCTGGGAGGAGGTGGGCAAAACACTTTTGACACTCTGAAGAAGGGTCTGTGCAAAGCACCCGTGGTCAAGTCCCCGGACTTCATTGTGCAGGCAGACACCTCAGAGCATGGCATAGGAACTGTGCTCTCAAAGATGAACAAATGGGGCTTGGACCAAGCTGCAGCCTTTACTAGAAGGAGGTTACTTCCCAGGGAGTAGGGTGGAGTTCAACACAAACTGAAGTTTTTGTGGTGATCTAGGCAATGAAGAAGTTGAGACCATACCGGTTTGGTGCTTATTTCCAGTTTCAGACAGACCACAAAACCCTCTGATGGCTAATGCAGATGAGGGGTGAGAATCCCAAACTGTTGAGGTGGTTTATCTCCCTACCGGAAATAGACTTTAAAGTGGAACACCGTTCTGTAATAGAGCACACCAATGCTGATGGTCTCTCTAGGTGTCTCTGCCTTAGAGATGAGAACTCCCAAATGATTGGGTAGTTCTCCCCACTCTCTGCTGGAGAGGGCACGTTTAAGATCTGGCATCCTTGGTGTGGTCTTCCCACTAACGTTTTGCCTTCAACCCTTCTGTCTTGCTGACTTCATTTTTGCTTGCTTTAGGACTCTGCACACTTTACCATTGCTAACCAGTGCTAAACAGTTTGTGTTTTCTTCTTAAAACATGTTAGAACTGTCTTATAGCCAATTAGCATTTTTATTTATTTGCAAATCCCTGGTAATGTGGCACTACCTGTGCCCAGGGCCTCTAAAACTAAATGCTACTAGTGAGCCCGCAGCACTGATTGTGCCACCCACTGAAGTAGCCCTTTTAGTATATCTAAGGTCTGCCATTACAGCCTATGTGTGCAGTTTTTAATTGTCATTTCAACCAAGTAAATAAACCTTATGCCGGCCCAAATTTTCCATTTTTATACATGTAAGTCACCCCTATGGTAGGCCCTGGACAGCCCAGAGGGCAGAGTGAAGTGTGTTTAAAAAGTTGCAAATGTAGTTTTAAGTTGTCCATGTCCTGGTAGCAGTTTTTAATTTGTAAATAAAAACGTGCCAGTGCCCAAAGCTCTCCTTTGGAGGCAGCGTAATCCTAAAGCCATCTCGGGCCTCTTTCATCCATTTACAGCCACCGTCTGCCCCTTCAGTTCACTCTTGCAGCTTTCTGCTTTCTCCCTTTACGCGCTTTTCTCTTCCTTCATCTTTCCCATATGTGTCTTTTGCTCGCAGTAAATGCCTGATGAGGAAAAATAAATGCTGGCCCTCAAAAATAGGTGGCAGTGTCCAACACCAAAACCACCGGCACAAATTAAGTACTGCCTGGCAGTGAAACCAACTCTTACATTTTTCATTTTTTTCACTACTGCAAGGCCTTCCTCTCCTATTGGATAACATTGGAGTTACCTTATTACATTTAAGGTAACATCCAAATGGGAACAGGTCAACAGTTTATGTTTGGTGTCGCTGGAATTGTAATGAAAAATCCTCTCCTTTGGTAGAGGTGGATTTTTGGTAACAATTTTGAAAATACCACTTTTAGAAAGTTGCAAAAAACAAACAGGAGATGGACAGAAAGCAGAACAAATCAAACAATTACCCCCAATCACAGAACTGGGTTTAATCCATCAGGAACAGGGTCAAGACTGATTTGCATATGGCTGGGTCCAAACTGGGGTGGCGTGGTGAGCAAAAAACTATGGATTAAACCCAGATCTTTGTGACTGGGGGTGAATGTTTGCATTGTTCAGCATTCCGTCCATCATCTGTTCTTTTTTCATTTGGCGCCCCAAGTGGGAAGGGTATGCCCAGATGTGGGTCCCGTGCTCACTGCGCCACTGGATTCAAGCTAGCCTAGCTGATGAAGGGTGTTACCCTGAAACCGGTCCTAGGATGCTTGTTTCCGGTCCAGGGAGGACCTGGCTTGGCAGTTCGGGCACAACTGTTCCCATGAGGAACAGGGTCAATAATGATTTGCATATGGCTGGGTCCAAACTGGGGTGGTGTGGTGAGAAAAAAAAACGATGTATTAAACTCAGATCTTTGTGACAAGGGGTGAATGTATGCAGTGGTCAGCATTCCGTCCATCATCTGTTCTTTTTGCACTTTTAGAAAGTTGGCATTTTCCTGCCTCAGCCATTTAGTGCCTGTAGCCTGTCACTGGGTCATATGACTGGTTGTAGCTGACATTTGAGCTTTGTGTATTCTTCCTAGACAGCCACACACAAAAGAGAGCTTAGGTGTGTCTGGATGCACCATCACTGGCAGATTGGGAAGGCGGAGCTGGGCATAGCCGTACTTACACTTGAATAGGCTGTGTCCTACCTCCACACAAAGGGATACATACTCTCTTTAGATAGTCTAGAGTCCGTTTATTGGAGGCCAGAAACCTGTGCACCTCAACGGAAAACCTCCAGAAGCTTCTCCAGGCGTAAATGTTGGACCTCAGATACCAGCACTTCTGGGCCTGTGGAGACTCTGCCACGAAGAAAGACTGCTGTGCGGCTGAAAGGATTACCACTCTGTTGGACTGCTGCCCTCCTGGACTACTGCCTTGCTGGACTGCTGCCCGCCTGCTTGAGTCAGAGGAATTCGGACATGCAACTGAAACTAGGACTCCCAGAGTGACTCCTCCTCCTCTTCAGAGCCACAGACATATCTATTTTAGAAAACAGCTCAAACCCTATCCGTTTACTTACTAACTGCTTTATTTCTTAAACAGTCTAGTAGTTGGCCTTACTGTTTAGAGCCAAAATACATTCAGGTGTAACTTTGGCCTCTATAAGTATCCTTTATCACATATATATGTGTGTGTGTGGACATATATAAAGCAAACCTAGCTATAAATCAATTGTC
Source organism: Pleurodeles waltl (assembly GCF_031143425.1). NCBI lineage: Eukaryota > Metazoa > Chordata > Amphibia > Caudata > Salamandridae > Pleurodeles > Pleurodeles waltl. The sequence continues at coordinate 342,170,034 of NC_090437.1, forward strand.
CATAATTTGCGAGGTGTGTATGAATAAATGAGGTGGGCATGGGAAGAAAAATAAAGGCATTTCTTAATAATAAGATGGTACTGCAAATATATGGAAAGGAATCCATCTAGAAATCAAATATAATGCTTAGTTCCCCATAAAGCCAAGTTCCTTATTGGTGAGCAAGACAGACCAAAGCAATCTCAGTGACTTTCGCTCCTGAGATTTGATGTGTGATTGGCTTCCTCCATTAAATCTGCCTCTCTGAAAGGTTTATCGAGTTGAAAACGAGCAAATATTGCTTTAGATCTGTTGGAGTATCAAGAGTCCACAAAGATGTATTATCGTTGTCAATGTTAATAGAAGACGTGCAAGGGCTCAATGTCTCTCCAGAGCAGTGCTGAGGGCAGTCTTGATGAGAAGACGTGTTTGAGGCTGGCAGAAAATTGTACTGTAGCTCGGGAGCACCCAATGGCTTGTTTGACCTCTGAACAGGATGAATCTGCTCCATGTGCTGTAATAACGATGTGCCAAGGTGACAGCTGCCAATTTTTATCTGACACACTTTGTAAATTCCCAGGGGAGATTTATTAGGTGAAGATGCAATTAATACCACTCCAAAAATAAGGCCCAGAATGCTTTACTCGAGGCATGTGCGTTCGACTCTGGCTCCATCCCAAAAATGGACCAGCAAGTAAGTGTCATCCGCATTAAAGGATGACTGTAATATGAATATATTGACACCAACAATATTGTGGCATACTTATATCAAGGAGATGTTATAGCGGGATAAAATACTGAAAGTGCATATTGAGAAGTACAGATTTATTATTCCTAAATCCACATTTGCATACCTTGAAGATATATACACCGCATAGGTGCATATATATGGTGATAGGTACAGAAAATGTAGTCTTACCTGTTTATATTTTGTTTTTGACATTCTGTCCCTTCATTACTATTGATATCAATATTCAGGGGGCACATCTTATAGAGTACAGGACACACTACCAGGTTTGTACCTTCTTCCCGCTACAGGTCTACACGGTTTAAAGGTAGTCTCTTCAACATCTGTTTATCCATTCCTGTCCTCAGTTGTTTATCAAATTCTTTTGTGCTCTCCTCATGCTGCAGTGTTACAGAGTCTGGATTTTGATGCCACACCTACTGAAGTTACAGCACTATTCCTTTTAAATCGGCGTATTTCTATGCATCATCATGGAACATCACCAGACAAGACGTAGGCCTGTTTATATTTAGCAGCATTAGTGTTCTATAAATGTACACTTTTCAAAAGTACCAATGTGCAAAGATTACTCGTGCATTTCTAATCAAATTATAGAAGGAGGAGATGGCCTAATTTTCTTTCGCTAAAATAAGATTTGTGTTATCAGTATCTCGGAATGGTATTCTATATCGAGGTGCTAATGAGAGCTACTTTCCTGCGGGTAGGATATCACACTGAAGTTTCTCCTGAAACTGACTAGCGGCATTCCCTCTCCTGGCACAAGACTTCTTTTTAAATTGAAAGATTTATCAGTGCCAGGCACATATCACCTTCCTTTTGCTAGCAAGGCTTACAAATATTGTACATTTTTAGATCTGGTTTAACAGTGCAGCTGTCAGTGAAACCTATTATTATTTTTTTAAACGAGCACTAGAGCTTGCTTTTTTGACCCATTGGCTTTGCCAAGGCCTTGTCAATGTTGTTCAATTTCAGCAAAAAGAAATGCTTTTGCCGATACTTGCTGATAGTGTGCCGCATCAGCATAGAAAACAAAATGACTTGAACTCATGCATGCGGCAAACTGCACGTATGTTTATGTGCCATAATGGGACAGCAGCCCGATGCAATAACATATATATGTACATGAATCACCAGGCATATGTGAACAAATGGCATCAGATTGTAGCCATTTTGGATATGTATTTATTATTCCAAGATGCCAAACTCTGATCTTGAAATGATAAATAAAAAACACATTTAAAAGTACATTACAACAATTTTTTTTGTAAAAGACCACAATGGGAGGGAGGAGAGCAATGGAGGAGCACTTATGGGAAAAACAAGCAACAGTGAGAGCGCAGGGGAACAAAAGAGGATCTTGAGGTGGGGGGGGGCAGAGAAAAAAATTAATACAAAACCAAAAAAGTCAGGTAGCTTGGAGAACCAATGTACAACCAATGTAGCAAACATAAAGCATGTTCAAGTGTGTGGAAAAAGCGCACCAGCAAGAAAACACATGCACTACAACAGAAAGCTGAAAAAAGTAGCTCCCTAAATGTGAGCAGTGGAAAGATGAAAGTCACGTAATCAAAAGGATGGTAAAAAGGCAAGAAGAGGAAGGAAAACTACATAATTAAAAACAAGCAAATAAGACGGACAAAAAAGCCAATCAAGGGTAAGCAATGGGCTTACTTGTACGGCACCTGTAAGTTTTGTTACTGTCCACTTTAGATATTTTAAACAGTTGACAAATACAAGTGGCCTGTAGGTGCAACCTAAACATTCATAGAACAGGCTGTGACTTCAATCAGAACAGGAGTATATTTATCTCACTCTTGCTATTGGCAGCTTGGTCTATCATTCTGCCTCCTGTGGATTCCCTGTTTCACAATGTTTGAGAGACTATTTTACATTTCAAAACATCTCAGAAGTAAACTGATAATCTCATGTTAAATTATTTATCACATAGATACATTTTATCCAGAAAGCAATCATTTGATGCTTTGTTGTTTTCAATGTCGGAAGCTTTTTACAAGTTTTTTTTTAAGTATCAAAATGCAAGTCAAACCTATTGGCTTTGCCAATGCTTGTTATTTCATTTTTACTGAACACTAAGGTTAACCTTATGAGTATCCAGGATATCCTGATTCTAGTGCAAGCAAGAGTTTACAACACAATTGAGATTCTAAGATGTGCAATAATTACCTCAGCTCTGCAAAATTATTTAGACATGTTTCAAAGGGAAAAGAACAGGCACAATTTGCTCAAAGAAAAAATATCAAAAAGAGCCAAATCATAGTAAAAAGATGCACAGTTTCTGATACCATAGCACATTTGATGGGTCATTCCAATCTCACTCCCTTATAATGATGCAGTAGTACCCCACCCAGTAGCTATACCACACGCTTGGAGTATTTACCTGGTGCAAGCAGTCTGAATTGCACAGCACTCTGAATGAGGCTTTAAATACAATTCCTAAGAAACAGGATTTGCAGTACATTTACCTCTACTTAAGAATGGTATTTGACAATGTGCCACTGCAGGTGACATTTACCTCTGTGGGTAAGACTGCACTTCACTTTTCTGTAGGTAGTCTTCTTGAGGGGGGTCGACACATTATTAAAGCAGTTTATCACTTTGACCAACAATTAGTATAAGTCCTGCTATATGCTCTCTAACTGGACTAAGATTCAGACCTTCCAACTCACACAGTGCTAATGTGTGTAATGCGATATCGGCTTCCATAACATGGTCCCCCAGTGAGGAGCCAATATCACATGATGTGAACACAATTAGCTGGAAACCCCTGCTGATAGCAGGTTCCAGCCAACAGTTTAGAGGTTCTGCTCAGCCAAACTCCCTTAGGAAGTTTGAAACCTCTCCAGGATATCGGCGGCAGCCTCTACAACTTTGTTTTGGGTGTTGGCGGGATGGATGGGGGAATCATGGATGGGGGAAATCATGGATGGGGTCGCGGGGCTTAGAGGCAGCAAATTTGAAAGTGCCTCAGGCTGTGCTTGGCACTAAGCCCCACTCACTTCAAGGCCTCGGTTCCCTCCTCACACAGTGAAAAAGTTTCACAAGTTGGCAGGTCTGAGATTAGTTGTGGCATTCTTCAGGGGAGTATTTCAGGGCTCGAAATATTCAAAGGATGTGTAATACCTGCAAACTTTTTGGATTCTATTTGTGTGACTATTTATTAAAAGAGTGTGCCTTTCATTCAGAGCAGGCACGCATTTTTGTGGCACCTGGTTCAGAAATCCACCCCCCCCCCACAAAGCATCTGTTGCGATCTACTGGTAATAGGCATGTTAGATGCCTTGTCATTAACAAATCTACTGGTATTAGCCTCGTTAGATGCCTTGTCATTAATAAACACAACAGACTTCCCGTGAAATCTATAAATAAAGGTTGCAGCCCGAGTGCAGGTCCCTGAAAAACTGAAAGGTTTGGTCAAAAACTGCCCCAACTGCCCCTCTGTCCTTCTGACAGGCCTTATTCAAACGTATCTGCAGTACAGCCAGTCGGCGTTGAGCATAGTGCTGAAACCCTTGAGCCAATTGGCTCTTAGGGGTGAGTCATCATGTGAAGAATGCCTGTTTAATACAGCAACAGTTGGACCCTAATAGAATTGATTATCTTTTTTGCGGTTTTATATAGCGGAAACTCGACCTGAAGGTATTGGAGTGCTTTACATGAGCACCAGTTACGTTACACAAGGACACATTCACTTTTGGTAGGCACTGGCAGATCGAGGGATTTGCCCAGAATCACAGGATGTTGAGCTGCCGCTGAGACTCAAACCTGGTGCCCGAGCTTCAGAGTCAGCAGCTCTGGCCGTTACGCCAAATCCTTCATGGACTGATGTGTGTTCTGAAATGTCAGAATGTTGAGCAGATTCAAGGGCATCACAGGTTACTATCTTGTGGTTTAACTCTCTAATTGCCACAATTTATTCGGTTTCTGCATCTTCTGTTATAACTTCCATGTGGAGTCTCAGTCATCTTCTATTAGATTATGGTAGTCATGAAGACTTTAGAAAGTGGTCACCTGCCTACCAGTGTGGTGGAGGTCTCCAACCAGCAGAGGAGTGGCCACTCAGTCTAGAGATTCCCACCAGCTTGGCAGGAATCAAGCTGGAGAAACTGCTATCACTGACAGAGCTGCAGTACTTTCCTCGAAGCTGTAATACCAACCGACACGTCATGGCACCACTCAGCTTTCATTAATAGCCCACCAGTGTGGAAGGTTGTTCCTGAAACAAACAAAAACCCCGATAAACAATGGCCCTGACACGCAGGGAGTATTAATTCTGATAATGGGAGCCACTGGTCATTTTAATGCCCAATTGTGCCATGCCTCTTAGGGCAGTTACAGGCAAGAAATGTGTGCATACAATGGTCTGCCTAAAGTAGAGCAGCGCTCCTGCTGCACTGACCTGTCAGCCATGTGGCAGATGGCCTGCAGTTCATAGATGTCTTACAGCAGAATCTGCTGAGGTTGGGACAAAGACTCATTGTCTCCAATCATATGAGAGACTCATATGAAATTAATGCCTACAGAGAAGCATAAATCTTATGCATTAAATAGATCCAAGCTGCAAGTCAAATCCCATAGTAAGCCGAGTCCCTATTTCAAGAATTATTTTTATATTTGGAAATTATTCACTTAAAAGTGTCTGTGTTCCGGTCTGTGGTTCCTCTTGCTTTTTGAGAGTGTCTAATAAAAATAAAAGTTGTTTGTTTGAGATTAGTAAATAGAGGAAGTACTGAGGGTAAATATTGAATGTAATAAAGCAAAGGATATGTCTGAATATTTTTATATTAGTGTGGGAAGTATACATTTTAGGAGGGTTATGCTGTGAGCGCTTTAAATTACATCTAAGCATACCATTCAACGTTAATCTTGTTCTTATGAATATTGACCACAAACAATTACAGTTCAGACAAATACTCATCTGAGACAGTGCAGTTCATTTCTTTGTCCTGGCTAAAAGCTACATTTCGTAATTGTGTTGCTTTATCATAAATAACTTATTTAAACAAGGATCATTTTCACTGGACATATGTAATGAATTAATGCTCAAAAGACTTCTATTTCATTGCAATTTCTCCATGGATATTCATACTGTAGGAAATCATACGTACTGCATTTCTGCATACTTCTTAAAATGCTATTGCAGTCTTTGTAAACTGTATTTAGGTATATTTAAGAATAAATGTTGACACGTAAATATATTTTTCAAAACAAATTCTTGGATGCTCCTGCAATCCACACAAGTCATACAGCCAGACTTTTATGGGTCTAAGAGGGCCTCCTCAGGTGAGTATCTATAAGTAAAGAACATCAGGGGATGTGTTGCAATGTCTTCAACTTCGGGCCATGACAGACCCCGGCCCTCTAAGTCATGCAGAGCCTCAAGGCCCATTGCATCCACCTAAGCAATAAGACTCACACTACACACTACAAACCGACAAACTCAGACTGAATCCATCTCACTACTCCTATTGCTAGGGGAGACTTAGTGGTCTTAACAATCACAGACAGGACTGCTACAGCACTGCAATCTAAAGAAGCATTGGCCACGCCAATAGTCTAGCATATATCTGAAAGTGCCTCTTCAGTTACTGGTGAGATTAGGTACCTCACCATGCATGGATTCCATAATTCATCAATCCATTAACTCATTCTTGCATTCAACCAGTGAACCATCTACAATAAAGCATATAGACAAACTCAACAAGAAATTGTAAAATAAATTAAAAGAATAAATGTAGAAGTTTGTCAGGCATGTGCTTGCAATTAAGAATCAGTGGAAAAAAAAAATGCAGCAGAGTGTGGCCATTTTGGAATGGTATGATGATTAATTTTTGTAGCAATCTTAGATGGCTGTTGTGCTGCGTCTAAACATAGTCATTCTGTAATGGTAAATCAATGCTACACTATGGACAATATTCCTCAAGACAGATGCTCAGTTTAGAATCAGCAGACATAGGGAATGTAGTGCATAACGGATGAAATAAGCAGTGAGTGAGTGGCTGGAAGCATTGCCTAGGGGGCTGCTCAGCACTCCAAAACATAAAAACATTTTTTTAAAAAGAGAATGCAAGAAAAAAAAGAGGAGAATGAATAAAAGGCGAAAATGCAAAGCTGAAGTGAAGTGACTGGTAACCGGGCCCTGAAGTGCCCTCAATTTCAGGCAGTTAGGCACATGTAATCAGGAAGAATGCCATCTCTCTGAGAGCAAAAGATCTGATAATTGAAATGGGCTGACGTATTGCCTCATTCCATGTGCTGTCATTCACAACAGAATGTGAATGACACTCAACAGTATATGAACGGCTGAAGAGGGCTGACCTAAGGTCCTTCTGTCTATGTAAACGTATGCATTCGGTTTTATGTTTTTTTTTTTTTTACCACAAGAGCCTGGCAAGCAGGTAAAATGTCAGGCTGGATCTGAAAATTATTTTAATACACACACCACTAAATGCTATGCATAAAGTTACATACCTATAAAATTACAGTTAGTAACACAATATACAGCTCTCCACCTCCCACCAAGTAGCCTAACAAATTCTTGTCAAATGCAAATTTTCCACCCCCCCTGGGTTCGTCAGAGATGATTATCAAACACCAAAACACTTGCCTACTACATCAATCTGTCAGATTCATAATAACTAATCAGCTCTATGGTTGAAATGTTGATTACCTAATGTATGGTAATAGCTGTGCTGTCAAGCCAAACCTGAAAAATCTATGGAGAGTGGCGGAACTATCCATCCTCGGCTGGTCACGGACCTGATGCAGAAACCAAACCTCATTCACACATATTTTATCGCCCAACATATATCCTCTGCGAGCGAGCCTTTCATAGACCATGTGACCTTCTATCAACAACAGAAGCCAAATTATATAAAATGTGTATGAGCAATGCTCATAACATCCGGGCAACTATCCATGCACAAAAACATTAACAGGAATTACTCACCACACACAGTGGCCTGCTGATGTAAGCTAAAAAAACATAATTTGTTCATGGAGAGCACCATTCATCCAACATGGAACACAAACTGCACTTTGAACGCACAGTCTGGGTGCGATTTTGATATAGATCTCCTTTTCTCTCCCATCACATAAACAATCATCAAAATGACTTACCACCATCAATACCAAACCCAAAGAGCACTTCTTCAATCTCAGAATCAATATCACCCTGGTACTCAGGGGAGCATCTTCTCATTTTCACAACTGGAATGTCCGTTATTTGGATTTGCCAAGAAAAAGGTTATGTTAAAGAACCCAGCGCCGTGCTGACTGGATCATTCTCGGCCCCAAGCCTCATGATTACATCACACCTGCATTAAAAGCTGTGCATTACCTCTAAATGAGAGATGTACATCCAAACATTGTAGATTGATGATTAGCCACTTCATGAGTGCACTCCTACTTCCATTTCCAACGTTTTCAGTCTGCACCTTCCTTTCAGGGAAATTAGAATGAAATTTCAGAACTTACTGGCAATCCATCCACACAGATACATTTGATACAATGGTCAGTCTTTGCAATTCAAAGGCTCTATCTATCCTCCTGAATGCCCCTCCAGACCAGCTCACATATGGAGGGAGACATTTTGCAGGGTCCGTAAGACATAACTAACCCTTTGTACTTGTGCCCACCTCAAGAACCTGTCGGTCTTTAGGGTACTACTGAATAATGCCCATGTTATGCCCACCCCAAATTATTAAATCTGAACACCTAGGGTCTGTCTATTTCTCACTGTCCTGTGACAACAAGGTTGCATAGCGTTTCAACATCATGGTTATGCCATTTATTATCATTGACAAGGTGCTAGTTATGAATATGGACTTAACCACTGGAAATAACAAGTCTTTTGGCCATCGCACATTTTCATATTCTTGCCCTACCCTTCTTTATGGTACATAATCTAAACTATAAATCTCCCCATCTTCTATTGAAAAGGGTTCATGTCACAAACAGCTGAAGATATCCAACCCAGTAAACTCACTGTTCTGTCTTTGAGACCACTGTCAAATAAATGTTAATTCTTGTTTTTCATAAGGTGCCTTATGCATGAATAGTACAAAGTATTCTCTCTCCTAACATCAATTAGGTAGGGTGCATAAGTGGAGAAAATGGATAGGGAGAGGAAATAGGAGAGGGAAAATGAAGGGTACACGGACAGCACTTTTGAACAGAACTCCCCAAATCTACCTCCAATATACCGGCCTCTAAGAGGAATCAAGCAGCTAGTGTCGCATTTGCAGAGTGTTGTCAGTTAAGCCTTGTTATGCCATTCTCGCCTGCAGGAAATGTCCTTCACAGAATCTCAAAATAATTGTGCCGTCTCTACCGGCACGTAAACAGATGATTGGCCTTTTCCTGTCCCTTTTAATTTGAGCTGGGTACCAAATGAGGCGGATAGTCTCTGCTCCAGCAGCCTTCTCTGAACCACTTGCATTCCTCTCCATTTGACCTTTGAAATGGAGCTTAGTTCTGGGAAGGAAGAGCAAGACTGCCCTCCATTTGTAGAGCTTACTGCTTTCTTGAGGATTAGCTCTCTTTGATCTAGGTGGATCTACAATAGTAGCACCTATATGTGACAGCTCTCTAAATATAGATGTTAGCCGGTATGGTTTACAAGGTAAAGTAAACAAAAAAGTATACCTCCAGAGCAAGTTACCCCAACACCTTACACCTGCCAAGCTTCCAAAAGTTTAATGCTGCTCTCCGGGACTACCAGTGCACCAGAAATCATCCCTTTGAAATCTGACTGGGGGCCATTTCATCCTCCATATGAGCCACTTGGCACCCCATCTATTGTATTTAGTCACCCAGCTCCTTTGCTGAGGATACCACTCCAGATCCCTTATATTGATCTTGGGTCAGATGAGATCTCAAAAGCACTTTTGCCATTTCAACTTATGTGTAGCTTCATTACAATCTTCTAGCACTGTCATCCCTTCTTTCTGACTCTACTTTCTATTTCTGGACACTGTCTCCACATATTCCTCCTTTGCAAAGTTCTTTTGATGCGGAGGAGTAAAGGTACCTTTCTGGTCCATCCCACCTTTGTACTCTACTGTGCTGCTGAAATTACGGGCCCTCACTTATATCACACAGCAGTGCGCTCCGCCTTGCTGGTATCCTCTGTAGCCTCCTTGGTAGCGCTTCCTCACTGTTTCCTCCTCCGGCACCAAAGCAGGCCAGAGCCACTTATCTGCTCTGGTCTCGATAACACCAGCATCTCCTGGTCAAAGCAATGGGAGCCTCTGATGTTCACTGAACTCCCACTGATGTGCCAAATCCGTCTGCTTTTGCGGCTCAACACTCTCACGGCAGAGCGGGCACAGAGGAGTAACCTGATGCAAGTGGGTGCCATCTTGGAAGAACCATCGCAAGTGGCATAAGTTTGCATCAGTCTCGGAGGCCAACACCAGCTTTCGCCACCCCGTGTCCTCTGCTCCCACAGCCAGTGGCTCAGAAGGCTCTAGCACCCACCTCTGGACCCCAAAATGGAGTAAGACATGTATGGAGCACACAAAATGGTCATCGCCCTGCTTCTGGCTTCCCCCCTTAAACTGGGCTCTCAGACTGCTTGCTGCAGCATGTAACGCTTTACAAAAAATAACAATAAAGTAACGTAGTCCTGCACAGGCTAACATAACTATATGTGTTAAATGGTAGAATCCACTGTTCTCTCCTAGACTAGTGAAAGGTCTGCTAATCAGTCCATCACAAGAATAACACAGAAAAGTCAACCGTGCAGTAAGATGTTAACAGCACGTGAATGCATAACATACAACCTAGACATGCATAAACATTGAAGCACAACTGCATGGTCATTTTAAGGAAGCAGACAATATATGTATGCTTACCATTCCCACATAATACATCTTCATATGAAATTGAGCCTTCTCTATGACTGGCAATGCCACCACTCTTTATTGGGCTGATGATGATACTCTCACTTGGTCAAACCACAGTATAGGTGTAAGGTTGATGAAGAACAGTACCTAACATTAGTTTCCCACAATTCTGCAGGGTTCTCTTCTAAAATCTATTTTATTGACTTCCCAGTTAAATACAAAATGCTTTGCCTGGCGCATTGCTGCAGTTTTACTTCTGCTCCTACTCTCCTATCCAATGGTTCACCTGTTTCAACAAATTAGACAGTTGTGCCTGGCTAACCTTTCTCTCTTAAAAGTCCCTGTATCTTCAAAACAAGAACCTGCAGTAAAATGTTCTTGCTCCATCCTAGGGGAATACTCTCCAGCTAGTCCTCACTATCAACAGCTCCCACCTTGCATGTCGAAGATATAATGAAACCTTCACTTTATCCTTTAGGTCCCATGCAATCTTGACACATCTTTCTAAAGTTTCTTCCTAGTAAGGTAAGAGCACTTTACAATACTTTTTTTTGCCATACCACTACATAAGAGCAGACTTGAAGGCTGCTGACAAGAGAGGGTCGCTCAGTCCTGTTCTACAAACAGTAATCCCATAAATGTTCTTGAGCCACAGAGAAGCTTATTTCTGCTTCAACCAAGGGAAGAGCATTGTCTGGATGCGCAAAGGAGCAAAGGGTCTTGGCAAAGGGGGCACCAAGATGCATGGGAAGGTGCTTTGGGACAACATCCCAGGCATCACCAGCCTGCCATTCGCAGACTAGCGTGTCATGGTGGCATCAAGCAGATCTCCGGCCTCATCTATGAGGAAAGCTGTGATGTGCTCAAGGTTTTCCTGGAAAATGTAATCCAGGACGCAATCACCTACACCGAGCATGCCAAGAGGAACACTGCCATCGCCATAGATGTGGTCAAACCCTTGCTCACTCCGGAATTCCGAATGGCCCTCAAGACCTGGCTGTTCGACTAAGCGTCCGGGACCTGCAAGCACCTCAATACCATATTGGGTGTTTAGCTGCGCTTTATAAATCCTGATTGATTAATTGAAAGAAACCAAAAGTATACCATAGACACTGAAGAACCTCAACCATCACTCAATAAATATGAGAATGGCTAAATCGTTTATCTGAAAAACTCATCCTTTAAAATATCGGTGCATTTGGCCACTATTTGATATTGCTTCGGAAAGAGAGTCAACCAACAACAGGTAGAAATATGAACTACAAATAAGTGTATACAGCACACCCTCCCAGTAAGCAGAGAGAGTGCATTTCACATCATCAAAATGAAAGGAAAAAATTACCTAGGTGTGATATTTTGCTATAATGTGTTCAATGTGCAAGCTGATGAAAGAAACTATGAAGGTCTGTTTAGAATGCAACGTAAGCACATAATATTGCCACAAGTTGTCGTTAATAATAGCAGAATAGCAATTTGTGAGCTGTGCATCGATCATGCTGATCGTTCATTAGCCTTATGTGTTGCATCCCTGCATGCATGCTTGTCGATAAGTGAGGGCTCCATCAACTTTTATATCGCAAAGCACCATGATGAAATGTATTTAGAGGGCAGGTGAGATCTCCCAATACTAGAGTTCAATTCCTACCCTTTCTGTGTAATGAAAACTTTGGGCCTTATCTAGAGTTTGGCCAGTAGCATCTGTAAAGGTTAATTTTGAGGGGAGGATGTGGAAGAGGGAGAGAAAGAGAGAGGACAAATAGAGCTGAGGCATATGCCCCATCGATGCCCCCTCCTAGGGACACTAGTGGGTTTAGCTGATGGTACCGAATTCCGTCCATCATAGTGGAGGAGGACATTCCTCCACCACTCTGACGAACTACCATCCACTAAGCTTAGAGATCACTTCCAGCCCATCTTGAAAGGATCTATCACAACGGTTCTTTTAAAAGGACACAAAAGGTTTGCTGGCTTGCCGCCATCAGTTTTTAAGGCTGTCAACCAAACATTTTTGTTTTCTAAAACAACCGCCCAAAGTAGGAGTTTATTTAAAAAAAAAAAAAAAACTTTGTCCCAGGGCGTGGGGGTCATTCTAGTCTTTTTCTGTACATCACCACTGGGCTTCTCCTGGCTATGATGGACCAAAAAAAAAAGCCCGTGCCCTTCCTCCGACTGCCTTTACTACTTTGGACCTTAATGGAAAGGTTTCCATTGACATTTCTGGGAGCATCGAGCTGGGGTAGGTGGAGCCGCCAGTCGTGGGAATTATTCAAACCACATTGGACCACGCTAGCTTGGTGCCTTACCCGCCGAGGCCCATCCACTAATATGAGGAGGGTTGCTGCCTAATGCGACATTCCCGATTATAGGTTACATATAACTTTAAGATTAGGTAGGTTTATTGGTCCTTAAGAATCGCACCAGATCTTATAGACTAAAAAGCGAGAAACATGTCGACCTTGATTCAATAGTAGTACAGGGGATCCTGTACTTACATACACTACACTCTAAGTTGAGAGGCTTAGTGATAGTTACCAATACTTTTTCTTTTCCAGTTTTTTTTTGGGGAGATTAGACCTTATCTTGCTCCCTCCCTTCACTTCTGTTTTTAATCATGACAGAGGTTAGATATCCTAATAAAATACGTTTTACCTCTAGTCATTTTTAACAGCGCTCCTTTTCTTTTTGCATACCAATCCTACATCATTTCATACACTGACCGGCTATTATTCATTATCAAAAGATCTCCGGCAAAGAGCCCCTGGGTGGGGCCCGTCATGCATTGCAGTGCCGGCCTGACGAGGAGCATAGCCCAATGATGAAGCATGTCACCAAATGGTGAGTGAGGGCTCTTGTTCCAAAAGATTTGGATTTTCAGGAACTTTTGAACTATAGGAATTCGTTTTTTTAGTGGAACTGTGTATACCTTTTTGATTTACATGTTAGATGGGAGTACTATACACAGGACCAGGACTTTTTTACCGAATCTCCCATGTCTCTTTACCCCTCTTTTTCTTGGTGTTTGATGATTCCATTGACATAACCAACAGGGACCCCATCAACGGGAAGTTTATGATCTACCCATCTCCAAATGAGCCAGACATACCAAGAGTTAGACAGACAGGGTAGTCCATCATGAAACGAATTGTCGTGCCAGCCAAAGTCTACATCAGGCCTATTGTTTTCATTTCTGTCATCTCTCTTCCAATTTGCTAATACAGGGAAAAATTAGATTGGACTCATGAATCTACCCTACAATTGGGGTTTTGATTTTACAAATATATTCTTGGAGATGTCATCTAAAACTATAAGCCACAATTTATTTATTCAGAGCCTTTCATTGGTAGCCTCATTTTTGTACCGGCTGGGACATAAAAATATTGGTCACGCTGGTAAAACCCGACCAGGCGACAACCTTAGACACAGGCCATAATTTGAATAAAAGGTCTGCCTGACGCTGACCATATGTTCTTTAAATGTTCTTTGTTTCACTTTCAAGAATCTCTTATTCTGTCAGTCGAGGATCACCAACACAAGGGTTCCAGGCCACTTTAAGCAAGACACCATGATAGCCATTCTGGAAATTCTGGTAGCACTACTTGATGAACAAAGTATATCAAGATACAAAGTTTCCAATAAAAGCCTGCGGGGCTTGATCAAAATACTGTAGTCTCCTCAAAACCAGTCATACTGGTTGAGACTTATCATATCTTATATTTAACCAGTACAAACAATTGCAGAGGACTGAAAAGTAAACTCTAATCTCTTTTTTAATAGGTGTTTATTGATTTTTTTCAGTTTAGTAGTGCAAAAAAATAAGAATGCATACCACAAATAACTAGGCTCATATCATTAATACTTGCATGGAGCTCAAATAGGTGCTCTAGTATTCTTGGAACACTGCAGTTCTTTCTGTACATTTTTATTTTTACGCCCATCGAGTGTCACTGTACCAAGGATGCTTGATGAGGCTGCAGGTCATTCCTCCCTTAAGCTCTCCTGTATTGAGCTATCAAGGGACGGCAGCAACAACCCACTCCTGCCAGAAAGGATCTGGTAAATGAAAGGTGTTTTTTTTCGGTACCTGAGATGTATTCCTCTAGTAGCACCAAGTACCTGTAAAGGAATCAAATGAGCGAAGCTGTGTCTCGTCCTTGGTTCAGCATGCTTCCCTCAAAGAAGTAATAGAAAAGGATGAAGAATGAGATGGGAAGGCAAACAATATTATTCTGGATCCATGCTACTGTGTGGCCATGGCAGACTATGGCACAATTATTAAATGCAGTCAAAGTGTGATTCGATCCATGTCCCACTTCCTCCAATACTATTGAAATTACACTTGATTATCTGTAGAATGCAAGGTCAGAGTCGCTGCGCTACACGGGTAAGCCAACATATACCTCAACGGTCAATGCCCCATTCCTACTCTCTGCAACACGCATGTACAAACACAGGCACCTCAAAAGTACTGTCAGACTACACGAATGTCATATACATCACGGCACTCAATAACATGCCCCACCAATATCCTTCATATCACTCATGGTAATTAATGTCACATACACATTCTGGCAGACAGCAGATGGAATAACTACCAACAACATTGATGCAATATTCCCAGAAACGTGGCTCGCACCCACCATCTATGATGAGCACGTCCCAGAGGACCTTACAATCCTGTCCCAAATATGTACCCACATACTGGTGTTGGCATTACAGTACTGGAAGATGCCCACCAATTTGTGGCATGGGGTGAAAGGTCCCTAGTTGCTCGCCAAATTACAAATCTGATGCTTTTTAGGGGCAACCTTGGTTTACTAAATGCATGGAGCAAGCTTCAATTGGTCCCCCTACCAGCTGGGTATCATGTAGGATTTAATGCACTCACATTCACAACACATTTTGTTAGCGTTCCGCTAGGATGACTGTGAATGAAACAATCATTGTTAGTAGGATTTTGGCTGCTGCCTATGAAGAAACAACAGCAACAGTACCATCCTACCCCTCTTAATTTCTCTGCTTATTTTTTTCTTTAGGTCCTTTCTTGTGGTAATAAACACGGATTCCTGCCAGGGCAAGCCCCTGGAGATTTGTATGCACCTGATGTGACGTAGCCACCAGCCCTCAGAGTGCACTCTGGGAGTTGATCTATGTCTGACCTTCTAAAAAAACACCTTTTGGGATATATAGTCTACCCAAACAAGGTTGACTGGGGTTTCAAACTTCTATAATGCATTGACACTGTGTGGCAGTAGGCTAATGTCCAACTGAGAACTTCTGGAAGCTGGAGCTCCACTCCAGCTCTGGGACGCTAAAATGACTGGGCCTGCATAGACCCCGGTGTTCCCCTATCTGAATGTTGAGCTGTGTGATGAAAGTTTCCTCAAGGCTTAAGACTAAAGTTAATTCCCTGCTGGGCTACAATGCTGCTGCTGATTGTACCTGGCGGCTAACCACCTACCACAGACTGAGTACCCAACATCCTGCCTAATGGTCAGGTTTCCATGCAGGAGCAAAAAATCATGCAAACCCACCTTAAACTCTTTTAGGCACACAGTACATAATTCTACCTCATCTACAGATCCTCTGGCTAAAAAAAAAAAAGCATCCACAAAAAGCTCTTTGCTTGCTCAGGCCCTTCCGTCTCCCAGGAAACACCTACAACAAGACCATGAAGGAAGCACCCGCAGTGCTTAGGAACCTCATTGATTTCACCATGCACAGAAACAAACCAATACCTTCAAGGGGTAACACATTAAACCCTCTTCCCATCATTCTTTACGTAGCTGGGTAGATACTTGCCAAGATTAAGAATGTAGCCATGCTACTATATTTCACATGACTATGTGCAACCGCTCACAAACCACATTGATGTATTCAGCATTACAAATAAAACTCCTGCATGCAAGCACTTGAAATCATCACAAGCTATGTTCAGGTCATTAAAGTACTTTCCACCATGATAATGTAAACATGTTGTGCTGAGCACTCAAAGTCACCTTTATAGCTGGCACCAACACCCATCTAGACTCAAAGCACTAAGGCCCTCACCTGTTCACCCATTCAGCCATCCACAGCAAGCGCTTTAACCTGTTGGGTGCGGGCGTTGGCCACTGGCGGATGCCCACACTACCTCCCTGGTGCAGGTCACGACCAGTAGCCGACACCAGGGAGGGGGTTAAAAAATCCTTTGGTGCATCGCACTCGAGGATTTTTTTTTAAATACCCTGGGAGATACAGAAGTTCTTCCGTGTATCCCCCCCACACCCCTCCTGCCCCTTTGTGACATCTGCATGCCGCAAGGCACGTTGATGTTACTATCTGTTTCCTCCATCAGAGCAGGAAGCGGTGACTCTCCCCTTTCAAACGAGGCCTTTGCAAACGGGTTTCCTGGCCAGGAAACCCTCACTAGACACCAGAGATTTCACTTGGGGTGGGGGTCGTCCCCTTCAGCAAACGGGCCACCCTCCTCGAGGGCACATTTTTTTTTTATTTTTTTTTTAAAGTAGGTTTACCCCTGGGGGGGACCCCCCAGGGGTGTAAATTTTTTTTTTTAAACATTTTTAAAATATAAAATAAAAACAAAATTAAATGGACAGGCGTTGCTCGTGAGCAGGGCGACCCCCTTTAGGGGCAATAATTTTTTTTAACAGCTATATGGTTTCCCTGGGGGCCACTATAGCCCCCAAGGAAACCATATAGCTGTTAAAAAAATATATAGATCTATATATCTATAGATAGATCTATATATAGATACACCTATCTATATATATATATATATATATATATATATATATATATATATATATATTCATAGATATAAATATATATATATGTGATTACTTTTGTCAACGTGTGTGGTTTCCCTGGAGGCTGAGACCGGCCCCCAGGAATACCACACCCAAATATAAAAGAGATCTCTTTATATATATATATATATGTTTTATATTCACCACCAGTTCTCTTGCAGTTGCAGCTTGCGTCTTCAAAACAATGCACATACTTCAACTGATGCATTTCAACTGTAGCTTTTAGGCAGCAATAAAAAAAAGTAACTCTTGTGATTATGTTTCTGCTAGAAAAGGATCTGACTTAAGTCTAGTGGCAGTTTTGATGCCATAAAGAAGCTCAGAAGGTTTATATGCCTACTGAAAGGATCAAAACTGTATTATAGATGAATAGCTGAGTGGATTAGTAAAGCCAGCCATTACCTGCGCTATAATACAAATGAAATGTATGTGCAGGGGGCTATGAAGAGAGGAAAGGCACTTTTGCTAGGTAATAGTAGGGAATCCGAGGAGGAGGTCATTGGAGTGGGAGCACCAATAATGGTTGTTGGATAGTGCGCTCGAGGCGCTAAAGACTGTGCCGATTTGTGACAAGGTGAAGTTATAGTGTGGCCTATTAGTTTTTTTGAGTGTCTTGAAAGAACATGCTGATTGAGGGAAGAAGCAAAGGTGAGGTGACCTCTACTGTTGCAGGTATCAACCACCAGCAATTTGAGACTGTCTACGTAGGCTAGTGTTTTAGAGCAACAGTTTAGCCAGTAGCAGAGATGGCATCTCGTTGGATGACTGTTGCTCAAGCCCTAACTCAGGTTATAGAGGGCAGCTCTGACGTAGGATCAGAGACTGAGACAGCATCTGAGGGACAGAGCACTGGCGCAGACTCTTGGAGTGATTTTTCAGTTGGAGTCCCATTCGATAACTCCTCTTCCAGTGATTATGAGGGAGGTGACGAGGACAGTCCTGCTGTCCCTTCACAAGCACAGTCTTTGCAGCGGGACAATAGCGCGTTAGCCCAACCCAGACAGCAGGTGCATGCGGCGGCAAGCACAGAGAGAGTGCTCTCTTGGGAGCTCCCCAATTTAGTTCAGCCCCATATTCCACCACCCAAATCGTATTGTGGAGACATCAAAATTATCTATCACAAAATAAAATGGCTTTGTAAGGCAGTCACATGCGTTTTTGGTCCTGTGCTCAGCGGCCATATAGGGAAACATACCAAACCCAGACATTTTTGGAAATTAGACATCTGGGGGAGTCCACAGAGGTGTGACTTGTGTGGATTACCCAAAGTTTTCTTACCCAGAATACCCTGAAAATCCAGAATGTTGAATAAAAACTGTATTTTTTCTTGCATTTCTGTTAAACAAACTACAGGAATATGCTGGGATCCACAAAATTCCTACCACCCAGTGCTTCACCACCTGCCCTGATAAAAACGCTACCCCACTTGAGTGCCTGCACCTAGTGCCTGCATCAGGAATGGATCACCCCAGGGTCAACAGTTGCCCTCATGTAAGGACCAACATTGACCTTTGTTTGATCTATTCCTGTTGCGGGCACTAGGCCTACCCACACAAGTGAGGTACCATTTTTATCGGGAGACTAGGAGGAATACTGGGTGGAAGGAAATTTGTGGCTCCTCAGATTCCAGCACTTTCTGTCACCGAAATGTGAGGAAAAAGTGTTTTTGGGCCAAATTTTGAGGTTTGCAAAGGATTCCAGGTAACAGAACCTGGTGAGAGCCCCACAAGTCACCCCATCTTGCATTCCCCTAGGTGTTTAGTTTTTAAAAATGCACAGGTTTTGTAAGTTTCCTTAGGTGCTGGCCGAGCTAGAGGCCCAAATCCACAGCTAGGCACTTTCCAAAAAAAACATGTGATGTGTCCATGTTATGTTTCCTGTTGCTGACATTAAGCCTACCCACGCAAGTGAGGTACCATCTTTATCGGGAGACTTGGGGGAACACAGAATAGCAGAACATGTATATTTGCTCCTTTTCTTTCTCTACATATTTTCCTTCCAAATGTAAGACAGTGTGTAAAAACGATGTCTATTTGAGAAATGCCCTGTAATTCATATGCTAGTACGGGCACCCCGGAATTCAGAAATGTGCAAATCACCACTGCTTCTCAACACCTTATCTTGTACCCATTTTGGAAAAACAAAGATTTTCTTGATACCCATTTTTCACTCTTTATATTTCAGCAAATTAATTGCTGTATGCCCGGTATAAAATGAAAACCCATTGCAAGGTGCAGCTCATTCATTGGCTCTAGGTACCTCGGGTTCTTGATGAACCTACAAGCCCTATATATCCCCGCCACCAGAAGAGTCCAGCAGATGTGACAGTATATTGCTTTCAAAAATCTGACATCGCAGGAAAAAGTTACACAGTAAAACATGCAGAAAAATGGCTGTTTTTTTCACCTCAATTTCAATATTTTTTTATTTCAGCTGTTATTCTCTGTAGGAAAACCTTGTAGGATCTACACAAGTGACCCCTTGCTGAATTCACAATGTTGTCTACTTTTCAGAAATCGTTAGCATTCATGGATCCAGCATTGGTTTCATGCCCATTTCTGTCATTAGCTGGAAGAAGACTGAAAGCACACAAAAAAATAGTAAAAATGGAGTATATCCCAGTAAAATGCCAAAATTGTGTTGAAAAGTGTGATTTTCTGATTCAAGTCTGTCTGTTCCTGAAAGCTGGTGATTTTAGCACCGCAAACCCTTTGTTGATGCCATTTTCAGAGAAACAATCACAAGCCTTCTTCTGTAGACCTTTTTTCCTTTTTTTTTTTTTTTTTAAACTACATTTTCACTGTATTTTGGCTAATTTCTTGGTCTCCTCCAGGGGTACCCACAAACTATGGGTACCTTTAGGATCCCTAGGATGTTGGAAAAAAAGAATGCAAATTTGGCTTGGATAGCTTATGTGGGCAAAACGTTATGAAGGCCTACCTGCGAACTACCCCAAATAGCCAAAAAAGGGCTTAGCAATTGGGGGGTGGGGAATTGGGGGAGGCCCAGCAGCTAAGGGGTAAAAAACAGACAGTACCCAGTATGGTATAATCATGGGCTGAGTGCTAGCTAAAAACAAATGCAGAAACTCAGAAAATTGAAAATTGAAAATGTAATACAAAAATCCTCTTAAGTCGTTCAAACACCGAAAACTGCTTGCCAGCGTGCACACATCCTCAGCAAATTTAAAATGACTTCTAACTTGATAATATAACCCAAAGCCACAAAAAGACTAAACATTTCTGCAAGGCTATAAAACACAACATCATTCAAGCACCCAATTAATGAATCAGAGGATAACCGTTTGTTTTTCAATCAGGTCATTTTTTTTTTTTATTCTACAAAGGTTTTTTCTGCCATTATGTGAGCCTTGAATGCCAGAGGCTGTGAATATGCCGAGTCCATTAACTTTCCTTATCTTGATGAATCTGCAACAAACGTGTCGAAATGTTTAGGATTGCCTATAAACGTTAAGACTGTTGTGTGCAGGCACATACGGATTGCCGGGCAGAAAGATTTTTAGTAGCTGATTAGTTAACAGTTTTTGGGTCTCAACTGCACCTATGATAGTGGACATGGAAAGCACGGTAAAAGAATAAGGTATAAGGAGACAACTTCACCTGTCACTTCCTGGACAGAAAAAGGAAGAAGCTTGAGGCACATATTAGTAAGTCCTGGTGGGTCCCCACCCCTCAGTCCCCGATGGCTGTGGTGTTTGAGTATGCTTTTTCTAGATGTATCTTACTTGTGCGACACACCAGTGCTAAGGAAGCCAGGAGACGGTAATTTCTAGTCCTGGTGCTCCCATGATGTGCTTTCAGATTTCTTAAGGCGTTTTTGACAATCCTATGAACTAAGATAAGACTATGTGGTCTTTCCTTTTCACCAGTTTTTCTCTCAACACACTGCACACCTTTCTCCACATCACACGCAAATCTTGTTTCCACATCACCATCCTCATGCATTATGGTGCATGGAGATCCTTCTGTTGCCAATTCTAGCCTAGATCATATCCTGGAGGTGGAGCTCTATTTAGTATCATGGTTTATGATGTCTATGGATATACTGGCCCATGACTTAATCCTTTCTAGAGTTCTCTCTCCTTCTGCTACAATCTGCACTGCGTTCCTAGTTCTCTATTTCTCTTCTTGCACCTGCTGGCTTTCATAGTCTTTCCCTCTCCAATCACTCCCTCCATTGGCGGATCCCTGGTACCCTTTGATAGGTTAAGTCCTCAAACCTAGCTCTATCTACTGCACTCGCTCCTTCCTTAAACTATCAGCTATTTCTTTCCTCTGAGCTGAGAGCTGGTTGCTCTTGTAACCATCTTTACTGCTGAGACTCTGCACGACCATTGCTGTCTTGCTGCTTGGCTTTAAGGTTTGATCCTAGTTATGTGTGTTTTGGGTATTCATTATTACTTGTTTTTTTTTCAGTAGCTGTTTTACTACTGTAGCATGTCTGTGTCTCTTCCTTGTTGGTGTAGCCTGTAGAGGGCGCAGGCAGGGCTAATATCGCAGCCTGTGACCCACGTGCGGCCGCAAATACAGGAAACAAAACACGCAGATCCGGCATGTACTTTTGCTGGCGGAAAAGACCATGCGGGTCCCGTCTCTATTTATTTTATAGCCCCTCACTCCAGACAACGTACCACGTAACGGAGTGGGGCAGTAAACAAGGTAGGGTCTGAGTGGCTCTCTCCATACCCCCCAGGTTTTAGTACGTCATTACCAACACCCGAACAAGAGACAAACCACATTAAGCAAAATAGATAAACAGAAAAACAAAAGGAGAGAGAGAGAGACTGAGAGTGAGAGATAGAGAGAGAGAGAGAGAGAGAGAGAGAGAGAGTGAGAGAGAGATAGAGAAGAGAGAAGAGAGAGAAAGAGAGAGAGAGAGACACACCACCTGACGCCTCAGTCCTCTTCAGCACAGGAAGTCCTTCAGCCGCTGGCTGGGATTATGGTTAGGCCGCAGGTGGTACCTGGTGCGTCCGTCTCGGGGCTCAGACCTCCCAACTGGCTGCGTGTCTGGGGAACAAACCCCGACCGGGACACTGCGGCACCCAGCAAAACAAGTGTTGCCGTCTCCGGTTTCAAACGCTCCGCACTCTTCTTCCTTTCCTCCTTCTGCGGCAACACCCTCCTCCGAGGGCACCACCTTCCGGAACCACGACACGTTCCTTGTCACCTGCACGGCAGTCACCATGGTCCCTACAATGCTCTCCACCCTCCAAACATCGGGCTCAAACGGGGTACGAAACTTTTATCCTGGGCGGCGGTCCTTCAGAATGACCGTATCCCCTACTTGCAGATCGGGACACTTCGCTCTCCGGTTAGCGCTGGCTTTAGCGTTAGTCATTTCTCTCTTCTCCTGCGTCTTAGATATGTCTAAGACAGCAGGATGCCAGCCTCTATCCGCTGGTAAACAGTCTCTGGGTGGCGAGATGAGCAGCAAGGCTGCCAGGGCACACCCAGTGGTGCGGTGGGGGGTCTGTCGGTAAGCCCTCAGGAAGGTGTGGAGGCAGAGCTCGGAGTTCTCTTGCTGACTCACCCCGATTCGCAGGGCGCGATTCATTGTTCTCATGAAACGCTCTATGTCCCCATTCGCCTGAGGCCATTGCGGGGTGATCCTTCTATGCGTTATGGCCAGCGAGCGTAAGTAATCATGGAACTCCTGACCATGGAAAGGGGGTCCATTGTCAGTTCGTATCTCGTCAGGCAAACCCAAAAAAGCGAATGTCTTCTCAAGAACAGGGCGGACGTGTTCAAAAGCCGTTGACACCACCAGTTCCACCACAGGGAACCGCGTGCACGAGTCGACCATCACAGCTGTCAGATGTCCATCTGGAAAAATGCCAAAGTCCAGACTGATCCTAGACTAGGGGCGAGCGCTGGACGGCTCAGTCACAACAGGAGCGGGGACAGCTTCCTGAGCGGTAATGGCGCATGTATGGCATCTGCCTATCACGTCGTCCACCATGGGTTCCAAACCTGGGAACCACACCTTGCTTCACAGACACGCCTTCGTCTTTGCGGTTCCTTGATGGCCTTGGTGCGCCAATTCCACCACTCGACTCTGCAGGCTGCGGGGTATCACCAAACGTTGTCCTCTTAGGAGAAGACCCTCTGGACTCACCGAGAGCTCCAGCCTCACTTTCCACAGGTGTTGCATCGCTCTTCTAACATCCGGGTCAGACACGGATGGTTTATCAAGGAAACGTTTCCAGGAACGATTGTGTAAGGCCTCCTTTGCACGGCTTATGAGGGCATCTCTAGCTGAGGCGTCAGCAATTTCAGCCACTGTGAGAGCCGTACGGCAGGCCATGTTCACTAACATGCTTACAAAACTCTCCACCCGCCCGTCCACTTCATCTGATTGTTCCTCGGAGCACAGTGGCAAAGGCTGTCGCAACAGATAGTCCGCGGGATTGTTGACCTCCGGGCGGTAGACCACTTGGAACCGATACGGTTGCAGAAGTACAGCCCACTTTTTGATGTGTGGAGGAGCAAGCCTGGTGGAGCCTGCGAAGAGGGACACCAACGGCTTGTGATCGGTGACGTCTCTGAACTTGTTTCCGCATAGATATAAGTGGAAATGCTGACAGGCCCACCTAATGGCTAACGCCTCTCTCTCAATTTGTGGGTACCGAGCCTCCGTGTCTGAGAGGGCTCGGCTGGCGTAAGCTACAAGCGTCCATTGCTAGTGACTTTGTTCTTGCAGCAGCACTGCTCCTAGCCGAACAGGGCTGGCATCCACTACCACTTTGGTTCTCCTCTGTGGGTGAAAATAAGCCATCA
Organism: Pleurodeles waltl; assembly: GCF_031143425.1. NCBI lineage: Eukaryota > Metazoa > Chordata > Amphibia > Caudata > Salamandridae > Pleurodeles > Pleurodeles waltl. The sequence goes on from NC_090437.1 coordinate 342,194,233, forward strand.
CTGCTGTGTCCAGTAGGGCTGTTTTCACGGCCCGGAAAGCTTTGTCCTCCTCCGGACCCCACTCCCACGGGATATTGGTCTTCATGAGTCGCCGGAGGGGATCGGAGAGGGTGGCAAGATTGGGGATGAACCTCCCGCAGTATGTCGCCATCCCAAGGAAACTCCTGATCTCAGTGGCATTGCGGGGTATCGATGCTCCTTTTATGGCTTCCACCTTCTTGGGGTCGACTCTCAACCCCTCCCTCGAGAAAATGTAGCCAAAAAAGTCCACGGAGTTGCAGTAAAATGCACATTTTTTCTTATTCAGCGTTAACCCAGCATTTGACAGTCACTGGAGGGTATCTCGCAGGTGCCTATGATGGTCTGCCAGAGTGCTGGAGAAAATCAAAATGTCATTGCTTAAGTCGATAACGCCTGCCAGACCGAACAGAGTCTCTCGGATGGCGTTCTGGAAAATCTCAGCCGCGGATGAGACCCCAAAACTTAACCGTCTATAATGACAGAGCCCCACATGTGTCGAGAAGGTGGTAATAATGTGGCTCTCCGGGGTTGGTTCTAGTTGGTGGTATCCTGAGTTCAAGTCTAGCTTGGAGAACCATTGAGCTCCGTTCAAGTCTGCTATTATGTCGTCCATGGTGGGTGTGATATGGCGCTCCCGTTTGATTTCACTGTTGGGGAGGCGCATATCCACACAGAAACGAATGGCTCCGGGCTGTTTGGGCTTTGGGGCGATGACCAGAGGTGAAACCCAAGGCGTAGGCCCACTCACTTTTTCTATTACCCGTGGCTCTTCAAGGGTCTGTAGTTCCTGTTCCACCCGAGGCCTCAGGTGAAACGGCACTCTCCGATGTCTCAATGTTGTGGGGTAAACAGTAGGGTCAACATGAAGGTGAAACTGCTTGCCCTTCAGCTTCCCCAATCCACAGAAAAAGTTCTGGGAACTCCTCCAGCACTGCTTCGGCGTGTGAATCATGCACCTGACGGGTGAGGAACACCAGTTCTAGATCTTCGGCTGTGTGACACCCTAGGAGTGTACCTTTCTTCCCTTCCGCCACATGGAATTTTGCTTGCGCAGAGTGTCCATCGCTGCCGACAGTGACTTCTATTGTCACTCTGAGTGGAAGCAGTTCTACGCCACCGTACACGTATATCTTGGTGCAGCACAGTTTAAGCTCTGGCAGAGGAGACAATTTGTTGTATTACTCAAGGTCCATAACATTGACCGATGCTCCGGTGTCAATGAGTGCCAATATCGGCGTGTCGTTGACTGTTATGGTGCACATGGGAGGAGGCCGCCGCCTCTGATCCCGTCTGTCAGCAAAGGAGACCACAAATATTTCCTCCTCTTTCTCGTTGACATACGCAGTTGCTCCTGTTTCGTCATCCAGCGCCACCTGTTTTACCACTGCCCTTCGCGTGGAAGTGGTTCTGGTCCGAGGTCGCCCACCCCGGCAGACCTTGGCGAAGTGGTTGGGTTTGCCGCATCCGGAGCAGTTCTTGTCTTTCGCCGGACACACACCTGGCGTGCGGTGTTCACCACCGCAATTGCCACACCCCTTTTCCTCCATTTGGGCCTGCTGAGCCATACGGGGGAGCTTTGACGGCGGGAGATGGCGGCAACTTGGTCTTCCTTTATGGGGCCCGGTTTTGTTCGGCGTGGAGCAATGAATGACCATGCCAGGGCGCAGCCATGTCCTCAGCGCGGCTGTTGGATAGCTTGTGCGATCGCGCTAGGTGAGGATGTCATCAAGCGAGATACCTGGTTGTCGTAGGATCAGCTTTCACAGCGCTGAGGAGCGACATCCCTGAATTATCTGCGACCAGATTTCTTCGTGGTGATTGATACCTGTGCAGGTGCTTGCCAGCTTGCGCAGGCACGCGTAGAACATGTCCACCGATTCGGTGTCGGTCTGCTGGGCCTGCCGCAGCTTGAACTTTTCATAATCAGGGTTGAGCTGCGGGCCAAAGTACTTGTTAAGGGCTGCTACTGCCGCGTCGAAGTTGTTGTCATCCCCCGTCTCCTGCAGCATTTCGAACAGATCATAGAGCTCATCGCCCCCGAAATGCAACATCAAAGACCGTTGCACTGCACCATCTGTCTCACGTGTGGCTCGGAAGTAGTGTCTTAGCCTTCCATGCCAGTGGCACCATGGGGTCGCAGCTGTGGCAGGGTTTGCCAGCTGGCTAAATGGTGGTAGCGCGGTGACAGACGAGTGAGACCCATGCTGGTGGGCTGGGCGGTGGGCGTCTGCATCTGGCAGGGAACTCATGATCAGGCTTGGGACTTAGCCTTCTTCTCCTTCGTAGAGGCTGGTGTAGATGAGGAAAGAAGAAGAAAAAAAAAAAAACGCAGCACTTCCTTCACCCTTCCTTGAAAAAAAAAAAAAATGTGAGCAGGATAAATGCCCCACCAAAAGTCCACTGAGTGTGGGCACCCAACTCTGATGCCTCGCACTGGCACTGTCTGCCCCCGACAGCAGGACTGCCTCCGGCCAGCCGAAACCTCTATCACACGCGGGCAGTGGAAAGGGCAGCTTCAGGGTCCTCGCGCTCCAGCGTGCGTGTATCCCACATGGTGACAACAAGCTGAAAAGAGAGGAGGAGGCAGACTCACTCTTTTCCACCGCCGGTAGTAGGGAGGAGTGCCCTCCAGTCCTTCCCAGGGAGAGGCAGCCAAACACCACAGGAACGTGCCAGGCATGCGTCGCTTTGGGCCGCCGGAGCGCTGTGTGGCCGCCGGCCTGGTGGGTGTGCTCCGGGTTCAAATGGCGAGGGAGCAGTGAATAAATGCTCTGGGTGGAGCGAGCGCAGGTGAGGGCAGCACGTGGGCACTGCCTTGTCGCCAGATGTAGAGGGTGCAGGCAGGGCTAATATTGCAGCCTGTGACCGACGTGCGGCCGCCAATACAGGAAACAAAACATGCAGACCCGGCATGTACTTTTGCTGGCGGAAAACACCACGCGGGTCCTGTCTCCATTTATTTTATAGCCCCTCACTCTGGACACCGTACCACGTCACGGAGTGGGGCAGTAAAGAAGGTAGCGCCCGAGTGGCTCGCTACATAGCCCTTCTGTTGTATCTCAGTGTTATTAGTTCATTGCCCTTACTTTCAATCGTGTCCTCGATTGGGTGCAGATTCCCTGCCTTGTTTTCCAGAGCTTCTTGTTCAGACTCTAAACTTGCAGTCCAATCTTTGTTTCTATGCAAATTTCTTCTCTTCCATTTCAGTGCTACATTTGAGTATTTGTTTCGTAGATTCCAGTCCTGATTTTTCTGGGCCCTTTTCTGTATTCAGTTCCTCTTCCTGCGATCCCTCTGCCCTCTCTTGTTTTTGCTGAACCCCTAGTTGTGATCACAGATTGTGCCAGTGAGTTCTGAGGCTTGGTGCCTCTTTCACAGAAGTTCACTCAGCACTGTTCCAAAAGAGCTGCTGAGTGTCTTACACGACTGAGATGAACTGCTCGTTGCCTTATCTGGTTTCCATGTTTCCCTTCTGGCTCTCCTAGGCTTTGCCTCTGAGCGCATCCTTCCCTCCATTAGAGGATCCACCGATTCTATTGGCCAGGTAACTCATTCACATCTAGAACTCTCCTGCACCCTTTCTCCTTCCGTGAGCTTCCGACTATTTCTATGCTGTGTCTCGAACGTTCTCACAACCTTTACTGCTGAGCCTCTCAGCCAACCGGGCACTCACCTAGGAGCAGAGGAACTCTCCACCCTAGGCCAACTGTGAAACACACAGAGCTTCGCCTTGGGCAGGCTAGAGACCCAAACGGCTCAAATGGCAGACACAAGGAGGGCGGTATTCTTCTGCTACGCCCCACACTCTGGAACAAACTGCCCTGAATCGAAGAAGGTTGCGTGACTTACTCCTACAATTCTTTGAGGACCTGAAGAGCCCTCTGGAGAAAACTCCTGCATTGCTCGAGTTAAATATCCCACATCATACACTCTATGCAAACCCCCTTCACCTACAGCCTGCGTAAATCACACGCAAATCTTGTTTCCATGTCACCACCCTCATGCATTATGGTGCATGGAGATCCTTCTGTTGCCAAATCTTGCCTAGATCATAACCTGGAGGTGGAGCTCTATTTAGTATCATGGTTTTTTATGTCTATGGCTATACTGACCCATAACTTAATCCCATGAATACTGTCCCATGCGAAGCCAGGCAGTGCCAGGTTATCTGCATTATCCAAATAACTCACTAGCCCTTTGTGGCTGGTTTGCCTCCGTTTCAAAAGTCCTATAAGAATAAAATAAAGTCTAAAATAAAAATGTAAAAGCTGCATTGAAATCTCAGTATAAAAATGGGACACATACATGAGAGGTGAAAGGATCATGCTAGGAGCTCCATGTAATCAACCTTTGGTGTAGTCAGATCACCTGGAAATAGTTTTTTTATGCGATTACACGGATTGCTTCTCAGTGTCCCCTGCAGTAACCTGTACCTGCTCAACACAAGAGCTACCGTCGTCTCAACAGGTATAACTTGTTTTGAATGTCTGCCACAGGTATTCTAATGGCCCCCGCTCTCCGGCATTCACTGGAAACTGGAAATGTCACATGATCCACTCTGTGTGCAAAGTAAACAGCGTTGGCTCACGTGCTTGCAAGCCCCTTCAGTTCCCGCACACACACACACTTCCACTATGTTTCGGTGCTAAGTTTAGGCCCTTTTGGGCGCAAAAATGTTGCTGACGGGGTCGACAACAGGTGACCCTGTCCTTTGCATGACCTTAAATAGGTCATCCAGTGCAGAGGAAAAAATGTTCTTTGCCAAGTCTTGTATGGCTAACAATCACCAGCAGTAAGATTTTCAGAACCTTGATGATGCCAGCTGTACTGTGACATCTTCCACCGGATGCTCCCTTTAATATATTAGTGACATCAAAGCAGTGTTCCACCTCCTGTGGTGCAATTGAAAAAAGCTTCAGCGGCAGCATGGGGTCAAAAAATAAAACATAGCACCGAAAGACTAAAAACACAACTGCAAAATTAAAACACACTTGCCTCTGCTCAAAGAGTGTAAGTAAGCACCATAGAACGACTTGCCGAGCTATGCTGACCTAAGAAGGAAGAGAGGGGAGAATAGAAGAGGAGAGGAGATGAGAAGTCCCACCAGAGGAACAGCAATGACACAATCAGCACAGCCCTTCTCGTTGCGTTGTGAGGCCGCAGCACATCGCCGGCTGACCGCACACACAGAAGGGTGGAGCGGGCTGTGCCACAGCAAGGGCTCCCAACCACCGTAGAGCAACCCGACACCCGCTTAATAATGCAGTTGCTAAGCGCTACACAGGCCGGCTCGGAAAGGCAATGGGGGTTTCAAAGAACCACCGGAGACGCCGACGAAGAGGAGGAGGACATGAGAATGTGCAAAATGAGGCGCTCCTGACAATGAAAGCTCACTTTCTCCTGAAGGTTTACGGTGGTTCATGAGAGCTGCAGGTGTATCCGGGTAACTGCACATTGGGTGTAAAGCGGTCTGTCTGTCTAGCTGTACCTCATACAATCGCAGGAGCTGTCACAATTTGTATGGCATACCAGCACGCGAATCTTTAGAGGGTTGCTGTAAAGTGAAGACGTTGCCGTGATTTATAACAAGGGAGAATCATGTAATGTCATCAATGAACATTATGCACACCGCAATGTCATCAGTCTCCAAAATGCACAAGTGTAATTTCATTATTCTCCGTGATACACGCTTGTAATTTCATCATAAAGCACGCTTGCAATTTCACCATTGTCCATAATGCTCACTTGTAATTTCACCATAAAGCATGCTTGTAATTTCACCATAATGCTCGCTTGTAATTTCACCATAATGCATGCTTGTAATTTCACCATAATGCACGCTTGTAATTTCACCATTGCCCATAATACACACTTTTAATTTCACCATTGTCCATAATGCACGCTTGTAATTTCACCACAATGTACGCTTGTAATTTTACAATTTTCCATAATGCCCACTTGTAATTTCATTATAATTGCACACTTGTAATTTCACCATAATGCACGCTTGTAATTTCACCACTGCCCCCGGCCCACGGATTCTTGTACAGGCAGAAACACCACACGGATCCGCACTTATTTCCGGGGGCTGCACAGCGCTGACATACTATCACATACAACGAGTGTAGGAAGCAGGTGAAGGTAAACAGAAATCTATGCATCGACATACACCCGCTGACAAGCCCAATAAATGTGGACCATTACGCAGGTCAGAAGCCGTGTTCACCCTCTGGTCGCCTCGACGCGGCATCGGTCTAGTGTCACTAAACGTTATATGATGTACAAAGCCAAGGATAAACCGGGTGCCCATGATGGGTGTGCTCCTTGTGGAAGGCAGCCTTCTCCGGCCGCGCAGTATGTAAGGAAACTATGAGTGAACCGGCAGGACTGCCTCGAACCTGAGACAAACACTACCGGCGGGGCAGGTGCAGTCACAGATCCTGTGGCATCCTCTCCGCCTTTCAGGGCCAAGTGACAGGCTACTAAACATCCAACCGCCAAGCAAACACACCACACATCTGCCGCCTAAACCCCATTCCTTGTAGTGCACACACTGACTGGCGTGCCATGTGGGGTACATCCACCCAGGGCACACACGGAAACCCGCACTGCAAGGACAGCCAGGTCTGCGCATCCACCCTGGCAGCAAGCAATGCACCAAACCCAATCACCTTCAGCTCAAGTTCAGCAAGGGACAACTTCATGGGCTGCACAACCGCAGCAGCTCGCTCGCCGGGGGAGGGGCGACCTTCCAGGCAGGGGATGCAGTATTGGGAGCACAGAATCTGCAGGCCGAGGCCGCCCTACCTGAGTGGCTTTGTGGAATTGCTTTTTCAGCCCTGCCACCGACATTGTGGTTGGAGCGACCGACGAGGCTATGATCCCGGCTGCAGTGCTGTGGTATGCAGCGCCTTCTCCTCGCCGCTTGCTGATGCTGGGGAGAGCGCAGGTGGAGGACCGATCGCAGGGGAGGGGGGATTCACGTCCGTCTCCCTTTCGCCTAGGTCTGCCTAATCCTCCGTTATCAAATACCCATCTTAATGCAGGAACACCCTGACGTCATAGGTGGGAAACCAGCCTCTTAAAGGGGAAGCCATCCCACGACTGCTGATCCCTTCCGTCACTCTGCAGGGATATCCCTTAGGATAATTATCTGCCTACATCATTACACCTGTGCGAGAATCAGTGCATTACTACAGAGCACCCCACGCACCAGGGCTATGGATAAGCAGCCGGCGCAGGGATTAGACTGTTTTTATTTCTTTTTTGCTGTTGTTTATATAGCGCGACCTGAAGGTATCGGAGCGCTTTACATTACACAAAGACACATTAATTTCTGGTAGGAACATTGGGTGGTTTGCCCAGAATCACTGGATGTTGAGCCACACTGAGACTCGAACCTGGCTCTGCAGCCCCAAGGTCAGTGGCTCCGGCCGTTAGGCCACATCCTCGTCCCAATTTTAAAATACGGCATCAAAATAATCTCCTCACTGCCAGGAATAGAAAGCGTTTGGGAAAGTCATGGCAAATGACAGAGAAGGAAGCTGATATTTAAATGCCGTATGGATGAAAATCGAAAATTCCCCTTTCACCCCTCAGAGAACGACACAACAAACCCCTTCTTAATTGTAAGGTTATGGTAAACTCTTGGCTGACCTTGGTATAGTTAAACTAAAAATGACGGTAACAATCGTCCACAAAACCCTGCCAATTCTTAAAGTACACACCGAGTGCTTTACATTGGAAGGTACTGAAAAGATCCAAGCACACGCATGTTTGTCTTATTAGTAATTTTTGTGTCACTAATGGAATTGTGTTAGCACGTGCAATTTGCGCATGCGTGAAATGGTAACTATATAGGGCCTGATTCTAACTTTGGAGGACGGTGTTAAACCGTCCCAAAAGTGGCGGATATACCACCTACCGTATTACGAGTTCCATAGGATATAATGGACTCGTAATACGGTAGGTGGTATATCCGCCACTTTTGGGACGGTTTAACACCGTCCTCCAAAGTTAGAATCAGGCCCATAGTCTGCAACCTGCGTACCTTATGTGTGAGAATTTCAGCCTCTCATGCAATTTTTTTTGTATCAGAAGCACTTTGCCTATTGACGAATCAAGATAATACTTCTAGAAACGAGAAACCAAACCATATGTTCCAGAATGCAAACTAAAACCCAGGAGTGTCTTGAAGGGTCACATATTGCATGTGGTATTTGTGGCCTTTTATGCCCATGGGCAAATTGCAGCCGAAATAACCAATATATGCAAATGCTCACAATGAGTATGATTGACGCTGTTGAACTGGCCTTGAACCCAAGAATAACAAAGATCCTATTACTGCGTCATACTTGATACTACTGTGAAAACACAGCGTATTAAAAGAATAGCCACGGGCTCCTTTGCCAATATTTATACAGTTTATTACTGATGATAATAATAATATGTATATTTGAGGGTCACATGATTTCACACTACTTGTTGAATTTGTGACACAATAGTGCAGTGAGAGGTCTCTGTTAACTGATGTACAACTCGCCTTGGTCATGGGACTGAAGAACAAAATTACCAAGGCAGAGACTTTTTAAGACATGGACAAAGTGGGCTATGGCCCAGGGAGCCAGCCTTTCAGGGGGGCCCTGAAAGAGCCAGCGTTCTGCAGAGTCTGTTTTAGTGTGAGTGATGTGTCAGAGTCTATTTTAGACATTTTGCATTGAAATGTTGTGTTTGTTTCATGCAACATCCATTAAAATGATCTTTTAGATCAAAACAGGACCTCACATATGTGAAATGGGAGGGTATCACAGAGATTATTTGCAGTAATTTTAGGGAGATGTTGCTGTGTTACAATAATGAAAACAGGTCACTATCCCTCAATATTAGATGTAAACACATTAAGAATTTGGACAAATTTTTGAATTTGGACGAGTGTGTCTGTGCACTGTCAGTGAGCTGGTCAAAGAAGGCATGAAAAAGCTAGAATTGGATCATAAATTCAAACTGTTCCAAACAGGGGCACCCTAAATAAGTTTGGCCCAGGGCCCCCAAAATCCTTACAGTGTCCCTGTTCCAAGGTGGTTCTCCAGAATAACAGTGCCAATGCATGTGCTAGTTATCCATCACCCTACACCCATCAGCAGCTTGTCCACAGCATACTCCCTTGAGCAACATGCCCAAGACATTGTCACCCATAAAGAACACGGGCATGGTCAAGTCCTGATAAGAATGTGCCCTCTGAGGCCTTGGCCAGGAGCACCCTGCTCCAGTGCATATTTTAATGTTGGAAATGTGCACATGGATTCTTTCAGATATGGACTATGTACCAGGAATGTGGACATTTTGGACACTTAATAGAGAGTAACAGCATAATCTGCTCTGTCTACAATCTTCAATTCAGATTAACCGTAACAATGCAAGATTTTTGAAGTAGCTCCATTGCAAATTTGAACTTCGCACATGTTTCTGCAAATCAGTAATTTTACTTATTCAGGCACTTCAGCAGATATTTAAATTTTATTTTACGCAACACAGCACAGCATCACAATTTCCTGCGTTTCCCTGTAAACAGGGAAGCTCCATCGCTACAAAGACGGACCTGCTGCAGTTGTCATCTCGTGTGCTGGCATACAAACAGGCAGTTTTGCATGCCATACATTCTCGCACCATGGCATAGCGGTGCATGTGCACTGTCACACATAGGATTTGTACAAGAGACATGCTCTGGTAGCGCACATTTTTTGCTTGGATAAACTCAGAAGGTCCCCACACATTGGAGGAGTGGTGTGCACATCAGTAACCATGCAATGCATGTAGGAAGCTGGCCTGGTGTGTGGTGGGTACTTAAGGTACTTACACCTTATACGAGGTCCCCTATTAGTGTAGTGTAGCCAGTGTCTAGAAGCCAGGCTCTCTAGAGGTAGCTGTGGATGAGCAGTCAAGGCTTATCTAGGAGACATGCAAATCTCATGCAATACCACTGTACTCACACAGCAGTTACACACATGAAAGGAAACACTCAGTGTTACAAAAATAAAGGTACTTTTATTTAGTGACACAATACCAAAAATTACTAGAGAGGCAACCCTCCAATAGGAGGTAAGTAACACACCAAATATATACACCAGTTATCAGCAATAGGTTTAGAAAGTGATACAAACAGAGCAAATGCAATTAGACAATAGTGTCCGTAGGCGAAGCCCAAACCATATACTAAAAAATGGAATTCGAACACAGGACCCCCACCCAGGTAAGTGGAATGTGTAGAGGGGATCTTGGGTACCAGAAAAGCCCAAAGGTAAGTACCACAATGCCCCCTAGCGACCAGGAAAAAATGTCTAATTTAAACAATTTTTCCCAACCCAACCAAAAGGAAAGAAAAGAAGAAAATGCAACACTCAGACAAGATTGCAAGAAACTACCAGTGGATTCCTGAAGAGGAATACATGTGGAAGAAGAGGACAAAGTCCAAAAGCCACAGAATAGTCCAGGAGGAGTAGGAGCTACTACCCACCCAGCTGTGGATGCAGGAGTTAGTCAACAGTGATGTGAAAAAGGTCAGCACTGCAGCCCTGGAGTTGGTGAAGAATTCCTGAGGGATGCTGATGACGTCCCATGCTGGAAGAAGAATTACAGTCTGGTTCTGGTGCAGGAATTCCACCAACAAGCCTTGGCAAAGGCAAATGTTGCAGTTGGCGGAAAGTGGAGCTGCCGGGGACCAGCGAGGCCCAGAAGTACTCAACCAGGAGGGGGAGTCTCAGGGGATCCTCAGCAACACAGAGAGCCCACAGGAGCAGAGGCAGCACCCACAGGAGTCCCACAGGATGGAGACACAAGAGGCTCAGAGGAACCCATGCAGCACTACTGGAGAAGGGTCCCACGCCGCAGGAGAAGCATGCAGAGGGCTGTGCATTGTAGGAAGGAGTGTGGGGGCAGGGGCTTCACACAGACTGAATATCCTTTGGAGGAGATTCAAACAAGCCTTGGCAGCTGCAAGAGACACAGTGTAAGGGGGTTCTGTCCTGCATGGGAAGGCAAGGGCTTGCCTCCACCAAAGTTGGATAGCTAGCAGAGAGGACCAAGAGGACTACTCCAGACCACCACCCATGATGCAGGATCCATGCAGCTCAGGATGAGAGGAGATCCACGCAGCCAGTCGTCATTGCAGTTGGTGCCTGCGGATGCAGGGGAGTGACTCCTTCACTCCAAGGGAGATTCCTTCTTCCTTCTCGTGCAGGCTGAAGACTTGCTGCCCTCTGAGGATGCACAGCCGTGGAAATGTTGCAGAAGCTGGAAGGAGCCGTGTAAACAATGTTGCAAGCAGAGTCTTCTTTGTGGATGCAGATTGTCGGTTCCTGGAGGGTCCAGTTGTGGTTCCAGTGGCTAAAAGTCAAAGTAATCTGAGGACCCACTCAAGAGAGAGACCCTAAATAGCCTGAAGGGGGGGGATTGGTCACCTAGCCAGGTGACCACCTATCAGGAGGGGGCTGTCACATCACCTACCTGGCCACTCAGATGCTCCCCGAGGTCCCTGCCACCTTGGATTCAAGATGGCAGAACCCAGGGACCCTCTAGAGGAGCTCTGGGCACCACCCCTGGGCTGGTGATGGACCCTTTCCAATGTCCTGTTTCACACCAGAGCAGGGACTGGAGGTCCCTGAACAAGTGTAGACTGGTTTATGCTTGGAGGGCACTAAATGTGCCCTTCAAAACAAACATAGCAGTGGCTTGGGGAGGCTACCCCTCCCAAGCCATGTAACACCTATTTCCACAGGGAAAGGGTGTTACCCTCTTCTCCCAAAGGAAATCCTTTGTTCTGCCTTCCTGGGCGTGAGCTGTTCAGGCAGCAGGAGGGCAGAAACCAGTCTGAGAGGTGGCAGCAGCTTGAGCTGGCCGGACAGCCCTAGAAGGCTGGTAGGAGCAATGTTGGGGGTCCTCTAAGGAGCCCCCAAAGGGCATGGAGTCATTCGTCCAATACTTGCAACAGTATTGGGGTGTGATTCCAACATGTTTGATAGTGACCTATGTCCTGTACACACATATAATGGCATTCCCGCACTCATGAAGTCCATGAAAATGGCACTGGAGTTCACGGGGGCACCTCTGCTAGTACGGGGTGCCCTCACACACAGGTACTTGCACCCTGCCCTCTGGGCAAGGAGGGCCTGCCACAGGTGTGACTTACAGTGACCTGGTGGAGTGACCTGTAGTGAAAAAGGGTGCATGCAACCTTCCATGCAGGCTGCAATTGCAGGCCTTCAGAACACTTTGCATGGGCTCCCAATGGGTGGCATACTATATGGGGTGGCAACAATACACCCACGGGGATCCCCTGGTACCCCAATGCCATGGGTACCATATACTAGGGACTTACATGAGGACACTAGTATGCCAAATGTGGGGTGAAAGTAACTACATTACTAAGTTAGAAGGGAGAGAGCATAATCACTGGGGTCCTGGTTAGCAGGATCTCAGTGAACACAGTCAAACACATTGACAACAGGCAGACAATGGGGGTAACCATGCCAAGAAAGAGGGTACTTTCCTACAACACATGTCCCCTTATTTGTGCCTGCTTCAAGTAGGCATTCATTTTTTAACACAGAGCCTAGTTTGGTTGTCTTAGTAGGTTCAGTTTTATATCAAAATATATGAGGGTTTGCTTTGATCTGCCACAGCAATGACCCCTTTGACACAAAGTGGTGCTGTTAAATTGTCACCTTCCTAGTACAAACAATAATTTGCACTGGAATATAAATGGCATGCTCTGCTTTGCATCAGTGTAGCACAGGTGCAAAGGCTTAGTAAATCTGTGCCTCTGCCTCTGTTAGGAGGCAGAGGTCATAGTGTCTTGCTACCAAATAATGGGCACCGTGACAAGTAAAAGTGTGTTGTTGGCTGCTCCTACTGCTGGCTTGATAGAACCCTTTTGAAGGAGACAGGTATGGCCAACAAATGTAGTGTTCTTGCTTTCTGTTCCCAGTCCGTTGCCCTCAGCAGGCAGTATCCATGCGTACGCCTAAGCTTCATAATGGAGGCATGAATACAGGGTTGGACTTGGGCTGAATTCAAGAAACATGATTACTGATTGTTTAGATGGCTGCTCAACCACAAGGACTTACATTCTTGACATGGAATATCCAAGGGACGAGGTCAGCAGCTAAACAACATAACACCCACAGATATCGGAGACGCAGGGGTATCCATGCTGCCAAGCTACAAGAGACCCGCCTTATGGGGATAGAGGTGGAGCACCTGCAGCGGCAGTGGCACAGCCAGATATAGGCCACCTCTTACTCTATATATGCCTGGGGAGCCCTGGTGTGGATTAGGACAGGGACTCCATTTGAGTTGGAACATTCCTCTATCAACATGAAAGGGAGGTATGTCCTGGTCAAAGGCAGATCACCGAGTAAAGAAATCACATTAGGGAGTATCTATGCACCAAATCAGGACCAGATAGCCTTCCTACAGTCCCTCCCAGCCCCCCATGCCACCTGGTGGTTGATGATATGCTTCTGAGAGGGGACTTTAACTGTGTGACGGATGTCTTGTTGGACTGCTCCACCTCCCCCCACCCGGTGTGGAAGCCCACCGTCTTGCTCTGGACCTTCGCAAGTGGTTACAGAACTGAGAACTAATTGACATATGGTGCACACAGCATTGGAAGGACCAGGACTCCTCCTACTATTCCTATATTTACTCATTATATACTCAGCTAGACAGATTGTCTGTTCAGGCATTTTGAGTCAATACGTGATGCACACTGAATACCTGGGCTGCACACTTTCGGACCACAGAACTTTGCTCCTGGGGTTCCGGCTGATCGATGACAACCCAGTAATTCCCATGTGGCGACTTAACCCAGTGGCCCTAGAGGAAGCTGACTACAGGGATTCCCTGCTCAAGGCCATTACGGGGTATTTGCAATGCATCTCTTGGCTAGACCATGGCTTTGTGTCCACTGGCCTAATGGAGTTAGAGGCATTTAACGCAGTAGTTCATGGGTACTGTTTGGGTCAATCAGTGGATGTCGGGGGAACTAGATTCAGGGCTACAAAAATTGGACAGTACATGTCACAGACTGGATAACACCTTGAGGATGGATGCTGAGGAACTCGATCGGCTCCTTGAAATGAAAGACCAGCACAATATGGTTTTGATTACAAAAATTATGTTGCCAAGGCTCACAAAGAGGAGAGCCGGTCAGAGAAGCTCCTGGGTTGGCTCATAAGGTTGGAGGCTCATGGTGCACCCATTGCTCAGGTCCAGTTAGCGGACAACGCAAGAGTCTATACTCTGTGGGCTATCAACAATGAGTTTAGAAGATACTATGAGGCACCAAGCCGCTGCTCGGAACCGCTCCTGTAACAGCTACAGTCTGCCTTCCTGGACAGGCTTCCATTTCAGACTTTCCCCTGGGGGGCCAGGGAGGACCAGGGAGGTCTGGTGATGATGCAAGTGATTGAGCTTGCCTCCAAAGAAATGGGCATGGGCAAAACCCTGAGTCCAGACTCCCAGTGAAGTTCTACTCCACCTTTAAGGTAAAACTGTCCCACAGCTAGAAATGCTCTATTCAGAGCTGCTGAGATTGGGAGCACTGCCTGAGTCCACAAGAAGCGCAATAGCGGTCCTGCTCCCTAAGACCAAGTTATGGGAGTGCAGACACTGACATTCCTGCCTTTGTCCATGCTTAATATGGACCTCAAGATCCTTAGTAAGGGTTTATCCTTCCAGTTGTTACCCCAAATGCCAGCACTGGCTTACAGGGATCAAAATGGCTTTATCCCATCACACAATTTCTCCATCAACCTCAAGTGACTTTTCCATGTCCTGCATTACCCTGAGGTACAGAGCCTGCCGGGTGCCATGCTCAAGACGGTGGACCTGGAAAAGGCCTTCGACTCAACACAATGGGGTTTCCTCATTGCAGTCATGCATTGAATGGGGCTGGGAGAGGGCTGGATCAGCTGGGTTACATTACTGTATACCAACATGACAGCGAAGGTCAAGATGGACAACACAATCTCCCTCCATTATGACCTCTACCAGGGCATGATGCAGAGTTGCCCCTTATCCCCTCTCTTGTTTTCCTTGGTCATTGAGCCTTTGGTGGAGGTGTTTCGTCAGAAGGGCGGGGGCAATGGCATAGGTGTGAACGGTCGTGTCCACATAATCTAACTCTTCGTGGATGACTTCCTGCTTTATCTGGCAGTTGGCGCCACTGATGCCTTGGGTGCAATCCAAAGGCTGGAGGAATTTGGGACCCTTTTGCACCTTCGGGTTAATAAAGCCAAATCATGCCTGTTCCTGTTGAGACAAGGGGCCCAATGACCTTCCCACCGGGGCTGACCTGGTTTTCCTCATCTTTTTAAATACCTTTTATCCAGGTATACCATACCCTGAAGGATCTATGCAAGGGAATTCTGGGTGGGCCACTTGGATCCCTTAAATCCTGTGTCCCTTTCTGGGGATTCCTAAGGCTGTTGATTATGGCTTGGAAATCCATTTCAAAGATGGTGATGGTTCCTCATTTGCTGTACTTTTTTAATGATCTCCTGGATGGGGTGTCGTCCTCCTGGTTCTGATAGCTGATCTTGATTGGGGTTGCCACAGGGTGTCTGTCAAGATTCTGCAGTGGCCGCCGGACGAGGAAGGACTGGGGGCCCCAGACATTAAGTTGTACTTCATGGCAGCACAGCTCCAGTGGGTCTCCCAATGGCTAGATGTGGTTTACGGGGATAGGCTGGACCTCATGGGGTGAGAGCCCCATCAGAGAATGCTGATGGCCTGGCTGCAGCAGCCAGAGGTGCTTATCCCACGACCCAGTACTCTGTTGATGGCAGCCTTAAAATGCTGGCGGAGCTGTATATTGAAGACTAAAAGTGTTCCACTTTATGCCCCTGCCTTTGGTGGGATTGCTCCATGGGGATCCTATTTCCCTATTTCCCTTTTTCCCTTTTTACGCCCCCACAGCTGTCGGATTGGATGGAAGCTTGCCTTGAGATGGTCAGTAACTGCTATCACCTGGGCACCCTCGGCCCCTTGGAGGATCTGCCGGCACAGTATGCCTCATCCCCAGAACAATTTCTGATCTAAGAGGCCTTAGTGTACACGTTTGGGGATCTCTGGGATGGGGCGAGGTGAGAATAGCCGACAACTTATGTGGTGCTCCAGTTGATGTTATCTATGGGCTCACCAAGACACCTAGTAACGTGGTTCTACAGGGAGCCGAACTGGATGGCACAGACGCCCATGGTGGCACTCAGGGCCAGGTGGGAGGGGGTGTTGGGTCGTGAAATCTTGGATTCAGAATGGCATAAGATGTTGGAATACCCTAAGAAAGTCTCTGGAAACACTAGACTGAAATACATCCACTTTAGTTACATTCACATGACCTACCACACACCTCACAGACTCCAGGTCATTTATGGGGGGGGAGCCCAGGGAGTGCCCCAGATTCAAACAACTGGATACAAACTTTTGCCCCATGACGTGGGGCTGTCCCACACTACAGCTGTTCTGGGATTCAGTAGTTCACATTGAGCCGATCGCTCCCATGTGCGATAGAGACCTGCCTCCTAGAGAGGTTCCCCAGACCCGACCTCGGAAGGTGGGCACTAGGTACCTAGACTTGGCTCTCATTCTAGCCAAGTGACACATTGCAATGGCATGGAAGTCTGCGGTGGGGCCTGTCTTGGAAACTCGGGTGAACGATGTCACTACGTGGACTAGAGAGGAAGAAAGAATACTGCTTAGGGAAGACGTTAAAGGGTTGAGGCGCCGTTCAATAGCTGGATTGTGGGCAGATGCACTGGAGGCCTTGGAGCATCCAGAAGGTGGAGATAAAACAAGATCCGATGACCAGCATGGCCCGGATGACAGAGACCAGGACAGGGCCCGGGTGGGGGAGAAGGGGCGAACAGACATTAGGAGAGGTTAGCCTCTTCTTACCTCCTTAGGACACTACCTTCCCTAGCTGTCAGTCTCCTTGGCCACCTATACCCCCGTCCCAGATGTAGTGAGGTGGCCCATACATATTGCAGCACTTTCGGTGCGCAGGTCTCTTCCCAACCTCCCCTCCACTGATTTCACTCGTTCCTGGCCACTGCACACCGCGAGACAGTTAGTTTCTCTTTTTCTTTTAGTTTGTATTTTTTATGCTGCCCGGGTCAGGGGTTAGACTCCTTTGGACATGGCAGACCTGAGCACCCCAGAGGAAATACATAGATTGGGTGACTAGATACACTCCGGGGGAGGTTCAGATGAATGGGTTCCCATTATGGAATTAGGTTGTGCACAACCGGAACTTCCTGGGGATGTCACTGGCGTTTGTATTTTACACTTCAACACTTGTTTTGATGTAAACTTGAGCTACATACCTATGGCATGTTGTTTAAATGGCAATATTGGTGTAATGTCCTGAAGTTGCTATGTCTATTATGTTTAAAAACAAACGTGAGATGTGACAAATATTACTTTTGTCTGATCAGTTGGAACTATCTATGAGCAATGCACCAAAGCATGCCTGACATGGAGTTTGAAAATTACCAAACTCACCAGAATCACATTTAAATATTTTAGTAATGTAAAGGGATTTCAGTTTCATGATTTCAGTCCTCTATAAATACTACAAGAGCAGCCAGTTCTTAACTTGTGCTGGTGGTTGCAGGTGGGACTAATGTTTTCATCATCAGTTTTGCCCCAGAGCAAGAGAGAGAAAGGAGAAAGAAGGGGGAAGAGAAGGATCAGAAGACAGCAACAAAGGACGAATACAAGGATTAAAAAGAACATGCAAGTAATGAAGAGCTAGGAAGTGAAATGTGATGGAAGGAGGAACGTTGTGGATTCAAGACTATGCAGCCTAGGTATTAATCAACCCAGCATTCAGCAGCAGCGGGCTTCTAAGAACAACTGTGGGCCTCTGCACTTACTTTTTAAAAACAATTGTCGCTGGCAGTATACAAAACAGCATTTTTCAATTTCACTAGTAACATGGTTGACATTTGCTTTGGTAAAATCTGTGAATCTGATGGGCCTGATTTTATTTCAGCATTTAGGGGCTTATTAACAAGGACCTTGCATCGCTGTTGTGTCATTTTTTTAATGAATCAGCAGCGCTGTGCTTGCTCCATAGTTACAACGTGATGCATTTGGCCAAATGCATCACTTTCCATGGCCCTGCAATGGAAAAGAAACCTATGCTGGATCCAGCTGTGTCACATAGTTTTTAATGTATGCAGAGTGGACGTTCCATCGGAAAAAGTCCCTTACAACTGACGCAGTGATATCTACAAAATTTCCTCCGTTTGATGCTTCTTCAAGATGCATCATGGATAGCCTGCAGTGTGTCAAAATTCCTATGCCACCAAAACCTAGGTGTTAGGACTGACGCAGTGGCTTCAAAACCGGAATCGGGCCATTTGAAGTCACTTCACACCCTGGAAGATATCTGTTTAGCACCTCCCCACTGTTTGTGGCTGGTCTGCACATGTGCCAATCATGTTGTAGGGTCGCTTGACCAACCTGGGACTATGGCACCTAAGATCCCATCATCTACTGCAGCAATGCAATGTGACGTTGTGTACTTTTTGCAAGGGACAGGCCAGGATTGTCACTTCTCCAAGGAGGAATGGGTCCCCAAGTCCAGGTCTGGGTACTCCAAAGGACAACAGGCATGTACACACATAAGGTAGTTGACACATGTATTTCCACTTCACATTCCAATAAATACTTATATTCACTTACATTACACTGTCACTCACTATATCACACATACTCAGGGCTCCTCAAGTAGACTATGCTCACTGTGATGTGAAACATAGCCATACTGCATACATTATCTCTTACACCCAGGACCAATGTAAAAGTGTGGAAGGTGATATTCCACCAGTTTACAATCTTTTACATTGGTCCTCACACATTAAGCGCCATGGGTCAATCTGTACTGATGCATCACCTCAATTTTTGATGCATTGCTGAAGTTGTGTCAGTTCTGATGCCAACTTCAGCAATGCATCAGTTTTTGAGTGGATGCCCTGTGGCATCCTTCTCTCGGATGCGCCAGTGTTCAACAGTTCCCTGTACACATTTTTAGTTGTGGGGTCAATTGACCATATGAGTGTAGTTCAGCACCCCTGTTGGTGGGGGCCTGATACCATAATGGCAGGGTGATATCTGAGGTTATATTTTAGATTCCCCCTCTTGTGCGTGCTCCGTTTTGGGGAGTAGCTTCCCAGCAAAAAAGGAGGTACACCTGTGATAAAAGCTAAGCTAGCTGGGATCACTATTCTACAGGCTCATGGTGGTAACTTATGTGAGGCACCTCCTATTTTTACCTTGCAATGGCACACCACCTCAATGAATGTACACCATTTAAGAAGCAGACTGTTTACTGATCTTAGCCCTTATAAAAGGTATTTTGGAAGGGCGCTAATTTTGTTAATGATGTTAGGGGTGTATGAAGTAGGATTTTTTTTGTATTGTTGAATATTTATATGTGCCAATTTATTCATCTCACAGAATGCCATCACCTATCACTCCAATTATATCCACAAAACAGCCAGATCCATCTTAGTTTGGGGGCAGATTAGAATAGCCGAGGAACATTTTAGAATGCCAGGAACAGATCCACAAATAAAATATGGGAGAGCTGCCTGAAATGAATGGCTCAGTATTAGAAGTACTGGTGTATTTGATACACTAAGATGTAAACCCTTTGCTTCACATCTTTTCACTAGGTGAGTGATGTCCCTTTGTTAGTAATGAAGGCCAGAAATTGAATTGTCCTTTTTCACTCAGGGCACCCCCTTACAACTTCTGTTGAACGTTAGTTTGGACATTTAGAAACTGGCTAGACTACAGAACAGGACAGCATAATATGATGAATCTTAAAGAGACCCTGTCACATAAGTCCACTCTTGAAATCACTACTTGGTGAAAAGAACAAAAATCATGGTCCTGCGTCAACTATAGGAAAACTTCATGGATATGGCTCAGATCTACCTGAAAATCTACAAACCATATATATCAGACTGGAAACTACACTCTAGCCATGCCCACCTGAATAAAGCGAGGAGGTTCAAAAGCTAAACATAGAGGAAGAGCAAAATGTGTGATGGCGGTTGGACTCTGGAATGATCTGAACTGCTGTCTTCAGTCATGAGAAAGCAACCAACTGTTAGAGAATGAGCAAGAATTATTTATTTCTAAACAGTCGTTCAACTGATGGAAACTCACTCTCCTATGTTGAGGGGTCAGGTCACTATATCACATGCAATTTATGAAATGAAAAAATATTTCACACACTATATTGACTAGCACTATATCATTTGAACTAAGTAGTATTCACAAAGGTGCGTTTGGTCATAAACGTACGTTTAGGCCTGAATTTACTTGATTTCCACCTATCAGGAATTCAGAGAGGGATTCCTGATAGGCATGAACATATTCACATGTGTGCAGATCTCTGCCATGTATTGGAGTTCTCTGCGCCTGTAACTCACACACACTAAGTGGCCAATTGGCCATCCAAGACATGGTTAGCCTTGGAAGTTTATAAACACCCACAAACATCAACGTTGGTGGGCATTCAAAAAGTCTCCTCTAGTACACTTTCCGCAGTGGCAATTGTAGGATTTTAACTCCAGCCAAGGGCTGACAAATCAATTTACAGGGTAGGAAGGGCAATGAATCACCCCCGATTTGCTTGGGATGTAGAAGGGGTTTCCCCAAGGGAAAAGTATTTTTTCCAATGGAGAACAAATTAAATCAAGACAAAAGCATATGAATTTGCACAATTAATTCTGTTCCCCAATTCCAGAGTTCTCTACCGTGAAGAGCTCTGTACAGGAAGAATTAGGCCTTCCTCAAAGTCATATGACCTTCCCCACGGCAAGCCTGGAAACCTGTGCCTAGCGCAGTTTTCCAAGCCTACTATTAGGAATGTTTTTGAACCTATAAAGTACGTTATCATATTTTCCGACTGTAGTGGTGAATAGGTCACAGTAAAATGAAATATACTGATAAATACTTACCTTGACAATATAGTGGTAGGCATAGGGTCTCCATCAGTGACAGGCAACCCTCCTCTGTTGATGCAGAATATGAGCCCGCAGAATATTATTATATAGCCAGCTTCACGGGTGCCAAGATACTATACAAACTACTGTAAGCACACACAAATATTCCTAGCCCGACAATTTACCCTATCAAAGGATATTGCACAGAACACATTTAAGTAACCACATGGAATCTGATTGTGCTTAACGAAGCTCATACATAAATGCTTCTTTAAGTTCTCAGATGATCTTGCAGCTGTTTTCTGAGCCGATGGATAGAATTTATCGGAATATCACATCTCCTTCAAGCTTTATTCACACTGTTTAGTAAACAAATAAAAAAAAGTTCCAATGAAGAATTGGTTAGCTGCCTTCCCTCTTTGTACCGCTTCATATTTTACTTGGCAGTGGTTTGTCCTCTATCTTTTTTTACTTTCACAGCATCACCATGCTCTCCTCTTATCTTCTCAGTCTTCATAAGTACTTGTTCACATGATTATTTTACTCTGACATTAAAGAAACTAGGGTTTTTCCCACACCAGTAAATATTCATGCTTTCAGGAAGTGAAAAAAGGGATAGCAGAGCATTTCTTGACGTCCCTTAACCAATGCCATGAATTTATGCACAGCATTCTTCATAAAGATCAAAGAGCCTGATTCTGAAAGCAGTTATTTTGCACACACACATTGTTTGCTGCCCGGGTCTAAATAGTGTGTGTATTTGCTTTAGAAGAGGGCTTTCACAATTTTCATTCCTTAAGGTATTGTCACCCAAATTAACATTGTTCTCAGGCTAATTTTACCTCATCTATCTCCATGGTAGTGCAATGCGTCCTCTACTGAATTAATGATGTCCCTGTGTGTAAAATGAGATACTGGACCACACATTCTGGTGTAACCTTATTGTAGTAAAGTTTAATACTGATACTTGGTCAGACCATTAGTAAAAAGAAAAAACACGACGTATCAGTTATTAAGTCACACATTTACAAGGACAATTATGCACATTTTACAAATTGTGATAAATCAATGGCAAGCAACCATGAGTGTTCTATTATGAAATGAGTACTTGGCAATAAGCCTGCGAAGTACCAATGTGCACTGCAGTTTGGTACAGTCAGAGATGCTAAAGTGCACCCCTTTAAAGGATGGAAAATGTAGGCGTCTGGCTCTAACACGATGCCACATCTGATTGTTTCCAAGACCAGATCATTCAAAGCAATAGCGTAGTCAAAAATCCCAAGGGACCTAAAATAGGCACCACAAACCGAAACGAACATATACACAGCTCATACAAACTAAAGTGTGGTAATAGAAGCCTCATACTCAGATTTCTAGATTTAAGGTTCTATAATGTCAGGAGGAAAAGACCCCTGGAGAGCAGGTTAAAACCAAGCAATGGCATAGCTGTTAGGACTGTCTTTAATGAGCCAACACACACAAACAACATTTGTTCATGTGTGTATTTTTATATGGTAGTTCATTAAAGCTAGACTTCTTGACTTATTGACATTCGAGGCAACGATTGTGGTAGTGGTAATGATGGTAGCAGAGCTGTGGCAGTAAATAGGTGTTAATGATGATGGTAGACATGGTCGTGCTGGTAATGGTGGTAGCTTTAATGACAGTAGAGGTCAAGCTGGTGATAATGGCGGTGGTGGTATTGATGGTAGTGGTATTGTTGGTGGTTGTAGCTTTTCTTGTAGAATCATAGACTAGCTGAATCTGATCTTCTGTGTTAACAGGCATCTCATGGAGAATGCAGCCTAGAACTCTAGTGCAATAAAAGATAACTGATACCTGCACATCTCTCTTGTCTGTGAATTTCACAATCTTAATTTCAAGGGTAGGCTTATCTTTGGCATCCAGTGGCGCTAAATGATGGACCGCCCTGCAGAATGTGATGAGGGGCCCTGAACCTCTCATATCTCCCAGATATGTATTGGCCTGGTGCTAAATGGGGTCCCCCTGAAGGATTGGGACCCCCAGAAAGTTTGGGTCCCTGTTAGCCCCTGCTATTTTGTTTTTAGTGCACCAAATGTTCCTTATATATATCCTGACAAATTGTTATAGCAGAATGGCTGTGTCCATACAGTGAGGTCATTATGCTTGGTCAGTTTAAATGAGGCAGGAGACCATGTTTAACAGCCAAGAGAAATAAAAATGAGCCACTAATAGCAAAAGCAGTTTGAGTTCTTATTCATTTATCTCACCTAACAAGCATATGAAGAAAGCCTAAAACATTAGTCTTTGGTGCAGGGAAATGAAGGGAATACACTGGGGAATCAGATATACAAGACTGGAAGGTACTTGGCGTTTTCTGACAGGTGCCAGAAATTAGTGAGGATTGTACACTTGGGAAGGAAGTATCAGACCCTTGGTGGGCTGAAGCCCAATAAGTCTGCTTTGGATGGACTAAAGAAGCAGCAAACTTCTTTGTCTCACCCCGAATTCATGGATTTGGTTCTTGCAATTTTTCTTGGTTAAGGATCAGACGCATTAAATTTAAAAAAGAACATTCTGCTTGCAAAAAGTTGCCTATTTTCGCTACGTTAGAAAAAGTAAAGTTCCTGATCATCAGTTCTAACTTCAGAAGCCCCTTTACAGACCAACTAGTTTTAAACAGGAGATGCGCACAATGCACAATTAAAGCTGTAGTTGGGCATTTCTAAGTCTAGAAAAAATAAATACTAGTAAATCAAAGATTTCCAAAGGTTAGCGTTTGGTAAAACCATCACTTTCAGTTGTAAGGCCTTTTAAGATCATTGGGTCTAGAACACCTTGATCTCATGGCACCACGTAAAAAGCATGAAACAGCAAATAAAACATGGCATTCGGTAGGAGCTACAGATTCATAAGCATCGGGTGAACTTGAGTGAAATTCAGAGATTTCAGTAACTGGAGAATAAACAACTTCCTAGGCATGCTAACATATTTACAAAGCAACACAACGTGTAGGGTGTTCTGTGGAGACTTATTGTTGCGGCCACAGGGACCCAAAGTTCCAGGACATCTCCATTCAATGGGGGATGCCAAAAGATGATGCAACAGATTAAACTTAAATATCGCCAAAATAAATCTGGCCCTCTCATTAGTTATAATAGATAAATATAGCTCCATACCCTAAACAGTTTTTAGCAGCATATGTCCCCGTACCCTGGCTCTCATCAGCTCTTTGTTTTCTGTTGCAATGATACACGTTCTAAAAACAAATCCCTCACAATTTTGAGCCCCGGCAGACGTAGGGAACAATGATTGTAAAATCTGTCCACCTGTGCATACTGGCAGAAGCTAACTTCAGATAGGCGATCCTCAGGAATTTATGCATATGATCAAGGGACAAGCAGTCAGTGAGGAGCTGTCTATGCAGCTGGGTTTCCTCCTCAGTCCAGATCTTAATCCAACAAAGCAAAGGCCTGAGAGCAACAATGTTTCCTATGTATTTTTCCCTAAGCTTGTCATGGACAGAGAAGGCCGGGGTACTTTTCGGTACCTGCAGAATCCATCTTAGAAAAATATTTTCAGCAAACTGGATCTGAACAATCCTCATGTATCCCCATATCTCACAGCCATATAGAAACTTGAAGAAACACTTGGCCTGATAAAGCTTAACTAAAGTGCTCGGGGACCAAGAGCCCAACCTCTGGGCAAAACTGGCTACTGCCCCGTGGCCTTAACAACCTCACATCTATTGCCCTCAGTCAGGGGCTTCCAATTGTTATTGACATCAAATAGCACCCGATGTAAGAAAAAGCCGAAACGTTGCCTGATTCCCCACCTTAAAAGTTTTGGAACTGGTGGACCAGGGACCAACTGCCACAAGATAAAATTTCATAAAAGCGCAAACTACCCATAAAATCAACATACCTGTGCAGTAGTGACTGCAATCCTACCGCAGTACACCATGAGGACCTCATCATCGGCGTACAATAAAACCATGAGCAGTCTAGTTCTACAACAGGGCAGTCAGCGTGGACTGAGAGAAGAGCCCTGGGTGCTACTGGTGCTAAAGTGCTAGGTGCAATCTACCCCCTGTGAGTACCACACCAAAACTGATGTGTTGGCATGCACATTTAATAAAAGAAGCACAATGTTTAGATCCATCGCAAGAAGCAGGTCCCACAGCTTTCTGTGATTGACCCTGTCAAAGGCAGAAGTGAGGTCTATATATGCAAGGTGAAGTGAACCTGGCCAGGCAATGGAATACTTATTTATGATTTAATACAAATTTAAGCATTGATCCATTGTCAATTTGCCTGACCAAAAGCCATACTGGACCTCAAAAAATATATATTTTGTGACTGCCCACAACATAAACCTATTTAAGAGTACCCTCCCAAGCACCTTCACCACTGTGTCAATTAGTGATATCAGCCAATAACACTGAGGGTTGTCCTTGTCCCCCTTCTTAAATATCAGTACAATTATGGGGGTAGGCCACAAAGGCAGGGCTCCCTCCCTCCCTCAGCATTGACAACCATTGTCAAGGCCACCCCCCAGATTTCAATGTTGTCCACAAACAAGTCAGGGGGGATACCATCAGGTCCTGGGGCCTTGTTGCAAGATAACACCTGATACCCTGAGAAACATCATCTATAGTAAAGACAACATTAGCTCTGCCCAACACTAAATCACCCTCGTTCTACACACCTTCACTGAGGCCATAGTTGTAAACCCCTTTAAAATGTTCCACCCATTTTTCCGAAATGTGGTGACATAAAACAGGCCCAGTTATGATGGCAAAACAAGGCCTATTTATCACCCTCCAAAACAAGGAGATCTCTCTAGTTTCTCAGGTCTGAAATACACTGTCCCACGCAGTCTTACATAAGATAAACTTGCAGTTAAGGCCTTCTTATATTCCTTCCAACCAGAATCAACATGCCACTTTCGGGAGCGCGACCAGGGGTAGGTTAGTTCACCCGCCTCCAGGACTGAACAAAGTGTTTGTAAGCCTGGCGAACGGCCTGCGTGATCCCATGAAGCCCTGTCCCAACTTGGGAGGGGTGACTAATAGGAACAGAAAGTTTGGGTCAGATTGGACTCGCGTAAGTGACTGGTGATACTTTTTGACTGTCAGTTATAGATTACAAGAGTCAATTTAGTCTAGAGTTGGAGAAGTTTAGAATACATTAGGTCCTGAAGAAGCGTCATAGGATCCTTGTGGACCACAGAGACGTGAAACATGTCAACCCTAGTTTGAGGTAGGTCTGGTAGTCCCTGACCTCCTTTTTGTCATATATAGTATTAGAGAGTGGTTGAGCATCATCTCTATCTCACTCTCCGGTTATATTTTTAATCTTGGCCATCACCCCACACAGACAAATAAACATAGTACTCAGTGAGGGTCTTGAGCCAATTTTATTCAGTTTTTTTGATCTCTCCTCTCTTTTTTCTCCTTACTCACTTGTGGGGTATTGTGGCATCATCGAGAAAAGATCTCCGGCAAAGAGCCCCCCTATGGGGGGTGCCAGTCAGACATTGCAGCGCCGGTCTGACGAGGAGCACGTCCGATGATGAAGCATGACACCCAACAGGGTGTGTGAGGACTCTTGCTCCTAACAATTAGGACTCCCTAGTGTTCACCCTGTCTTTCTTTCTCTTCTTGGAACAGTGTATTTCATTATAAAGCAACATGCCATATCTCTAGGGACCTGTTTTAAGGCACCCTTCAAAAGACGAAGAATCTTAGAGTAATCTCGATCAAACCATTTTGGATCCTGTGAACTAATATTTTTTGCAGGGGCCTTCAATAATGCTGACATCTTCTGAGCAATGTACGCAAATACAAACAGGATAGTGCCGCCCCCCCCCCCAAGAGTTCAGGCCCAAACAAGTGGATATCTCCTGCCAACAATGGGTAAAGAGCAATACATTAAATTCTAGAGGCTCAACCTGAGACTATCTAAGTATCCTACCTTGGTCAGAAAGAGTGGACCCACCTTGTATCTCAGCCAATGGTCTAATTCCACCCCTTACACCACTAATGGCTAAAGATAGAGGTCTGTGATCACTAAAGGAGTTGTGAACTATAGTATAATGAGAGATGAGCAAAAATAGGGGGGCTGAAACAAAAATAAAGTCCATGATGAACTCACACCTCCTCTTTCTGAACGTGGGGAAATTGTGTGGCTGAACCCAGTTTACTAACTTCTCCAAAGCAAACACCAGGTTATAAGTGCTTAGAAATGTGTTTAGATTGGTATCCTCCTTTGTGTGAGCCATGTGGAGCACTTCTTCCAACATACATTTGGGCTTGATGTTATCAGGATATAATGACATACACACAGATGGCAATGAAAGACACTCACTAATATAAGCTTATCCTAACCAGAACCGTGCCCTGCCAAGGATTCTATCACTGATCATAAGCGGGAGAGGTTGGATACCACTGCTAGCCCTGCCTTCACATTATTAAAGTTAATCAATACTAGCGGTGTGGGGTAAGGGACAGACAACTTCAATGCCTGCAACAAATTTGACTCCCTCTTGAGATCCTTAACATGTCCACATAAGTCTACTGACAGACAAATAATCAGCCCCCTGTTAACCCTCCCTGTCACTGATGCTACCACAGGAGAGAAATACGTTTTATATCCTTCTAAAAAAAGAGCTAAAAAAAGAGGTTATTTACTGCCCAAGTTTCTTGCAAGCAGATGATCTAAAAAACTGCATCCATTTACTGTTGCTAAACTTAGCAGACAAACTCGCAATATTCCAGGATAGCAACCTCAGAATGCCCAAGTTAGCAATTGGAGTATCCAAGGGGTGAGTTGTGGACAGGATAAATAGAAGGGGTGACTCAGGTCACAATTTTCAACTCCTGTGATTGGCTCTAAATGCCGGGATGGAGGCCTGCAATGGCCTGCCAACCTCCATCTCTCCATTTCCACTCCGAAATATTCAACTTTATTTTAAAGCAAGCCATGTCGTTTAATGGAAGCAGTGGTCCACTGGCCTGCTTCTTTTAAGGCCTTTGTCATGATTCACAAAGGGGAAGATGTTGCACAGAGACAGCTTACCCTTTGTGAATCACATTCTACACCCTTTGAGATATTAGTATCTGATGAATGGTTTGCAACCACAATAGTAGTCATAAAACATTAGGGCAACCCTTTCCCGAAATGCAGATAGGAGAGGGAGCCCCTTTCATGCCCTGTCTATTTGCATTCTGAGAGTATCAGAAAAAGCTATTTTATGAGTCAGAAAGCCTTTGTAGATGCTACACAAGTATTCTGTGTTTGAAAACCGTATGGTTTTGTGAATCATGAGCTTTGCAATCCCAAAATACCCTAATGCATGAGGTCCATAAGGTTAGTACTCTCACAAAACTATGTGGATTCTAGGCTGCTGCTTTCTTGCCAAGAAAGTTTTAGAGTCCGCACTTTTAGAAAGGAAATATTTTAGTGTTCCTAGAAAATAGAAAAGGCCCCATATTTTTTAGACATGGAATTTTAGGACTTAATTGTTCAAAACAAAATGACAGCTATAGAACTGGATACACATTGCTATCTTTATTACTTTAAACTGATGGAGGCTTCCTGAAGCACTTCACTGATAAATGTCAGCCAATGCAGAATATCAATAACTGTCTTGGTGTATTTCAGTACAAGTATTGATAAAGCCTATACGTCTAGCCTTTGCAAAATCTATTGGCTTTGTCTATTTAGCCATGTTGTACATCAGTGCAGCTACTGTGAAGCATGGCCGAAAGTAAAAAAAAAAAATATATATATATATATATTTATAAATATATATATATATCTCCAATCTAACAACACGCTCTGTCTGGGCTCGGGCGGCCCAAGAGAGGTGGTGCGTAGACCGGCAGAGCAAGCCAGTATGAAATTCAAACACAAAATGTCAAATAAGCACGCACACTCAGGACATTCAGATTAATAAATAAAGGTGGCGAGTTTTAATACAAAGTACAACACGTTTCAGCTGTGCCTGCAGCCTTGATCACGTGCATTGCGTAACCAATCCATAACTTTTAAATACAGCTTTGTTCAGTCTCATAGAAACAGGACAAAAGAAAAGGAAGAAACAGAGTATTAGTCCTAATATAATTGGATAATGCTTAACATTATTATTAATAATATAGATGTGATGTGAAATCTTCACCATAAATTTAATTAATAATTTTTGTATGTATGGCAAGTGAAAGAGAAACAATAAATATACAAGAACAATATGAGGCTTCAATAACAAAATCCAATTATATTATAATTCTCAAGCCCATACAGTATTATATATTATATAGAGTGTCCTCAATCATTCAATCCATAAAAACAGCACACATATATTACATGTTATAAAATAGCATAGAAAATACCAGATAGCATTAAAGATATATATATGTCACTTAGTAATCTTAGCCTGTATGATATCATAGATGTCACAATAGACTTAATCAATAACACAATGAGTAATTCCATAGACTGAACTATTAGGATTAGTAAACATGCATAGAAAGGTAAGTGCAAAAAATCCTTATCTGTGTGTCATTACACCCCATGCAAAACGTGTCATTATGTACAGGAAAGAAGGAGAAGTTGGCAAGGGAAATCCAAATATGTATCCATCCAGCCTCCTTCTTCCTGTTACAACACAAAATACATATTAAATAATCTTGTCCAAAATACTCACTAATAAAACCTGAAAAATAAAAAAAATAAACAAAGAATACTACATATACAATAAAATAACTACATAAACAAATATCAAACTTAGAATTCAATTCTCTAAAATCACATTGGCAGATTATTTGTGAAAATTAACAATCCATCAACCCTCGTAGAGGTGACTATTCAATTCCTCATCCGTATTTAAACCCTTAGCTATTTTAGTTTCTAAATTCAGAATATATCTGGATTCCTTTTTCCTTAAAACTAACTCTCTGTCCCCACCCCTATGATAGGATGGCACATGTTCAATATTAAAGTATGAGAGTAGGAAATTGTAAGAGTTGTGTTTCTCCACAAAGTGTCTACCGACTGGATAATGGAAATCATTTGATGTAATGGCTCGCATATGTTTGAGAATGTGTTTTTTAACACTATGGCCCTCATTTTAACCTGGGCGTTCTTTTTGGAAGACCGCCAAGGTACCGCTGTGCTGAAGACCGCCAGTGCAGGCGGTTTCCTGCACCGCGTATTATGACTGCTGGCAGCCCTCCGTCCTTTTCCAGACCGAGAGCCGCCAGCAGCCATACTGGCGGTCAGCGGGGAAGTGGAGGCTGCACCACCTCCACCGCCACGTCATCAGAACACCGCCCACCAAATCACGTCCCATGATTTGGTGTGGCGGTGTTCTGGTGATGGGGTGCTGGCGGCAGAGCAGACCCCATGGATCCCGTTCCCTCCCGAAGGATCACCAGACCAGGTAAGGTGATCGTCTGTTAGGGGAGGGGGGTGGGGGGGTGTTGTGTGCGTGCATGGGGGTGTGAGTGTGAGTGTGTAGAGGGGGAGTGTGAGTGCATGTGTGCATGCGGTGGGTGTTGTGTGTTTGAAAATGTGTGCGTGTCTGTCTTTATGTCTGTGAGTATGTGTGCATGTATGTCTGTATGTATGTGTGCGTGTATGACTGTGTGTGTGTCTGTTGGTATGTTTGTTGGTATGTTTGTTGGTATGTGTGCGGGCATGTGTAATGGTAGTGTCTGTGTGCGTGTAGGATGGGGGTGTGTTTCGATGTTGGGGGGGTGGGGAAGGGGTCCTGCCACCTTTGGGGGCTGGTAGGGGGGTCAGAGTGTGGGGGAGGACTCTGGTGAGGGGGAGCGGGGTGGGTGAGACCCATATCAGTGCCAGGGAAAGAATTCCCTGGCACTGATAGTGCCTACCGCCATGCATTTCATGGCGGTACAGAACCCCACGAAATCCATGGCGGTACTTGGGGTCGTGATACCGTCAGCGGTGTTGTGACAACCGCTGGTCTGGAGACCGAAGTCTCCAGCCCAGTGGTCGTTACCACCCTGGCAGTCGGAGTGGAGAAGTGGCGGTTTAGCATGGCAGTCACCGCCATGCTTGTAATGCCATTTTTGTTTCCGCCGGCCTGTTGGCGGTATTACCGCCATTTCTTCAATGACTGCTAGGGTTGTAATGTGGGCCTATGTTTGGTACTCCCCATATACCACTGATGGCACAGACACTCTAACACGTAGACCGTGAATAGAGTACTGCTTATAAGAAATTGCTTAATCTGCCTCAGTTCACCTGGTTTACATGTAGGATATTCCTTCCACATAACACTATTGCTGCAGGATTTGCAGTGTCCACATGGGAAGAATCCCTGTAGATTATGATCTCTAATTTGAGGAACCATGGTGATGTAATTAGATCTCAGAATATCACGTAGGCTATGCCCCTTTTGTAAGTGATTTGGGGTCTCCTTTGGATTGTGACACTGATAATAGGATCACTTCTCAAAATGTCCCAATTTTTAAAAATAATCTTCCTAATGTGTCCTGCATCCTCATTATAAGTCATGATGATTCTACTCTCATTCGTATCCTCACCTTTCTTCATTGGTTTATTGTCTAACAGGGTCTGTCTTCTTTCTACCCCTTTGACTTTATCGATGGCCTTCTTAATCACCCAATCAGGGAAACCTCTTTGTTTAAATCTGATAATCATATTCTTTTGTTCATTATCAAATGCTTCTTTAGTATTACAATTGCGTTTGGCCCTCAACAGTTCACCATATGGGATGCTCCACTTCAAATTCTCCGAGTGCCCACTCGATGCATGAAGTAAGCTTCCAAAACAATACTGTATGTATAATATTGTTACTGATCTTTAACTTTGTGTCTAGAAAATCAATAGAAGATTTACTCATGTTTTATGTCAAAACAATATTGTGATTGTTGTTATTCAGGTTATCGATACATCTTTTGGCTTCCTCTTCCATACCTTTCCAAATAATGAACAGATCATCTATATATCAAGCCATAGCATTGCTTGTTTGATTTCAGGGTACCTCTCCTTAAAAATCTCCTCTTCCTACTATCCTAGGAACAAATTAGCAAAACTAGGAGCAAAGCAAGTTCCCATGGCAGTCCCAAGTATTTGTTTGTACAGTACTCAATTGAATAAGAAAATATTGTTTGTCAGACAATATCTGATCATCTCAATAATCATGTCAAGATGTGCCAAATATTTCATAGGTCTTGCTTGTAAAAAATGTCTTCATGCTTCAATGCTCTTCTCATGTTCAATAATAGTATATAGGGAATTCATATGTTCAATAATAGTATATTGGGAATTCATCTCCTCTTCCTACTATCCTAGGAACAAATTAGCAAAACTAGGAGCAAAGCAAGTTCCCATGGCAGTCCTAAGTATTTGTTTGTACAGTACTCCATTGAATAAGAAAATATTGTTTGTCAGACAATATCTGATCATCTCAATAATCATGTCAGGATGTGCCAAATATTTCATAGGTCTTGCTTGTAAAAAATGTCTTCATGCTTCAATGCTCTTCTCATGTTCAATAATAGTATTTAGGGAATTCATATCTAAAGTTACCAATATGAAGTCATCTTCCCATGAGATACCCTCAATTTTACCCAAAAAGTCTTTGGTGTCACGCGCATAGGATGGTAAATTGATAAAAAATTCCCTCCGAAAAAAATCAACATATTTGGATACATTTTCCAAAGTACTGTCGCATGAGGATACTATTGGTCTACCTGGAGGATGGTCCTTATTTTTATGAATCTTGGGAAGAATATAAAATATCAGTAACTTAGGAAGACAGACCCTGTTTGACAATAAACCAATGAAGAAAGGTGAGGATACGAATGAGAGTAGAATCATCATGACTTATAATGAGGATGCAGGACACATTAGGAAGATTATTTTTAAAAATTGGGACATTTTGAGAAGTGATCCCATTATCGGTGCCACAATCCACAGGAGACCTCAAATCTATTAGAAAAGGGCCGTAGCCTACGTGATATTCTGAGATCTAATGAGATCACCACGGTTCCTCAAATTAGAGATCATAACCTACAGGGATTCTTCCCATGTGGACACTGCAAAGCCTGCCGCAATAGTGTTATGCGGAAGGAATATCCTACATGTAAACCAGGTGAATTGAGACAGATTAAGCAATTTCTTACATGCAGTACTCCATTCACGGTTTATGTGTTAGAGTGTCCATGCCATCGGTGGTGTGTAGGGAGTACCAAACATAGTGTTAAAAAACACATTCTCAAACATATGCGAGCCATTACATTGAATGATTCTCATTATCCAGTAGCTAGACACTTTCCGGAGAAACACAACTCTGACAATTCCTTACTCTCATACTTTAGTATTGAACATGTACCATCCTATCATAGGGGCGGGACAGAGAGTTAATTCTAAGGAAAAATGAATCCAGATATATTCTGGATTTAGAAACTAAAATACATAAGGGGTTAAATACGGGAAAGGAATTGAATATTCACCTCTACGAGGGTTCATGGATTGTTAATTTTTGCAAATAATCTGCCAATGTGATTTTAGAGAATTGAATTCTAAGGTTGATATTTGTTTATGTAGTTATTTTAATGCATATGTAGTATTCTTTGTTTCTTTTTTTTGATTTTTTAGGTTTTATTAGTGAGTATTTTGGACAAGATTATTTAATATGTATTTTGTGTTGTTACAGGAAGAAGGGGGCCGGATGGATAATATTTGTATTTTCCTTGCCACCTCTCCTTCTTTCCCGTGCATAATGACACGTTTGCACAAAGTGTAATGACACACAGATAAGGATTTTTTGCATGTTTACTAATCCTAATAGTTCAGTATATGGAATTACTCATTGTGTTATTGATTAAATCTATTGTGACATCTATGATATCATTCAGGCTCAGATTACTAAGTGACATCTATAAGTCTTTAATGCTATCTGGTATTTTCTATGCTATTTTATAACATGTAAAATATAAGTGTGCTGTTTTTATGGATTGAATGATTGAGGACACTCTATATAATATATAATTCTGTATGGGCTGGAGAATTATACTATAATAGGATTTTGTCATTTAAGCCTCATATTGTTCATGTATATTTATGGTTCCTCTTTCACTCTCCATATATACTAAAATTATTAATTACATTTATTGTGAAGATTTCACCTACTTATTCATTTAGATATGGTCAGCCACATCTATATTATTAATAATGTTAAGCATTATCAAATCATATCAGGACTAATACTCTGTTTCTTCTTTTTCTTTTGTCCTGTTTCTATGAGACTGAACAAAGCTGTATTTAAACATTATGGATTGGCTATGCAATGCACGTGATCAGGGCTGCAGGGACAGCCGAAATGCATTGTGCTTTGTATTAAAACTTGCCACCTTTATTTATGATTCTGGATGTCTTGAGTGTGCGTGCACACATATATATATATATATATATATATATATATATATATATATAAAAAAAATATATATATATATATATATATATATATATATATATATATATATATATATATATATAAAACAAACACGCCATTCCAATACAAAGAGAACCAGGACACCTCCGTATAAAAATCCAGTGTTTAATTAAAGCAAACAAAAAACTCCAACGCATTTCGGCGAAAGTCTTTGTCACGGATAGAGTATTGTCTCAACAACTCATTCAAATATCTTAAATCAGTGACATAGATGATGGACTAATTTCAGCTCATACACTGTTTAGGTTGTATCAATGGCGGCCATCTTAGTATGTCAGCCTTTATACATATAAATTCACCATTATAATTCAATATTCCCAAATCAAATATACAATAATCAAATATATTATATCCTATTTTCATTTGTTAAGAACATGCTCAAAAGATATATGCTGTACATTCATCTACTTAATTCATATTTTATAGTATAAGTTATTGCACAATAAATCATTGTATTAAATTCAGCAAAAATTTAGCCTGTTTGTTATAAGTGAAGCGCAATCCTGTGGATGTGAGGCCCTCGGAACGTCGTGTAACGTTAGGAATTACTTGGATACTTCTCACGGTTTGAACGTTGGAACGTAAGAACATTTTAAATGTGGAAGAATTTTCCAACGTGCATATTGAGAAGTGGAAAAGTGCAACCGTAGCTTTTTTTGGTGCGCTGCCCTCGGAGCGTTGTGAAACGCGAGGAAATATATGTATGTTTCTCACAATTGGAACGTTGGAATGTGAGAAAATTCCTCAGTGGGAACATCGAGAAGTGGAGAAGTGGAACTACGGTCCTTTTGATGTGCTGCTCTCGGAACACCAAGAAACGGGAGGAATGATATGCATACTTCCCACAATTGGAAACGTGAAAATAATTTAAAAAATCCTCAACGCGAAACTTGTGAGTATTGACACGCTCTTGTGCAAGTAAAATGGGCTGGTATCTATAAGAAATTGTATATAAGGCGCGCAGGAGCGAGTATTTGTTGTGACATTGTACGGATTGAACACGGGTGTTCGAGTCTACTATTGACATTTAAATTTGATATTAAAAAAAAACGCATATTTGCTCACTGTGCTTTGAAAACTATTGGAAAGCAATCACATCTCCTATTATAACAATTTGCAGAAACAGAGTGGATGTTATACAAATATTGAAGTAACTTTCTTCTTTTATCCACATCCGTATTTTATAATAAATATTGTCGAGTACATTATCAGGAAATCGGGTTTAATATAGCAAACATGGCTTCTGCTTGGGAAGCCCGACATAAGGAGAAATCGAAAAAGTTGTTTATTTCCCAAATGGATGGAATGCAGTCCACCCAATCTGGTCGTGGCAATGTTGGAGTGGAAGTAAAGCTACAAACTTTATATGACAAATTGGAGAAATTCCATAGAAGAGAACTTTCTAAATGGTGGGAGGTAGAGTCACTGCAAAGATACATTGATGTTGAGCGGGTTCCTAGAGGATTGGGAATTTACACTATACCAACATATGAAGATCCTGATCTGGAAATGTTGGAAGAATGGGCCGATAATTCCAATCAGAGTTCATTGAATATGATGCGAATACTAATTAAATATGCAGCGAAGGACAGGAGCAAAATATTAGATGAAATTGACAGAGTTAGGTTGGAGTTATTGACTATCATCACACAGGAGACATTGGATGAATTTATGAAGAATTTGGAGAAGAAATTATTGAAACTGGAGGAGGAGATTACCAATAAAAAACAAAGAAAATGTATACAAGACTTTAAGGACTATCAGGCAGGTCGTATTTTAACTTTTCAACGTAAATATGACCATATGTATAATGATGAAGTGTCTGAATTGAGTCTAAAAAATTTGGAAATGACGAATACTCCTGTGGAGGAGCAAGTGGAAAGTGATGTCTCAGATGGTAATTTATCTAATGTATCAGATACGATATTATCTAAAGGTTTAGTACCTGACAAAGGAATTGAGAGATCTAATTTTTTTAAACAATTTTGACTTTTGAATCAGGGACGGACAGATCAGTACAAGGACTGTCAATCTCAGAGGGGCAGAGGGAGTGGGCCCAGAGGAAAAAGAAGAGGAACAGACAGGCAAAGAAGAGGAGATGTAGAAGAAGATACAAGATCTTTGGGAGTGGTCACCCGCGCCCGAAAGTAAACATTATGAATGTCATTAATCTCTCTAGTAGAGTGCTGTCAATGTGGAAAAGAGCCTCTTATCTTGGGGTCTTTCCTTCTGCCCGACTGGTTGTTTTAATTATGCTCAAACTAGGATAGATACCTGTAAATTCATTCGAAAATTAAAATTAAGAAAATGGTATCAGACTAAAGTGAAAAATAAGGAGAAAACAGCAGAAAGACGAGAGCACAGTAATTTATGTATCTCTGATACTGAGATCTTACACACACTTACAGATCTGTATGATGGAACAACTACTCATGAGGACTCAATTTTGAATTTGGAAGGATTAGGCATTTCTTTGGATGATACATGTCCGAGTAATTTCAAACCTAAGTCTACGTTTTTACTGGCAATTCAATGTGATGCTCTAGATGTATTTGAACGGGAAATTATCAAACA
Organism: Pleurodeles waltl; assembly: GCF_031143425.1. NCBI lineage: Eukaryota > Metazoa > Chordata > Amphibia > Caudata > Salamandridae > Pleurodeles > Pleurodeles waltl. The sequence continues at coordinate 342,231,336 of NC_090437.1, forward strand.
TATGAAAAAGATGAGATATAATGTGAGAGATGTGAAAAAAATGAATTTAACAGGAGCGCAATGGAGAGCCCTTCAGGACTTGAAAAAAGATTTTACTATTGTCATCAGACAATCTGATAAGGGCGGCAACGTAGTGGTGCAAGATGTTAGCAAATATGTGGCTGAAGGATTCAGACAGCTGAATCACAGTGATTGTTATAGAAAGGTTGTCTATGAAGATGTCAAATTGATGAATGAGGAGTACTATGGTATGTTGGTTGATTGGAGGGAGAAAGGCCTAATAGAATGGGAAGAATTCTTATTTCTTAAATGTGATTATCCCAAAATCCCAATATTATATCTTTTACCCAAGATTCACAAGGATAAGATAAATCCTCCAGGCAGACCTATAGTTTCGGCTATTGGTTCTCTTTTAGAAAATACATCAAAGTATATTGCCTACTTCTTGCGTCCCTTTGTTGAGACATTACCTTCATATTTAAAGGACACAACACATTTCTTAAAGATCATTGAGGGCATCTAGTGGGAGGATGATTATTTGTTACTAACTTTAGATGTTACCAGTTTGTATATATGCATAGATCATGATCTTGGGGTCAGATCCACCAGACATTTTCTAAGAGCAAGATCATTGTCACTGTTTTTTCATTCTGAAATGTTGTGTGATATGATGAAGTTCTGTCTTAGGAATAACCTGTTTATCTTTGAGAACCAGCTGTATAGACAAGTACATGGGACAGCTATGGGTATATGTTTCGCCCCCAGCTACGCAAATTTATTCATGGACTGGTGGGAAAAACAAGTATTGGAAGCTATGATTGAATTTGATAGGAATGTGATTCTGTGGTGCTGATTTATTGACGACATCTTTATGATTTGGAAAGGGGATGAGATATCAGCAATGCAATTTGTGCAGAAGCTGAATGATAATGAATATAATCTGAGATTTATGGAACATCTTCACCCCAAAAATGTGGAATTTTAGATGTTGAAGTTACGGCAACCACTGAGGGTCTGGTTCCTAAACTACACAGAAAGGAAACAGCTGGCAATAGTTTGCTCGATGCTCGCAGTGCACATCCCACTAGTTTGATCCAGAGCATTCCTTATGGCGAGTTATTAAGAGCTCGGAGGAACTGTGGTAATTTGTCAGACTTTTATCAAGAATGTGAAGTAATGTGTGAAAGATTTAAAGAGAGAGGTTACGGGGTTAAGATTATTGAGCAAGCGAGACAGAAAGTGGAAAAATTTAACAGAGATGATCTACTTTATCAGACAAACAACAAACAGAGAAAGAAGGAGGATAAAGTTAGATTTATAACAACATTTAGTAATCAAGCACAGAAAATACAGACAATTCTAAACAAGAGTTTGCACATTTTACAAACTGATCGACTTTTGAATGAGTGTATCAATGAGAGACCCCAAATAACATTTAAGAGGAGTAGATCGCTTAGGGATGACTTGTGTCATAATGATATAGCATGTGAGGGTGATATCAAGAGCAATATAGGAAGGGGATTTTCTGAAATGTAAAGCATGTAAAACAAGTAGCAGCTATAGAAAGTTAAGAATACCAGGGAGAGATGAGGATTTTGTCATCAAAGGAAGTTATGATTGTGGTACAACATATTGTGTATATTGCTTAATATGCCCCTGTGATAAATTATATGTAGGAAGCACAATTCATAGTGCTAAAAAACAAATTTTAGAACATAGGCGAGCGATCAAGAATTATGACAAAATTTATCCAGTGGCAAGACATTTCTTTAGTAAACATTTTGTTAATTAAAATGTGTTAAAGTTTGTGGTTATCGACCAAGTTAAATCCAACAAACGGGGTGGCAACAGAGAGCAATTATTGAGAATTATGGAATCAAGATATATCATAGACTTTGAGACATTTGACCCCGTGGGGTTGAACTCTAGTGGAGTTGAGTATTCATTTGGGGTAACAGTTTGATTGTATGCAATTTTATAAATTAGGGTGTTGTTTGGGTGCAATTTTTTCACATTGACGAGATGAGGACTAAATTATGCTCAACAATGAGATGAAGGTTAAGGTCATATTTAAATTATATTGAGTATGCTTACCATGGTAAAAAAATTCTTGCCCACTTGGGCATTATCAGGCTCAATGTTTGCTGAATTTAATACAATGATTTATTGTGCAATAACTTATTCTATAAAATATGAATTAAGTAGATGAATGTACAGCATATATCTTTTGAGCATGTTCTTAACAAATGAAAATAGGATATGATATATTTGATTATTGTAAATTTTATTTGGGAATATTGAATGATACTGGTGAATTTACTTTGTATATTTATAAAGGCTGACATACTAAGATGGCCGCCATTGATACAACCTAAACAGTGTATGAGCTGAAATTAGTCCATCATCTATGTCACTGATTTAAGATATTTGAATGAATTGTTGATACAATACTCTATCCGTGACAAAGGCTTTTCGCCGAAACGCGTTGGAGTTTTTTGTTTGCTTTAATTAAACACTGGATTTTTATACAGAGGTGTCCTGGTTCTCTTCGTATTGGAAGGGTGAGTTTGTTATAAGTGAATTCGGGCGTCTCGGAGCCCGGCCAGAGCCGCTGTGTTGCAGCGTCCGCACTCCGAGGAAACACTGTGGGCTGATATATATATATATATATATAGATATATATATTTCATCACCAATTGGTCGCATGAGAAATCGCGTGTTCTGACTGCCGGTGCTGATGAAGGAGTTAGCGACCCAAGCTCCTATTAATTCCAACCACCAAAATGTATCATTGCACTCCAGGAAGATACTTCTTCAGCCTTTAATTGCCATAAATGTAAACTGTGCTACCACCACCCCAACGCGTTTCAACCTAAACAGGTCTTGATCACAGGTGAAAAAACAGTCTCCATTCCCCACACTTATATAGTTCCTTAATACATAGCTACATAGTTGCATTCATGTAGTTTTTAAAATGTTTAACTCTAACCAGTGATTTATTCATTCATATGTTATATTAAATTATGTCCAAACTGTGCCACCATTGTCTGCTATTAGCTTTAACCCTTCTAATTTTTCAAATTCGATTATCCTTTCTAAGCCTTATGTTGACCATAATAATAAGATTAACAACAACTATTTTCACATAATGTATTTTGACACCACAACATAGAAGAACAGAGGTAAAGTGATGAAATAAATACCTCCAATTCATTATTGGACAGTATCCCTTATATTCAACAAATTATTCATCACTAGATTGTTATTGGTCCCTTATCTTAACTCCTTGTGGTGGCCACCACAGCTCTAACCAAGTAGCTACCTTGCATTCATACGTCCACTGACATTAGTTTCATTAATTTTCACTATTTTCAATATTAAACACTTCACTATACACTTGAGGGAATGGTTGACGTGTCTTATCCCATCTACACCCATTGTGAATTTAAAACAGTGATTTTCATTCTTGTAGGACTAAAATATTCATATTTCATGTGTACTATGTCATATATCATTATTCAGTGACACTTATTTATAGGGCATTTTCTTCCATTTTTTCAAATGCTATCTTGATAGTTCACATTGTTTACTCATAAATGTACAAAAATTTCTTCGTCGAAGTTTAACCCAGACGGGGTCTTAGTCTTTAATTTGATGATATATCTTGATTCCAGACAACGTAGTTTCAGTATTCTATTCCCCCCCTCTTTCATTTGCGGGGACATGTGCCACTCCAAAGTATCGCATCTGTTTCCAGTGATTCTCTGAGCACTGTCTATGATGTTTTGCCATCGCATAGCTTAAATTATTGTTGTTTGCCGCTCTAATATGTTCCAATATACACTTTTTCAATTTACAAATTGTACTTCCTATAAATTTGAGGCCACAACCACATTTCAAGACATATACCACATAGGTTGTCTCACAGGTTATTTTTTGATTGATCTTGAAAGTTTGTCCCATAGTGTCTTTCACTAGTTTTCTGTTCTCACCAATTTGACAAGCTTTACATTTCAAACATTTAAAAAAAAAACTGTATCTTCTTTGTTCAACCATATCTATGGTACTTGTTCAATAAAATGTCTCTTAACCAAATGGTCTCTAATGGCAGCTGCCTCTTTATAAGTGATTTTTGGTCCTTTTCCCACCAGAGGTCCAATGTCCGGCTCATTATATAGTAGATTCCAATGCCTTTTTAAAAAATTTGAAATTTCATTATGTTCTTTATTGTAGGACATTATCATCCTAATCTCCTGATCATTCTTTTGTTCATTTGTGGTTTGTTAATTCTTCAACCTTTTATTCACTAAGGTTTGTTCTCTACCTATTTGTTGTGCTTTCGCCATACCCATTCTGATGTCCTTTGGATTATAGCCTCTCTTAATAAATCTATTTTTCATTTCCTCACATTGTTCTTTCATTGTATCTTCTTCTGAGCAGTTTCGTCTGAGTCTCAGAAATTCACCATACGGTATGCTTTTAAGTAGAGTACGGAGATGGAAACTTGTACCATGTAAAAGACTATTCGTGGATGTAGGTTTGTGATACATGGTTGTCTGAAGCGTTTGATTATGTATATAAACCTTGATGTCCAGAAATTCTATTTCTTTCCTATTGGTTTTATGTGTAAATTTCAGACCAACTTCATTAGTTTCTAAAACATCAAAGAACTCTTGAAACTCCTGTTCCGTTCCCTTCCAAATAATGAATAGGTCATCAATGAATCTCACCCACAGTTGCACTTTTTCCATGTCGTTATTATTCTCCTCTCTCCAAGCCAATTCTCTTTCCCACCACCCCATGCTGAGGTTGGCGTAACTTGGAGAGAAAGAAACTCCCATAGCTGTCCCTTGTTTTTGTAGAAAGATCTCATGATGAAACATGAACATGTTGTTTGTTAGGCATATTTTAATCATGGTTAGCAGCATCTCTGAATGTTGAAATTCTAAAAACATTACGTTGCCTTAGGAAGTATTCCACAGCTTTAAGACCAATTTCATGTTGAATAGATGTATATAGGGGCACCACATCTACTATTACCAACAGGTACTCCTCCTACCAACTGATGTCTATAAGTATTCTTAAAAAGTCGCCAGTGTCTTTAACATAAGAGCTCAAGGTTGGAACCAAAGGTGCCAAATAATAATCAATAAAAGATGACATGTTCTCATACAAGGCACCACAACTTGAAATAATAGGCCTACCTGGTGGATTATTTAAGGTTTTATGTATTTTTGGTAAAAAGTAGATTGTTGGTATTGTTGGAAATTCATTATATAGGAAATCATACTAATTTGCATTAATCAGGATATTAGCTTCCCACTGTTTAAGGGTGTGTTTCAATTGTTTAATCAATCCATCCATCGGATTCTCTTTGAGTCTACAATAGTTATTCTTGTAATTCAGTTCTATACGCTTCACGCTTATAGTCTTGAACATTTATGATTACTATATTTCCTTCTTTGTCAGCTGATTTTATTTCTATTGCCGTATTCATTTTTAAATTGTCCAAAGCTTGTCTTTCACCCACTGTTAAGTTTTCTCTTTGTCCTTCTTGATGTTTTATTTTTTTCAATTTGTCCAAATCTCTGACCACAAGCTCATGGAAGATTTCAATTTTATGTCCAGGACTCAATGTTGGACAGAATTTCGATTGTGCTTGCAAAGAGCTAAATTGGTGTTGATTGGTTCCTATATCCAATAGATCTAAAATGTGCGTTTCAGAAAATTCTTCTTCATCCAAATTATGTATAAGATCATAGCAGGTTTTTAAATCCTGTATTTGGTCAATACTTAAATTAATATCTTCCATCTCTCTATGACCTTGTGTATTATCCATTTGATCTTTATTAGCAAAGAATATTTTTAGTTTTAATTTTCTCACAAATTTATAGATATCAATCCTTAATTCTGTGTAATCAAAATGTTTCTCAGGACATAAAGATAATCCTTTGTTTAAAAGTTTACTTTCTTCTATTGTCAATTCATAATTTGATAGATTCACTATCAAATTCTCTTTTTCTGTTGTTGAGACTATTTCTTTAAACGCTCCCGTAGTTGATATATTTTTCTTCCTGTTTCCTCTTCTACTCTTTCTGTGTTTAGTTTTTTGGTGAGGTTTTTTCTTCAATCTCTGTATCTTGGGGTTCATTGATCGATGTATAGTTGTTGCAATTCCTCCAAAAAAGAAGAAGGTTTTTCCATATTCGATGTACCAGGTTCCTCTATCTCCGAAGTTTCTACATCTGATTTGCTTGCCGATTCATTCGGTGTTGATATTATTGACAATTTTCATGATGCATATTGTTTTTTTAAGTTGTCAAATCTCCTTGCAAAAGTTAATATTGAACCCTTGAGATAGTCTTGTTCATCCCTCACAAACTTCATCTTTTTTCTTTCTTCTTCTTCTTTTTTATATTTGTCAAGTCTATCTTCCATTTGTTGTCTTAATTTTTTACTGTCCTCCTCCTCTTCCGATTTTTTTATTTTCTCCTCTAGGACCGATATTTGTTGGAGAATTTCTTCCAAACTTAATTTGGCAAATTTGATAATAATTAGATTCATATTTTTTTTAGCATTGCATGCTATTTTCTCCCCATTCTTGTAACATCTCAGGTTTAGTATCAGCTTGATTTGGTAATGTGAAAATTCTCAATCCTCTTGGTAGTCGTCATACCTCAATGTACTTTTCTAACGTTATGATCTCCCAACTCTTTGTGATCTCTTTTTTTCAATAACTTCTCCAATTGCCAAAAAGTTTGTTTCAAAGTGTATGCCTTCGCTTTTTGAACCATTACTTCCATATTCGTCGAAATATTAGCTTCTCCACAAAATATTAATTCTGCTTTTTGTTTTCTTCTCATTGCTCCCACTTCCATTTTGTCGTAATTTCACACAGAAATTCCTAGATATATAATATGTATAATTATTTATCCTTGTTTTCCCTTATTTATCAATCAATTCTCAGAGACACATCTTTTTTTCCTTTCCCTCCTGAATCACCATTCTTGTATTGAGCTTGCATTTGTTATTTAATGCTCATACTATTCAAATAAATGTAGCTCTATTTTCTTCTTTCTTTCCTTCAGAGTATAACAATTAAATGCCTCAATAAAATGCACGGTTTGTATTGATTCTAATAAATCATGTCTATCAAGGAATCATTAAATCCACACTCAGAAAGCATCTGAGGCGTCCACACATTGCTGAACATATCAATTATTTGTTTTATAGGCTTTTAACTTCCCAGTCTTTTCTTTGACTGCATCAATATAAACACAGTTCTTAATCTTTTGGTACACATAAATTCATTGACATACCTTTAGGGAGAGGAGACTGCTAGTCGAACGCCGTCATCCGACCCCGTTCGCTTCGCGCTACACTCGCCCGATGTATGCCACTGTTGTCACAGAGTCAAATACCATCCTTCCATATTGATAAGATTTTATTCTCTTCTCCTCCTCTCTTGTTGTTTATTTATATCTTTTACCATGTGGCTCCTCGATAATTGAAAAGGCGTGCTTCGGTGATAATGATAGAAATGTATCCAAGCTCCACTTGCTCAACTCCTATAACATATTTCAGCTGTGTTTTCAAACAGATATATATGAAAAGGTCAGTGCTGGTGCATCATAGATTTTTTTATTTTTCTGTGGGAGAAGGTGGGAAGAAACGGCAAGCAACAACTGGGAAGAGGTTTGGGGTACAGGCAAGCAACAACGGAGGAGAGATAGAGCACAAAGGACAGTAGGGGAAAAGCTCACGAAACAACGTGGGAGGGGGACAGGGTAGGTAACAAGTTTGGGGAAACAACATGGATGGGAGAGGGGAACAGGGCAAGCAATGACAGGGGACAGCGCAGGGTGAATAGGTCCTGCAACAATGCTCTGGGAAGGGTAACGGGGGAAGCAACAACAACAGGGCAACAATACAGGCAGGGGATGGGAAGCAACAACACAGATTGGGAAGGGGAGGAGGGAAGACAGCCTGCAAACACAAGGTCTTATGGAGTGCTACAATTTACATAAAAAAAACTACCTCCTGAAGCGCTTGGGCAGCTGAAGGACACTGACCACCAAGAGAAAGCCATACTTAGATCATGCACCATGGAAGGGATAAACACATGAAAATGAAGTGAAATCAGCATGCACTGATCAATGAGAAGCAAGAAAATGAGATTGACAATGAAGCCAACCAATGGTAAGTAATGTATGAGCTCTAAGTGCCTTGTCTATAAACAAAATGTCCTGCAAGGGACAGCGCATGCGCTGTCTCAGGTGAGACCTAAAAAGGACATGTCACTCCACATTTAAAGTGAGAGAGCTAAGTGCAATTTATAGCAAGGTCAAAGCTTAAAATATTGATTCAAACAATCAAACAGAGCACTTTAGGCAGAACACTCCACAAACTTCCAACAAATTATAGTTATGCCATTTATTTGGGTATCAATGTGATTACAACAGCATTAACCACGATTTTGTCCAGGAAGGCATGTCCCATGACCCTAACATTACAACAATTGACATCACTGAAGTTCTATACTAATTGCACAATTGGTATAACAACATAACACAGCAAAACATAGGTTTTAGAAACCACATATATTATGGTGCTGACTTGATCTTTGAAAGGTCTGGGGCATAATACTTGCCCTGAATTGTAGTGAGGGATCAAAGCATGTATGCCAGAACTCTTCAAGGGAATTTCTTTACTCAAAAAATTTAAATGAATGGGGTAAAGTAGTGTTTTTAAAGCACAGTTTTTACCTAAATGTGCTAAAATGCCATAGGTGATTGGAGTCAGAGGGACAGGCTCTCCTGAGTGTTGCAGTAATGTAACTCCTTGTACTACTCACAGTATAAAAATTGTATCCTCCCAGGTGAGTACACTTCCACCGAAAGTTAACGGACAAGAGTATTTGGACAAGATAACACTGGTCTTGTGGTTGGAGTTGGAGAGACATAGCCTCCTGGCCTTGGAAGTGATGTAATTTTCTCTACTTGATACACTTGCTGAATGTCATCCCCCCAGGTGAGTACACTTCATGTGTGATTTTCAAAACATGTGTCTTTGGAGAAGAGGACACTCGACTGGTGGTTGGAGTGACAATAAGAGAGTCTCCTGGGAGTTGCAGTCACGTAACTCCCTGTACTGCATACACAATACAAATGGTTTCCTCCCAGGTGAGTACACTTCATTTGAGAGTTAAGACAGGGGTCTTTTGAGGAGGGAACACTGGTCTGGTGTTTGGAATTACTGAAACAGGGCCTGCTGGGAGTTGAAGTCCTGTCACTCTTACTACCCCCCAATATTTGACAAATGTCATCCCCCCAGGTGAGTAAACTTCATTTTGGAATTGACAAACAGTGGTCTTTAGGGAAGAGAACACTGTGCTGGTGTTTGGAGTTACAGATACAGGGCCTGCTGGTAGTTGCAGTCATGTCCCTCCCTCCAGAACATGCACTTTACCAATATTCTCGCCCCCGGTGAGTACACTGCAATGGAGAGTTCACTGACAGATATATTTGGGCAAGTGAACACTGTGCTGGTGTTTCAAGTTAGAGAAAAGGGGCCTGGTGTGAGTTGCTGTCATGTCACTTCCTCTCCTCCTTAACACTTGACAAATGTTATCCTCCTAGGTGAGTTAACTTTGTTTGTGAGTTTACAAACATGTGTATTTGGAGAAGGAAACACTGTGCTGGTGTTTGGAGTTACAGAAAAGGGGCCTGCTAGGAGTTGCACTCATGTCACCCACTCTAGTACACACCCTATGCATATGTTATTCTTCAAGGTGACTACACTTCATGTGTGAGCTCACAAACATGGGTCTTTGGAGAAGAGGACACTAGGCTGGTTGGGTGGACTAACAGTAACAGTGCCTCCTGGACTTGGCTATCATGTCAGTCCCTATACTACACACACTTGACAAATGTTGTCCACCCAGCTAAGTGCACTTCATATGTGAGTTAACAAACAAGTGTATTTGGAAGAAGAAACAGCATGCTGGTGTTTGGAGTTAGTTACAGAAACAGGGCTTGCTGGGAGTTGCAGTCATGTCACCCACTCTAGTACACACACTATACATATGCTATCCCCCTCAGTGAGTCCACTTCAATTGTGAGTTCACAAACAATAGTATCTGGATAAGAGAACACTGGGCTGATGGTTGGATTTACAGACACAGGGCCATCTCGGCCTTAGTAGTCATGTCACTCCCTCTACTTCCCACATTTGACAAATGGTATCCTCCAGCTCAGTAAAATTAAATTGTGATTTGGCAGACATTGATCTTTAGGCAAGTGACCACTGTTCTGGTGTTGCTGAAACAGTGCCTGCTGGAAGTCGTGGTCATGTCAGTCTCTGTACTACACACAATTTGCAAATGTTATTCTCTAGGGGAGTATACTTCAATTGGGAGTTAACAAGCAAGGATATTTGGTGAGAGGAAACACTGGACTGATGGTTTGGGTAACAGTAACAGTGCCTGCGGTGAGTTGTACTCATCAGTCCCTGTACTACACACGCCATACAAATGTTATCCCCCGAGGTGAGTTCACTTCAATTGTGAATTGCCAAAGAGGGGTCCTTGGGCAGGTGAGCATTGGGCTGGCCCCTCCTAAGCTGGAAAGGGCACACCACGTTGCAGGTACAACGGGGCACCAAGACTTTCCGTCTGACATGCTTACACAAGTGCATTTTTAAGTGGAAAAAGAGGCTATCTTGCAGGCCTCCCGGAAGAAGCCAGAGCTAGTCGACAAAGGACACTCAGTTCAACTGTGTCAAGACCAGGCACCCTCCACTATGTGGCGGCATAGGGACTTTCGCCCATCACAACCAAACTCCGAGAACTCAACATCAGATATCAATTGGGACACCTATTCACCCTTATGTTAATGGGGGAGGGCAAGCAGAAAATCCTCTGCTCTTTGGATAAAGCTCAATGTCTCCTGAACATACAAACTGCCTCTGGAGAGGCAGGACCATCTCAATCTGATACTCCGGAACAATCACCTCAGCAGTCCACCTGGTATACTGTGCTCCCCCGCGGCACTGGGAGCGGCAAGCATGTGAAAGCAAGAATGATATTATTCAACACTTCTGTAACATGGCCACCTCCTTGGTACCCCTGGCCTTGGAAACAAACTCCTGAGGAACTGTGGTATCATTCACAACATCCAAACCATGGGGCCATCTAAATGCACCCATAAGTGAATGCCGTCCTGTGCACTGGCTGCCACCATGACCTTCTCCATGTGGGGACCATGAGGATGCTTCACTCTCCCCTACCTGCTCTCTCTGCCGTAAGCTCCAGGAAAGGCAATCATGCGGTCCATCCACCAAGTTGCCCCTCTAGCATTGAGAAATTGGGCATCAAATCTCCCAATATGACTATCAGTTTCTCTAAGACCCCCACCGATTGGGGCCCTGGGGGCCTTGGAGTGATCGTGGACTCACAATTGCCGCCAGCATGCCCCTCTGACCCAGACATATAGGGAGTGACTTCCCTTGGACGGCGGACGTTACTCTGCCCCGACCCCACAGATTTCTGGACACACTGTTTAGGCCCCATTGTTCTGTTGTTAATGTTGTTTTCACTATGCATTGCCCTTTAGCTGAGCCATAGAATCTCCTGAGTGTATGACCGCTCCCCATCCCTGTGACTGCCTCGCTGCACACCTGCGCACTGTCTACTGGGAGACCTCACTTTAAGCGTGAAACACGTTCCCTCCTTTTTCCCCTTTCCCCATTGCACGCACTCCACTGGCGTCCCATGTCCCTGGGCTCCCGCGATACCATGGTTACCTTTCTCCTATGGCTACTACAACTGAGTTTAAGCTTCTCACGCTCAATGTGCGGGGGCTCAACTCCCCCAACAAAGTAAGCAGATTTGGCGATATCTCCTCCAGCAAGATGCTGATGTAATTTTCCTCCAGGAAACGCACCTCCTGCAACACAACACTCAGCCTATAGCGCACCCTAGGTGCCCCATTAGACTCTGGCCCTCCACCCCGCCCTTCAAAACTGCAGGAGTGGCTATCTTCTGTAAAGTTTCATTCTGTGCTAAGCCCACGGACATAGTTTGCGACAACAAAGGTTGGTTCCTTAAAGTTGTGACACAACGAGGGCCCCGCTCGCTCACCCTCTTTAATCCATATGCCTCTAACCAGTCACAAAACACTTTTGTCCGATCTGTGATAAAGGAACAGTTGACTGGGGTGGAGGGCACATAATCCTAGGGGGTTGATTTCACCCTTGGGTGGCACCTGATGCTGGACCGTAGTGCGGCCACCTACCAGGGGATGGGAGCCATGTCCCCAGCTCTCAAAAAGGATATAACTGACTTGGGGTTAATAGATACATGGTGGGAGCACCACCCAGTGACAAGGGATTATTCATTTTACTCACATGTCCATCAACCTTACTCATGCATAGATTATCTCTTTCTTTCACACTCCCTGCTACCTCACATAGATCCTACCCTCATCTGAGATATATTGGTCTCTGACCATGATCATGTGGAACTGACCTAGAAGGGCTGGATGGGTGGGCTGGACTCATTGTCCCGTTGGCACATGCACCCTTTTCTCCTGAGGGACCCAGTCAGTGTACGTGCAATTCGTACTGAGATAACAAACTACTTCAATCTTAACTTGCACCCAGGAATTACAGCTCACACTCTCTGTGATGGGTTCAAGGCCACTTTCAGAGGAGAGATTACCACCATCTCTATTGCCAGGAGAAGGGAGGCTAGGCTGGTAGAGACAGGCTTAGCCAAGGAAATTAAGGGACTGGAATGCCAGGATCACACAACCCATACAGCACCAAGAAAGTGGAATCCACCCTACTAGATCTTAAACAAAGATATTATGAGGGGGTAATAAAGTAGGGACCCTCCTGGCATGCAAGCTTTGGAAACAGCAGGCCAAAGCTCACATTTCAGGGATCCAGACAGCCTCGGGAATCTGGGCTCCAACAGAGATGGCTAAACAGCAGTCCTTCCAGGAGTTTTATCAAGCCTTATACACTAGCAAAGATGTTCCCCCTGAGGTCCTTACTTCTTACCTTAACAAACTCCACTGGGACCCAATAGACACTTCCTACGCTCAGGCATTGGAGGCACCCGTTTCCCTGGATGAGATCCTGGCAGCATTGCATAGTCTTACCCCAGGGAAAACGTCTGGGCGTTATGGCTTACCGGTAGCTTTCTACTGCATGTTTCTCCAGCAGCTGCAAGTGCATTTGTTGGCTTTGTTTAACTCTTTTACAGCCACCTCAGGGCTCACCCCACCATGGCTAAGGCGGAGGTAATTTGAATTCCAAAACCGGGCAGGGATTTGTCTCTTTGCTTGTCATATCGCCCTATAGCACTCTTGAATACCAACACCCAAATATACGCTTAGATACTAACCAATAGGCTGCAACCCTTCCAGATCAAGCTGGCTTCAACCACAACAGACAGGGTGCAGACAATATCCGTCGTCTAGCCACATTGGCAGAGAAAGCCCATCGTTATACCATCCCTGCCTGTCTTCTCTCCCTGGATGAGGAGAAGGCATTAGATAGAGCCAGTAAGCCCTACCTAAAAGCAGTCCTGAAGACTGGACTAGGGCCGGTGATGATCGACAGGATTATGGCCCATATACCTCACCTACAGCGAGAATACGAGTAAACGGAGGGCTGTCTCAGACCATCCACGTACAAAGATGCATGACACAGGACCGCCCTCTTTCCCCGCTCCTGTTCGCTTTAGCGGTAGAGCCCCTGGCAATCACAATTCGCCTTACCTACGCTACTGCGGGATCCCCTTTGGCAGACAAACTAACAAACTTTCCCTATTTGCCGACTACCTCATCTTAACTCTGTCACAGTCTGAGTCCTCCCTCCCAGCACTTGTTCAGGTACTCTAGGAATCTGAAAGAGTTTCAGGCTTCAAGATTAATCTGACCAAATCGCAGGCCATACAACTAACTATCCCGCCATCCAAATTACAGACCATCCAACCTCTTGCCCCTTTCCAATGAGCCTCTAGATCGATACAGTACTCAGGCCTCCGTCTCACTCCCACCTTAAATATTTGAACGTCAGTTAATTGGACTGGCTATCGGACGTCTGCCTTAGATGATCTGTGTCGACGGAAACCTCTCCAAGTTTCCTGGCGGGGCCGCTTGAATGCAGGCAAGATGCCTCTCCTGCCAAAACTCCTATATCTCTTTCAGTGCCTACCTACACCAATTCTTCAGGATGAAATTATTTCTCTACAGCGGGATATCCGAGCCTTCATATGGGGCGGAAGGCGTCTCCACCTTTCTAAAGAGGTATTATTGCTCCCTCGTGATCAAGGGGGGTTGGGTTTTCCCAACCTCCTCGAGTACTATTGGGCATCACATCTTCGGCTTTTGTGAGGGTGGGTCATGCAGAAGAGTGACAAGCACTGCCTACACACGGACCACTGGTGGCTTGTCATCCCCTTTGGGACTTGGCATGACTCCCCAGGCATGCAAGACCAGGCAGTGCTAACCTCGCCACCCCCACGAAAACAGTCCTGGACATTTTGGACAAAATAGCAGTCAAAAGTGGACTCACCTGCTTCCCATCACCTCACGCCCCTCTAGCACACAACCCTGACTTTGTGCCAGCATCACAACCCCACTCTTTCAGCCAATGGAGGGAGGGTGATTGTTGCACCCTCAGTGATCTCTTTGAGGGGAAACCCTTTAAGACCTTTACAGAATGCCAGAGAAAGTTTCACCTTACAGAATCCACTAAACTGCAATACTATCAAATCCTCCTTGGGCTCTCTCGCCCTCAAATATACAAGGGGCCACCCACAAGCTGACTGCCTTTGAAACCATGATACGATCCTTTAATGGGTCATGTGGACTCAGATCCCAGGCATACCAGGTACTCCAACACTCCTCCCCATCTTACATCCATCTCTGTCAGACAAAGTAGCACCCGTACATTGGAAAGGAACTGTCTTCAAAACAATGAGATCATTTGTGGCGTGATATACCATGAGTCATGAAAAGCATCCCTCAACGAGAAACCGCATATAAAGTTATGACTCGTTGGTATCTTACACCTACCTGATTGCACACAATTTTCCCATCCACTTCGACTTTATGTTGGCACTGTTTGTTAGTACTGGGGGATTTCTTGCATATTTGGTGGTCCTGCACAGGTATCACCATTTTCTGGAAGGAAATCCTTAGCCATATCATAGGAAAGGTAGGCTATCTGATTCCTGCGACCCCTGAGACTGTCCTCCTAGGCATTTGGCCCCAAACTTTACAGGCTATGACCCTTGTTGACTGGCGATTGATCTTACACATGCTAGGAGCGGCCGAGGAGCTGGCCACCCTTCAGTGGAAACAATCCACGGCCCTTCTCATATCCACATGGTCCGCACGTTAATGGCAAACCTTGGCTATGGAATCACTAACCAGCAAAATCGCCCCACACAGAGGGGAGATTCACTCACATGTGGCAACCCCTTGTGCAATATTTCACCCACCTGGAATTCACGTGCTTCATGCCACCAAGACTTATAGCCCTTCAATTGTTTGACTGAACCACACCTACTGGCCTGAACTGTTGATGTGATATAACCCACCCTCTCCCCTGCCCTATCTTACCGAGATGCCATTCCCCAAGGGGTGTCCTGACACCATTTTACAGGCTGTTCTTAGACAATTTGCATGATTCCTTGACTGTGTTGAGTTTCATATTGTTCCTCTTCAAGCACTGTTGCTGGGAAGATGCCATTCGAATGAATGGCTAGTACTTATACGCAAGCTGAGACCACTAGGTCTTCATGATGTAGAATATGTGTGGTACATGTCAATCATTATAAAAGCTATTGCGCCTGTAATTTAACAACTGTACCACACTTCTGAAACCTTGCCGAAGACTTGTAGTTGAGGCAGCATTTGCTGTTCTTCTTTACTCAATTGTTATTTCCTTTTTGTTCCTAAAATTCAATAGAGTTATTTTTTTTTTTAAAAGAAAGAAAAAAGTATCCCTGGTATCTAGAGTGACTTCTGCCACCTGGTGGAGAGAGACGGGGGTAATTGCCCCACATCCCCCAGGGGGCAGAAAGACTGTGCCCCCCATTTTTATGGGACTATGAGTGTGGCCTTGTGTAGGAGGCTGGCCTGGTTTGTAGTGGGTACCTATGGTACTTACATCTTATACCAGGTCAAGTTAGCCCTTATTAGTGAAATGTAGGCAGTGTCTAGAAGCCAGGCTCTCTAAAGGTAGCTGTGGATGAGCAGCCAAGGCTGATCTAGGAGACATGCAAATCTCATGTAATACTACTATAGTCACACAGTACTCACACATGTGAAAAGAAAATCCTCAGTGTTACAAAAATAAAGGTACTTTATTGTGGTGACACAAATACCAAAAATACCATAGAGACTATAATCCCTTAGGAGGTATTTAATACACAAATTATATACACTAGTATTTAGAAATAGGCATAAAAACAGTTAGAAAACAGTGCAATTAGTGAAAACCACAATAGTTAGAAACGGGCCTAAGGGGAACACAAATCATATACCAAGAAAGTGAAATGCGAAAGTCGGTCTCCCACCTAGGCAAGTGTGGTGTGTATAGGGGAGCTGGGAGTACTAGAAAACCCCAAAGGTAAGTACTAGAACCCACCCCAATGACCAGGAAAGGCAGGAGTAAATCACAGGAACTTTCCCAGAACACACACACACACAGTAATGAAAAGAAGGATTATGCAAGAACCAGAAGAGACTGCAAGACACCAACAGTGGATTGCTGGACCTGTGGAAGAAGGGGACCAAGTCGAAGAAGCACAGAAGAGTCCAGGGAGAACAGGAGCCCCTGCTAACCCGGATGAAGCTGCAAAAGATGAACCACCAGTGAAGAAGAACAGTCAGTACTGCACCCAAGAAGATGGAGTCGGGTTCCTGGTTGGTGCAAGTGATGTCCCACGCTGGATTGAGGATTGCAGTCTGGTTTGCATTGCTGGAGTCCGATAACAAACCTTGGCACACTCAAAGCTCACAGTTAGTGGAAAATGTTGCTGCCCGAGACCAGGAAGGAACTGGTGCACTCTACCCAGGAGGGGGAGTCGAAGGGGGCTCTCAGCAACTCAGAAAGCCCACAGAAGACCAGGCAGTGCACACAGGAGTCCCACAGCACAGGGTCAAGGAAGGTGCAAAAGAGGCCCATGCAGCACTAAGACAAAGGCACCCATGCCACCGGAGAACCACTCAGGAAGTTGTGCATTGCAGGATAGAGTGCTAGGGACCAGAGCTACAAGAAGCTTGAAGAACTTTGTGGAAGGATGTCAACAAGCCTTGGCAGCTGCAAAGCACACAGTGCATAGGTGTACTGTCTTGCGTGGGGAAGCAAGCTCTTATCTCCACCAAAGTTGGACAGCTGGACATGAGGACCATCGGAACTACTTCAGTCTACCACATGTGATGGAGGATCCATGCAGGTCAGCAGGAGAGGGGATCCATGCAGCTGGTCGTCATTGCAGCTGGTGCCTGCTGAAGCCGGGGAGTGACTCCTTCACCCCAGGTGAGATTCCTTCGCTCTTCTGGTGCAGGCTGAAGATGGGCTGTCTTCAGAGGATACACGACCAGGAAACAGTTGCAGTGGCTGGCATGAGCTGAAGATACAATGTTGCAGAAGGTGTCTTGCTTCATTGTTACAGTTTGTAGAGTTCCTGGAGGGTCCAGGTGTAGTTTCTTCAGTGAGAGGTCGAAGTGCAGAATGCAGAGGATTTCCATCAGGGAAGGGCTCTGACATCACCTGCTGGCACTGGCCACTCAGATGCTCCCAGAGTTCCTTGCCAACCTTGAATCCAAGATGGCAAAACCCAGGGACTTTCTGGAGGAGCTCTGAGCACCACCCCTGGAGTGGTGAAGGACAGGGGAGTGGTCACCCCCCTTTCCTTTGTCCAGTTTTGCACCAGAGCAGGGACTGGGGGTCCCTGAACCGGAGTAGACTGGATTATGCAAGGAGGGCACTAAATGTGCCCTTCAAAGCATTTCCAGTGGCTTGGGGAGGCAACCCCTCCCAAGCCTGTAACACCTATTTCCAAAGGGAGAGGGTGTGACACTCCTCTCCCAAAGGAAATGCTTTGTTCTGCCTTCCTGGGATCGAGCTTTTCAAGCAACAGGAGGGCAGAAACCTGTCTGTGAGGTGGCAGCAGGTGGGGCTGCCTGGAAAACCTCATAAGTCTGTAATGGCAGTACTGGGGGTCCTCTAAGGAGCCCCCACAGTGCATGGGATCACACAACCAATGCTTGCAAAAGCACGGGAGCATGAGTCCTACCTGTTTGATACCAAACATGCCTATGTTCGAAGTTAACATTATGTAGCTTGACACACCTATGTCCAATACACACGTAAAATGGTGTCCCCGCACTCGCGAAGTCCGGGAAATGGTCCTTGAGGTCGTGGGGGCACCTCTGCTAGTGCAGGGGTGCCCTCACACACAGGTACTTTGCACCCTGCCCTCAGGGCTGGAGGGCCTGCTATAGGGGTGACTTATAAGTTACCTGGTGCAATGTAAATGGCAGTGAAAGGGTGCTTGCGCCTTTTCACACATGCTGCAATGGCAGTCCTGAGGAAGCATTTCCATGGGCTCCCTATGGGTTGCAAAATATATGCTGCAGCCCATAAGGATCCCCTGAAACCCCAATGCCCTGAGTACCTAGGTACCTAGGTACCATATACTAGAGACTTGTAAGGGGGCACCAGTATGCCAATTGTGGATGAAATACTGTGTTAACAGTATCCAACAACCAATTTGAAGGGAGAGAGCATAACTACTGGGGTCCTGATTAGCAGGATCCCAGTAGAAACAGTCAAGCACACTGACATCAGGAAGAAAATGGGGTAACCATGCCAAGAAAAAGGGCACTTTCCTACACCATGCCCATGGTGAGCAGCCCTGCCCCTACTGTTAAAAAAAGCCATCTCTGATACTAGGTGGGCTTTCTGCCACCCAGAGAGGCAGATGGAATAGCTGTTTCTATCTGCCCCCCAGAAGGGGACATAAAGACTGCTTTCCTTTTTTGGGGAGGTGGGGACATCGTCCCGCCCCTAAAATAAAATAAAAAAGGCAATCCCTGGTATCTAGTGGGATTTCTGCCCCCTGGGGGGCAGGTGGGGGTAATTTCCCCCATCTACCTCTGGGGTGGGGTGGGGGAAGGACAGAAAGGCTGGAATATTTAAAGCTTTAAGGGGGAAGCCCAAGCCCTTGCTCAAGGGACCCCTCTCCCCTCCCTGGTGCCTAGTGGGTGGATTCCTTCTTTGGGATCACCCTCCTGCAGGGATCAACTAGGGAAAGGTACCACTGGAAAGGTTGGATTCTCACCATCTAATTATACCTCTCCCATGTGCTTTGGTGCTCGGTGGGCCGAGATATGCCCCTGAGCATGAATGAGTGAAAGTGAAATGAGCCTATTTGCTCATTTCACTTTCAATGTACTGACGTCAGAGTGGTATGCGTACCAATAGTCATTACATTGAAAAAAAATGCCTGGGGCTGCTGGGAAAGCTTTTCCCCAGCTCCTGAGGCCAAAAAAAAGGAGAAAATCCCTCTGCTGTACACAGCAGAGAGGTTTTGTGCTTCATGTGTGAGGCTGGCTTGGAGCCATTGTCAACAAGTGAGGACTGGTGCAGAGGGCGGCTTCCAGCTGTCCTCCACACCGAAGGGGTTAAATGACAATGACCTCATTAAATATCTTTAATTCAATCTCCAGAAAGATGCTGCTGCCTCACTGTTGACCAAAGGTATGATTCCAGTCTGGTCATCAGGACGTTGCAATATATGCTTATTACAGTCAACCAAGTATAGGTCTCAGAATATTGAGCATAGTAGATTAATGTGGGATTGACAAATCAAAAGCTTAATTCCTAACGCATTTTACATTCCTCCTGTGATTGCATAAGTGAATGCCAATGAGTTGGGAATATTATTGATTATCGCCTGTTAATTTCTCTGAAGGAACCTGCACTATCCTAATTTACCATAAAACAAGAAAACAGCATCCTATGTTGATCAGTTCTCGTATGAAGGGACCAAGGAAAGAAGTAAAAATTAAATGTAATTATATTTTATAATTTTATACAATTTTGTATAATTAGATTTCATTTTCAATTCTTGTTGCAATTCTCCCGGCTCGGTTTTCTTTGGATTATAATATTCAGGTTAATTGGGCCTATATTGCTCAAGTAGTACCACCTACATATTATGTCGACTGACTTCTACAAATATACATGCATTTTAACTCAATTCACTTGGAAGCATTATAACTATGATGTTTGTATCATATAAATTATGTGCAAAGAAGTTGTATACACCAGACATAATAAATATTGTGGATGTACCACGATGGGAATTTGGTGACAGGTAAACTATGTTGATAATTGGGAACAATGGAATTAGTTATACATATCATATGTTCTTTTAGCCCTGAAGAGATTTAAGGCAGATGCGTCTTACGAAACACAAGGTGGCTATTGATGTTTCTGATTTAGAGATAAGAAAGAACAAAGATCTGATAAGATTCAACAAGTTTTTCTTTTTGGTGCCCACAATGAATCCTAAGTCATCTTCGGACCTTCGTACTGGCGCTTTGAAGGATATAACGTGGCCTCCATTCTCGCGAGCTGGCGCACACTGGGGGTTTATATGACTGGTTACACTGGAGGTGTTTCTTTGTGCCAACAATTATTGCTCTGGTTACCTTTTAATGTCACTTCTTATATGAGATAACTGAGCTACATCCATGCAGGAAGCAACCAGGACTACAGTTGCCAAAAACGAAGTTGCTTGAAATAGCTTTGCAGCCCATGATTGCGAAGAATGGCATGCAAAGAATACAAGTATTCCTTCAATCTCTAGAACACATAGAATGTCTGGCTGATGGGAAATGCCCTGCAAAGAGGTCACGCCAACACAACCATGCCTCTTAATATATCCTATGTTATGATATCAAAAACCATGCTTTCATTTATTTTCTAAAATATCCAGCACATAAAGTCTCAAATTGTCTATAACATCAATGTAGTTATTAAATCCCCCAGTGACCATGTGAAAATATAATATGCAACATTTGTTATGAATTTTTACAAAATTCCTTAAGGAAAACTAAACATATTCTCTATAATGGCTGGCTTTCCCTAAATAGCTACATTAATTATTGCAATTAGCCAGGCCTGTGTAGTGAAAGGGCCACCCCTAAATGGGACACAAGAGAGACACCAGGCAGACAACATGGCTACCAGTCTCCATTGAACTGCAACCTTCACTGCTTGACGTCCCACCACACAAGGAAGATCCCATATAGTGCATTCCTTGTTTGGTATAGATGCCAACAATAATTATGACACAGGTGATGAAATTGGCTAAACCCATCATGAAGAGAACTGGTATGATAACCTTGAAAATGACAGGCCTTGACACCTCGCCAGATTCTGTCCTTCTTGCACCAACAGATCCTGTCACCAAAGAGAGTGCTTCTTTTGTAGTGGTCATGCAGAGGGTGACTGAAGTTCTTCACCTCCAACTGCCCAATATAGAGGTCAAAACCAACATCCTAATCCAAGTGCTGTAGCTGGGGCAAACCTCTACTGAGCCCCTACTACCTTTTAACAAGGTACTCACCGAGACTCTCCTAGGGGCCTGGGTCAAATCTTGCTTTGGCCCACCACTAAATTGTTAAATTTGGAGATGCCACCACCCTGCCCCGAGTGACCACATATTTTTGTTTCCGCAACCCTCTCCTGTGACCCTGGTGGTGCAGGCATCTACCACTCAGACAAATCCAAATACTTTTCGGACTACTCAGCCCGAGAGGGAGTAAAAAACAGTGGAGACTTTTGGGAAGTTTGCATTTTCTTTCACCAGGTTAGTCCTCAGGTCAGTCAATGCCAGTTACCTTCTGGGCAGCTATCTCTATGTGCTTCGGGATTTGGTGGCTCAAGTCCTCCCAGGTGTCCTGGGAGACCTCCAACCTGTCCTCACATAAGCTACACAGGACAGTCCTGATGTGGCCAAATTCACAATTCATTGTGGCCTAAATAGCACTGATTCCTTTGGGAAAGCCATTGGCACCAGTGTTAAAATGTGTTGCATCAGCAGTCAACAGGTTTTGCATACAATGCCTAGTGGTCCCTTACGGACATGGTGTTTGATGGGACTTGCCTTTTTGAAAACAAGGCAGTTCAAACAAAGGAGGGTCACAGCACGCTCCCTGGCTTGCTGCCCTGCCACACCATCTGCATCAGCCCTGCCGCTGTGGCATTGATGGAGATTGTACCGGTGTCAATGCTCTGGATACCAGAGTGGAATGTGCAACCAAAGGCCAAGGGAGGCCCAGTGATGGTTTCGAAGGGTTCAACTAGCGCTGAGTGTGAACTCACCAGTGGTATCCCAGATGGAAGGTCTATTGGCTTCCTGGGGCACGGAGATGCACCACAGGGAGTCAGAAGAGATAGAGCAGATGTTAAAAAATTAATAGACCCTTCATCCAATAACTGGGTTCTCCAATCGTTTTTGTACTCAATCCTGACTGGACAGTAGGATTCTATGTAGACTTCAGGGATGCAAATAAAATCTCAGAAGTTGACAGTTATAGCTTTTTAAGAGTGGATGAACTAACAGAAAAATAAAGTGAATCTAGATATATCATCACTAGTGCTCTCACTAAAGGATACAGTCAGATACCACTGAGACTTGAGGACAAAGAGAAGAGATCTTTTTCTACACCTTTGGGTTGTTTCAGTTCATGGTACTATTCTTCGGCTTACATGGACAGCCACATTCCAGAGGTTTATAAACAAAATGCTGGAACCTTGACAAAAATACGCACCTGCATATTTAGATGATGTTGTTTTCAATAAAAGGTAGGAAGAGCATTTAATGTTTTTGGTCATTAAAATGCGAGTCATTTATGGGGCAGGTTGACACATAAATGCAAAAAATAACTTACCTAGGTCATGACAAAGTCAAATATCAAGGGTATCATTCAAGAAGTGTCCTAATTCAAACCCAGGAAGGTAAGGGAGCAGCTATAACTTCTATACCGTTAATTATCACCTAGCCCCCACCTGCCATACAGGGGTTGCAACCAGCACACCAGGGCAATGGCCCCTTTGGGTCACAACACTGCACAGGCAATCACCCGCTTCCTGTCACAGCGTTGGCCAAGGATGACAGCCCATAATCTTCACTGTGGCCCCCAGCTGGCCTCTCACTAAAAGTGAAGTGGAGGGGTTCAGGTAGTCAGTGAAACCCATTAGGAGGTAGACAGAGAAAGAAGATAAAAGCCTCCTCCCCAGGTTGTCTGCTGTCTCAAAGAAATGTAAATGTGAGCAATTGGTTATTCAGCAAATCGAAAGGCTGCTTATGAGCCAATTGAAGGAAGCACATGAGCCTTCATGGTGACAAAGATTAATTATTTTGAGGATGTTTCGTTGAGTTCTGAAGTGCACCCTTTTTAATTGATACTTTAAAAATACACTAGGTACAGTCTGATTTTTCATTACTAAAATATGTTTTTTAATGCACTTGTAGCACACTCCCTTGCATCATAATGCGAGGGTGTACGCATGATGGCAAGCATAGGTTTTGCACTGAAAATGGACAGTTCCACTAGAAAAAATATGCTTTAATACTTTTCCCACTTTGTACATGTGCTGTACAGTCATCACATATGCAAAGTTGGAAAAATGTGGCAACTTTTGAAAGCTCCCCACTGTTTCACCTGCCACTAGAAGGTGTACATTTTTGGTGTGAATCTCTGTCTATCAATGCTAGTAGATAGAGATTTGTGAGAAAACTCATGGAAGTTTGCCACCCATAGTAGCCCTCTTTGACATGTAGTAGCATAAAGTAGTGTTCATTGTGCAGCGGTTGAAGCGCATTTAAAAAGTATGGGAACTGTGATGCTACGTACAGTGGGGGTGGGGTCAATGGCGTGGCACAAATAAATAAAATATTCTTTAAATCGTTTTTGGTCTTTCACCATTCAGTAGCTACATATAAAATAACATGCTGCTTAAATGAAAAATAAATAAAAAGATTGTTACTCTTTGGGAAATGCACCATAGTACATTATGAAATCTCCTTTAGTTAAGGCACTGCAGTGGTCTGTGTGTAACCAGAGGGCTACAGTCTTAACTCTTGGTTGGTGCAGTGGAGAAATGTGACATGTATTTTTAGTGCTAGGAAGTCACAGCTTGTGGCAGAAAGCACTGTAAATATGTAATTCTTTATTTTAAACTTGCATTACACACAGTGTAAAAAAGACTGCTACAAAATGCGCAAAATATTTAATATAAAATGGTGCGTCCAAAATATAGATTTTTGTAATAATGCAATTTCTTAACATTACTGCTAGCATGATATAAATACAATCACAATTAAAAGCATGCACTTCCCAGCCCAGTTGTTAACTCTTTGCAGTCCCAAAGGATGGCAGTGGTTAAAATGACATTGTGACGCACAATACTGTGTCTGTCACCACAAATCTTCGAGTGATCATGTCAATTAAAGCCAGTGCTGTCTCTAAAGCATCCCTTACACTTGCAGATTAACTCATTGTGCATATTTGCATGTCTTTCAGGGAGGAGGCACAATGGCAGAAAGGTGTGTCTGCCTGCCCACCTTCAGTTTTGCATCTCAGGAGACTCACTGAATGACATTTCAGCATAGTCATTTAAACTGTTGGAATTATTTGTCCCAGAACAATTGTCTTTTTATAAAAAGTAGGGTATCAGTGTTTCATAAGTCGTAAAAGTATGGGCATGTCGTGCCCCTCCAATCTAGCCAACTTCGACCTCTGTCATAGTGTTACTTTGTTGTTATTTTAGGCAAATGTCCACCACAAATCATGATTTGCTTTGGATATTAAATCTCACCACAACATTTTGTGCTGGCCTTGTATCACTTTTGTGACTAAGGGGGTCATTACAACACTGGCAGTAAATGCCGCTTACCGCCGTGCAGAAGACTGCCAACACACCGCCGCAGCCGTGGAATTCCGCCACAGCTATTATGACCCACAGCTCGGAATCCGCCAAAATTTTGACACCCACACAAGTCCGCCACACCAAAGGTCAGTGATAAACTGGCGATAACAAAACCGACACCGTCACGCCAAGAGGAATACACCCACACTATCACGACCCACAAATCCACGCGGCGGTCTTTCAACCGCGGTATTCCATTGGCGGTACACACCGCCGCGCTCAAAATACACACACATTTACAAAACACTACCACATTGGACAAATCGAAATATACACACCTGAGACACATACACACACCACTCCCACACATCCAATACAATATAAAACACACACCCACATCACCCACCAACCCTTACGACCACAAATGCGACTGAAGGCCAGAGAGAGACACCACCATCTACAACTAGCATCCACAGGCACTCAACACCATCACTCACACAACATCCACGGACAAAACACCACACACCCCTAAACATCACCCCACACATCACAACACACACCACCCCACACATCACCCACACCACCCCATGGCACCACAAAGACACCCCAGGTTCTCTGAGGAGGAGCTCAGGGACATGGTGGAGGAAATCATCCGGGTAGAGCCACAGCTATTCGGATCACAGGTGCAGCACACCACCATAGCTAGGAAGATGGAGCTATGGCGCAGAATCGTGGACAGTGTCAACGCAGTGGGACAGCACCCAAGAACACAGGATGACATCAGGAAGAGGTGGAACAACCTACGGGGGAAGGTACATTCTGTGTTCTCAAGACACCACATTGCGGTTCAGAGGACTGGCTGCGGACCCCCACCTCCTCCCCCACAACTAACAACATGGGAGGAGCAGGTCTTGGCTATACTGTATCCTGAGGGCCTCGCAAGAGTAGCTGGAGGAATGGACTCTGGTAAGTCAAATCTTAACTATTACATCCCCCACCCTACCTGCATGCTATCACATACCCCCACCCTCGCCCTCACCCCCATCACTCCAACTCCTCACATATGTCCCACTATCACAACCCACCATCCCAACACCAAGCCCTGCATGCAACACCAAAGCATGGACACCCATCACCAATGCATGGCCACTGCACATAACCACACACACCCCTAAACAATTATCACACAAGGTCCCACACAAGAATGCAAGCACTGGTGTACAGGGTCACCCACCCATTGCACACCATGGCACACACAGATGCAATAATCATGCCTTTACACCCCTGCAGGACCCCTACCCAACGTCACCAGACAGGAGGGTCCAGACATGTCCACTCCACCCACAGAAGAGGCCCACAGTGATGACAGCAGCTCTGTCCAACTGGATCTGGATGACCAGCCCGGCCCATCTGGGACCTCGGGACAGTCGGTTCCCCTCACACTGGCACAAGCCACAACAGAGCCTCCCCCCTCTGGAAACACCAGCACAGCACCCACCCAGCGGGCCCATACCTCTGTCCCCAGGACACGTCAGCAGCACTGTGTCCACCACTACAGGGAACCCAGGCTAACCCACCACCGAAACAACACCAGGGACCTGGGGGCAGTGGTAGTGGGCACATTGTTCACGGGACAGAGGGTCAGGAACACAGGGGAACTGGGAGGGCTGCTGTGTGACAGGGGGAGGACAAGTCCAGGGAACCCACTCTCCACGAGGCCCTCTCCAACATCATGGGAGACTACTACCATTCCCAGGAGACGATGGCAATGGTACTGGCCAAGTTTCAGGAGACCCAGCGGCTGCAGGAGGAACAGTATTTGGGGTTCAGGGAGGAACTCAAATCCATCAACACCACCCTGGGCACCATTGTAGGGGTGCTGAAGGAACTAGTCAACACCAGGAGGGACACTGTGGCACAACAAGGGGCCCCTGACACTAGCCTGGACGATGAACTGCCCACCACCTCCGCCGGCGCTAGTGGACAGGAGGCACCGCCACAGGACCACGAAACCAGCAACCCACCCCCGGCAGATGGAGAACCACCCCGCAAGCGTTCCCTGAGATCCAGGACAAAGACAGAGAACAATGCCAAGACCCCCACCAAGAAATGGGACCACCCTGATTGTCATCCTTCTGTCCCACTTTGTCACCCTGTCCATCCTTAAACTGCCCCAGCTCCACTTCCCATGCCCCTTTGGACAATGCACCTGTGAGACTAATAGACTAGACTCTGCCATGGACATTCCTCCACCATCACCCCTGACCATTTTACAACACCCTCCAATATTTAGCACTTAAATAAACACCCTTAAAGCACAAAACAATCTGGAGTTAGTCTGTGCTTTCGAAAATGTGTATTTGCAATAACTGTGTAAAAATGCTATATCCATTGTATTGTCAACATACCTATGTCACACAGCTCTAGTCCATGTGGAAACAAAGCAGATGTCACACAGTGGGACCCACATCTGTGAAACTGAAAGGGAAAGTGGCAACTCAGGGTCCATACACTAGGTGAAAGAGACAGACACAATTATAACAGATGTAGCAGGCAGTAATGTCTTCTTACCTGTGTCTCACTGGAAGTATTGATGAATCACTGTGTTTCTGTTGTCGATGTCCTCTTCTTCTGCTTCCTCTTCTTCACTGTCCACAGGCTCCACAGCTGCCACAACACCTCCATCTGGACCATCCTCCTGCAGAAAAGGCACCTGTCGTTGCAAAGCCAAGTTGTGAAGCATACAGCAGGCCACGATGATCTGGGACACCTTCTTTGGTGAGTAGAATAGAGAACCACCTGTGATCTGGAGGCAAAGGTCCTCTCTATATCCCTCCTAGTTTGCCCATTGTCCTCATTGTAGCGTTCCTCTGCCCTTGTCCTGGGATTCCTCACTGGGGTCAGTAGCCATCACAGGTTGGGGTAGCCAGAGTCACCTGCAAATGTCGAGGGAAATCTGTTAGACACACACTAACTCTTAGGGACATCCCCAGACCCAGACACCTAGTCACACTGTATAGGCACCATGTCCTCACCTAATAGCCACACACTGTGCCTCTGGAGTTGCCCCATCACATAAGGGATGCTGGTATTCCTCAAAATGTAAGCGTCATGCACTGAGCCAGGAAACTTGGCATTCACATGGGAGATGTACTGGTCGGCCAAACACACCATCTGCACATTCATTGAATGGTAACTCTTCCGGTTTCTGTACACCTGTTCACTCCTGCGGGGGGAGTACCAAGGCCACATGTGTCCCATCAAGGGCACCTATGTTGTTGGGGATATGTCCCAGGGCATAGAAGTCTCCTTTCACTGTTGGCAAATCCTCCACCTGAGGGAAAACGATGTAGCTGCGCATGTGTTTCAGCAGGGCAGACAACACTCTGGACAACACGTTGGAGAAAATGGGCTGGGACATCCCTGATGCTATGGCCACTGTAGTTTGAAAAACCCACTTGCAAGGAAATGGAGTACTGACAGCACCTGCACTAGAGGGGGGATTCCTGTGGGATGGTGGATAGCTGACATCAGGTCTGGCTCCAACTGGGCACACAGTTCCAGGATTGTGGCACGATCAAGTCTGTAGGTGACGTGCTCTATGGAGGAGAACAGCGAGCAGAGAGTCAACCAACACTGAGATACGTAAACACAACTTTATTCCTCAATTTTTTCAAACCGCTATGTGCCTGTATTAGTGTGTATTAGTGTGTATGCAAGGCCTAGATATGTGTGACGCATTTAAAATTAATGCCATGTGGCCCCCTGAAATGGCGTCTGCCTTACCTGTAAGGTGGGACAAGGGGATATGAGGTAACTGCGCTGGCGTTTTACACCGTCGCGGTAGGCGGTGGAAGTCCGCGGCGCAATCCTGAATTGATTAACATTGGACCCTATGGGTCCGAGGAGCCAATGACGATGTACGCCGGCGGTGACGGTATGCACCGCCGCGGACGTCACCGCCATTTTCTCTCTGTTCACTATCTTGATACCTGATCTTCGACAGGAGAGGACCTACACTGCAAGTGCTGCTGTGACCTCAGTCTGGAAGAGACAATGGCTCATGTGTCTGGGGAAAGGGCCCCTGCCTTCAGCACGTAGGAGTTGGAGAAACTAGTGGATGGCGTCCTCCCCCAGTACACGCTACTCTACGGTCCTCCAGACAAACAGGTAAGTACACTGTGAGCATGCTGAATGGGAAATGCCTGTGTGCAGTGGTGTGGATGGAAGATAGAGGGGGGGAGAATGAGGTGTGCATGAAACGACGGTGAGTGCATGTGCGTCATGGCAAGGGTAGGGATGCGGGCCAATGACTGTGACGGTGCGGACGGTTACATCTTCTCCTTTTCCCCTGTACTATTCCTGTAGGTCAGCGCCCACCAGAAGAAGGATGTTTGGCGTGCCATCGCCAAGGAAGTCCGTACCCTGGGGGTCCACCACAGACGGAGCACCCACTGCCAGAAAAGATGGGAGGACATTCGCCGCTGGAGCAAGAAGACGGCGGATGCCCAGCTGGGGATGGCCTCCCAACGTGGGAGGGGTGCCCGTCGCACCATGACCCCCGTGATGTTCCGGATCCTGGCAGTGGCGTATCCGGAGTTGGATGGGCGTTTGAGGGCATCACAGCAGCCACAAGGGGGTGAGTACACTGTCATTCAGCTGATTCTGCGCCCAGTGGAGGTGTCTGGGTGGGGGAGGTGGGCTGTGAGTTCCCCTAGGCCAGGGCGAGTTTAGTAGGCAAGGTCCCGTCATAAGGCAGGCCATGTGGCACCCCACCCCACCTGTGTTCAGAGCCAACTACACCTAGTCAGGCTCCTGTGACTTCCATGTGTGCAGCAATCAGGCATAGGCCTTGTACCCCATGTCCCTGTGATTAATTAGGGAACTCAAAGTGCACGGCGTAGTGCAGGGGGCTTCTGTGTCTGTAGTGTCCGCCAACGATAGCGGTATTGCATGCACTCAACATGTCTTTCTTCTGTCTTCCCCCCCCTTTTTGTGGTCTCCCTGTTCTTGTGTGCATTAGCATCATCAGACGGAGGAGCAGTGGCACCGGAGCAGGAGGGAGCTGCATCCCACATGGCCCTGGAGGGTGGCACAACGGAGTCTGAAGCCACCAGTGGGACGGAGGGCGAGGGGAACTCCACGGCGGGGACAGGAGCTGAGACCAGCGACACAGACTCCTCCTCTGATGGGAGCTCCCTTGCGGTTGTGGGTCCCTCTATGCCCACCACATCTACAGGTACAACCGCCACCCCCCCTACCAGCACCGCCCTCTCAGCAGCCCCTCAGCGTGTGCCCCGTGGCCGCTCACCCAGGAAGGTGGGCATCTCCTTCGTCCCAGGCACCTCAGCCCCTGCCCCAGTCAGCCCTGCTGCCCTCAGTGAGGAGGCCATTGACCTCTTCAGCTCCCTCATTGTTGGGCAATCTACCATTTTGAATGCCATCCAGGGTGTAGAGAGGCAGTTGCAACAGACCAATGCATACCTGGAGGGCATTCATTCTGGTCAGGTAGCCCAACAGCGAGCTTTTCAGACTCTGGCCTCAGCACTGATGGCAGCCATTGTCCCTGTGTCCAGCCTACCCCCTCCAACTTCCTCTACCCAGACCCAAACCCCTGTACCTCAGCCTATCCCAAGCACACCATCAGACCAGCATGCACACACCTCAACACACAAGGGAAGCTCTGGCAAACATAAGCACCACACATCCCACAGGCACCCACACAAGCATCATACCCATGCACACATACCAACATCCACTGCCTTCACTGTGTCCCCCTCCTCCACGTCTCCCTCCTCCCTCCCTGTCTCGTCTCCACTCACACCTGCATGCACTACATCTTCAGCCACTACGTCCATCACCAGCACACCCATCACCACACCCCACTCACGTGCACTCAATACCCCCACTACCATTCACACATCCCCTGTGTACTCTCCCAGTGTGTCTGTGAGCCCACCTCCCCAGGTACACAAGCGTAGCCACACACCCACCCAACAGCCATCCACCTCATGACAGCCTCCAGCCCATGCTCCTTCACCCAAAGTCAGCAAATGTACACCTCCTACAACCACTACCTCTTCCTCCACTCCCAAACCCCCTCCATCTACCCGTCCCAGTGTGTCCAAAAAACTTTTCCTGTCCAACCTTGACCTCTTCCCCTCACCTCCCCCACCCCTTCTTTCCCCTAGGGCCCGCCTTTCCAGGTCCCAACACAGCACCTCAGCCACAACATTAGCGGGAACAGTGGTGCCAGGAGTAACCGGCTTCTGGAGTGCTCCAAGCAGCAGGGCAGCCAGTGTGCCAAGGAGCCAGACCACGGACAGTCCCCCACCTCAAAAGCATAAAAAGTTGGCCAGTGCCCGGCGGGAGAAAGGCAAAACATTTACCACCAAAGCCTTTCCCAGGAGTACAGTTGGGAGTGGGAAGACAGCTGCGCCACCATCCAAGGTGGGTAAGGGGCACAGAAAGACAGGCAAGTCGCCGAAAACCTGCATAGCGGACAAGACTGCCACAAGCACCGCTGCCAAGGACACAGCTGCCACCAGCACCGCTGCCAAGGACACCGCCGCCACCAGAACCGCTGCCAAGGATACCGCCGCCACAAGCACCGCTGCCAAGGACACCGCCGCCACCAGCACCACTTCACAGGACACCGCCGCCAAGGACACCGCCGCCACCGGCACCACTGCCAAGGACACCGCTGCCACAAGCACCACTTCACAGGACACCGCCGCCACCAGCACCGCTGCCAAGGACACCGCCGCCACAAGCACCACTTCACAGGACACCGACGCCACCAGCACCGCAGGCCAATGAGTGCCAAAATCTCCGACGCTACTGGGGCCGCCACAAGCAGGATGAAGCACTCTGGGTACCAAGCCCCCTCCAGAACCAGTGGAGAAAGGCATCCACTACCTTAGTCCTTGGCAGGATGAAGCACTCTGGGCACCAATCCCCCTCCAGAACCAGTGGAGTATCACATCCACTACCTCAGTCCTTGGCAGGATGAAGCTCTCTGGCACCAAGCCCCCTCCTGAACCAGTGGAGAAAGGCATCCACTACCTCAGTCTTTGGCAGGATGAAGCACTATGGGCACCAAGCCCCCTCCAGAACCAGTGGAGAAAGGCATCCACTACCTCAGTCCTTGGCAGGAAGAAGCACTCTGGGCACCAAGCCCCCTCCAGAACCAGTGGAGTATCACATCCACTACCTCAGTCCTTGGCAGGATGAAGCACTCTGGGCACCAAGCCCCCTCCAGAACCAGTGGAGTATCACATCCACTACCTCAGTCCTTGGCAGGATTAAGCACTCTGGGCACCAAGCCCCCTCCAGAACCAGTGGAGAAAGGCATCCACTACTTCAGTCCTTGGCAGGATGAAGCACTCTGGGCACCAAGCCCCCTCCAGAACCAGTGGAGACTGTTATCCACTTGAGAGACTGTGGCTTTGCACTCCCCAGGATAAAGCAGTGGGCAAACCACCCACTGGAGAGACTTGTGAGACTGTGGCTTTGCACTCCCCAGGATAAAGCAATGGGCAAACCACCCACTGGAGAGACTTGTGAGACTGTGGCTTTGCACTTCCCAGGATGAAGCAGTGGGCAAACCACCCACTGGAGAGACTTGTGAGACTGTGGCTTTGCACTCCCCAGGATACATCAATGGGCATGGAGCCCCCTCGTGGATCTGGCGTCGTGCACTCATCCGGCTGAGGTGCCCCCCTTCCCTTCCCCCTGAGGTGCCTGTTGTATTTTGATCTGATGCCCCAGCAGTGTTCTCTCCGTTTTGATCGGGTATCTTGTGTGGGCCTCACCCATGCATTTTGGGCCCAGTGGTCCACGGACTTTAATGGTGGAATACCTTCGACTTGTATTCTTGATGTACATATTTGTTTATAGTGTATAGATATATTTTTGAGTACTGGATTTTAATAGATTACAAACGTTCAAATAATTTCCTTCTGTCTTTGCATTGTTTCCGGGGGCTGGGGGGTGTAACTGTAATGTATCATGATGTATTAGTGTGTGTGTTGTCGTGGGTGAGGGTGGGGGTATTGCGTGTTGCGTGTGTGTGTGTCACTCTTTTTTCCCTCCCCCCTCCCCTGTGTCGTAGGTGCAGTACTCACCGTGGTCTTTGCCACCGCCGTTTGTGCTCCTGGTAGAGGAGCAGGAAGACAAAGGCAGGGAATATCTGGAGTTCCGGTTCCATGGCGTCCTGGTTCCTCGTGGGGTGTGTAGAGGTGAGCGTTTTCCCTTCCAAGTCCTGTTTCCGCTGTCTTTTTGTTTGCGGTGAATCCGCCCCGGAAAAAGTGGCGGAATGGACTGTTGTAATACTGTGGGCGGTACATTGTCTTCCGCCTGTCTATTGGCGGTTACCGCTGCGGTGTTTCTTTGTACCGCCGTGGCGGTCAGAGTATTAAAGTGGCTGTCTATGTTGGCGGTTTCCGCCACGGTCGTGATTCCATTTTCTTTTAACGTCGGCCTGTTGGCGGTTTTACCGCCGCTTTAACACCACCCGCCAGGGTTGTAATGACCACCTAAGATCCGGTGAAAAGTGTTAGTAAATATATTTGTCAATTTTGAGGCAGCCTATCTTTCACTGAGTGCAATACTATTATTAAATCATGACTTGCACATTCATAGTGCTTTCAGTCACAGGATGGACCCATATAGTACTATACACACACATCCCTATTCCCCAGTGCACTTACCAAAATTCAGTTATGTGACTGGTTAGACACACAGACATCTGCAGCAATTGCATTAAACAACTG
The DNA here is from genome assembly GCF_031143425.1 of Pleurodeles waltl. Lineage (NCBI taxonomy): Eukaryota > Metazoa > Chordata > Amphibia > Caudata > Salamandridae > Pleurodeles > Pleurodeles waltl. The sequence goes on from NC_090437.1 coordinate 342,265,079, forward strand.
AGCTTTCACAGCATAAAAGAATGAATTTCCCATAGGTTACTTTAACACAGTTTCCATACTTTTTATGCACTTCAATCTGTCTGGGTGAACTACAAAATACTTGGAAGGAGGTTGTCGCTGAGGCACCATCTCCCTCAGACGAACACACATCAGCTGAAGAATTGTGTGTCTGGGAAGTGGCAGCACCCCAGGCTAAGACACGGCGGGGTAAGGCGCAATTTGCAGCCTTTAGCCTTAGGTATTATGTGCCTGTCGCCCGCCTTGCCATAGGTGCGTTATATCCAGGGACACTGGAGTTATGAGGCAAAGAAGGACCAAATTATGTGGCAGGGTTGACTAAATTATGCAGCAAGAAAAGGAAAATTGTGTGACTTAATGCAGGACATTTCGTGATAGTATTACGCCCTTAGTGTGCCATTTTTACACAGAGGAACGCGGTCTGAAGAAGGGTTTCACCTCTTTAGTACTAGTTTAACCCCCAAATATTCAATAAGAAAGAGAAAGGGGACAAATCAACTTTTGCAAAGGGCCTTTCACTGTCAGCAACACGTTTTCCCGCACTTTTAGTAACGTTTGATCCGGTTCAGCAAGAAACCATTTTTTTGTTAAAATCTGCAGGTTAAGCAGCAGAGGATGCATTTTTTAGCAAATCCTTAATTATGCGGAAAACACTTCAGCCGGAAAATCGTCTGAGTATATAGAACCTATTTAGATCCTATTGCTTTTGTAATAAGGGGTGAAACGGACATAGCTTATGTTTATGATGAAGTAGCTGTCCACCAACGCCAAAGCAGGCTCTTACATTGAACGGAAATCAATTAATCATTTCACATTTCAGGACGATCCATAAAATGATTTAGCTCCATGTGCTCTGTTATTTATCTGGCTAGCATTGCTATTCATGCAAAGGTGCAATGTGTGCGGGTTGTTTACCAATGAATGCGAAAATGTGCTATTCCTGGATGGTTGCAGCCATAATGTATGCACTGTGATATAATTTCCACTAAAGCAGCTATCAGATACAGTTAATTATAAAAGGTGTTAGGTTTCCAAAAGCCAGTTTTATTATTTTTTCCTCCCAGCATCTCCAGGAAAGCGTGTTCTGTGAGTAAAAATATCTTCTAAGTGGCAAACAAAAGTAAACGAACACCATCACAGATCTGAAGCAAGAGAAAACACAACTAGTGTATGCGTGATGACCAGAAATTTTTTCCTAAATCGTTGATGGTCAAATGCTGTGACTTCAGTTGTTTTTGCTCGTATGCCCTTGCAGAAGGACTAAAATGCTAAATATCCAAGTTTTCCCAGGGGGCTACGTCAAGGTCCCACCTCCCCCACTCTCCCCACCACTCTGCACCCCCAATCGATCTTTTTGACGTGCGCCTCCTCCTCCTCTTACGTTTTATTCAAGACAGATTCCAGCATGTGAAAACTAGCCCTCCATCAACCAACATCGTGAAAACGGCTATTTTGACTGCAGCATCTTTCCCTGGCAAGGTGTGATTTACTGCACATTAGCCGGCGTTTGGAAGAAAAGAAAATGAAAGGCTCTCAGATTGCCTCAGAAGCAGGAAACCTACTGTGTGCTGGTAAACGCAATAAAGCGTGGAGCCTTTTCAAATAATAATTTGTTGCCCTATACTTAAAATATGAGCGAAATAGGGATGTGGGCAGCGCTTCCCCCGATGTATAGGGCCTCTGTTTTTTCGTGTTTCGAAATACAGCGGTGAGTCAGACTGGGTGATTATTAAGTAATTTAGTTGTCGAGTAAGTAAGTTGGTGAGTTCGATGAGTAAATGAATGAGACCCTGGTTGAGTAAAGCATATGAGCAATGTTACTTGGTACTTGTAGTGTACATATATCATTGTTATTGTGTCTCGTAGCACTGTGGATGACCTAGAAAAGTGATTATTCACGTGGTTGGGTAGTCTTCCGCTGAGAGCGGGAGTACATTCCCTGACTTTTTTGAAAACATGCAACAGAAATATTTAGTTACTGTAGTGTCTTTTATTTTCTTCATTTCGTTAACTGTTGTGGTTGGATTTATGGATTATTGTAAAAGTTCATGAAGATATCCAAAATCCAGTTTTTCGTAGATTACTCCATGCGTGAGACCTTCACGCCATATTCACACTGAGCTTTGTAGCCCTGCATTGTCTACAGATGGGATGTTGTGGAATCCTGGGGAATCGGAGTTCGACTAGGTGAGAACTGAGAATAGGTTATGGGGACTGGACGCTGTACATCACCTGACCACAAGTACCCGGGGGGGGGGTAGGGGAACTCCACCCCCCCACCCCCCCGGGTACTTGTGGTCAGGTGATGTACAGACTAACTTGACAGGAGGGAATTTTCACCTACGACTATAAAAGTCTTCTTTATAATAAAAAAAATACCTGCTTTTCATGCCATATGTTCCTGAAGTGATGTAATCGGGGAGATTTTATATGTACATTCACGTGCTCTGTCGTTGTCTTTCAGCACATTCTCACTATCTCTACACATTTAGGAGGTAAGATACCAATTTACAGCAGATTCACTGACTGCCCCAATTCTGGGTAATCATGCACCGGACCCTGCACCCTGGAACTGCAGGACATGCCCCTTCATCTCTGTGAACCCTCCCCTGCCTCACCATTCTCATCTCCTTTGACCAGCAACCTGCGAATCGCATAAAGATGTGCTGCTCGGCTCCATGAGTAACCCTTGACCCTTGTGCTCCTGGGCTAAAGCAATTCTCTGCCTCCTGGGATGCATCGGTGGACCTCTGCAGAATGCTTTTCAAAGGGTAGGTCGCTCCCCTGTCCTCACAGCGCCACCAGATCCAGATCCCCTGTTCTGCCTTCTCTTTTGCCTGCATCGCTGCCTGTGCCCCGATTGTCTGTGTTGCCGTGTGTCTGCGTTCGCGCTCCCCTTTTTTTCCTTCTGTATCCCCGAGTGCCTGTGCTGTGTGATCGCGCTCCCCTTTTTTCCTTCTGTATCCCCGAGTGCCTGTGTTGTGTGATCGCGCTCCCCTGGTTTTCTTCTGTATCCCCGAGTGCCTGCATCTTCTGAGTGCCGTCCCCCTTGCCCTCCCGCCGTCTCCCCCTTGTTTTTCCTGTTATTCTGCGCCTTTCGGCACTTCCCCATTTTTCTAGGCCTCCTCGCCTTCGGAGCCTTTTTCACGCCGCTTTTTTCGCCCTACCCGCCCTCCTCCCGCCTCCCAGCTGACCCCGCCTCCCCGGCTACCCCTCAAATGGCGGCCGCTGCGAGGCAGTAGTAGCGACCCTTGACCCCAGGGTAGGTCGCTCCCCTGTCCTCACAGCGCCACCAGATCCAGATCCCCTGTTCTGCCTTCTCTTTTGCCTGCATCGCTGCCTGTGCCCCGAGTGTCTGTGTTGCCGTGTGTCTGCGTTCGCGCTCCCCTTTTTTTCCTTCTGTATCCCCGAGTGCCTGTGCTGTGTGATCGCGCTCCCCTTTTTTCCTTCTGTATCCCCGAGTGCCTGTGTTGTGTGATCGCGCTCCCCTGGTTTTCTTCTGTATCCCCGAGTGCCTGCATCTTCTGAGTGCCGTCCCCCTTGCCCTCCCGCCGTCTCCCCCTTGTTTTTCCTGTTATTCTGCGCCTTTCGGCACTTCGCCATTTTTCTAGGCCTCCTCGCCTTCGGAGCCTTTTTCCCGCCGCTTTTTTGCCGCTTTTTTCGCCCTACCCGCCCTCCTCCCGCCTCCCAGCTGACCCCGCCTCCCCGGCTACCCCTTAAATGGCGGCCGCTGCGAGGACGCGCAGCGGACGCGCGCAGCGGGCGCGCCGCTGGCGCGCCGAAGGCACGCCTATGGCAAGCCCGTCTGCGCCCGTCCACGCCTGGACCGCGCACAGCGCCCGAACCCCTGGCCCCCGCGCCCCCCGCCTGACCTACGACTCCGCCACCCTCGTCAACCTCAACCCCGGCCGCACTCCGGGCTGCTACCGCGCCCCCCCCAAACGGACCCACGGACCCTTCACCTGCAGCAACTGTCACTTCACCTGCCTACGGACCAACACCGCTCCCGTCAAGAACGACTCCCCCGGAAGCAATCTCCACTGCATCCTGGTCAACACCAGATCCGTCCACAGGCACGCCATCGAACTGTGGAACCTCATCAACTCTACGAACCCGGACATCGCCTTCCTCACCGAGACCTGGATGAATCCCTCCTCGGCACCCGACATCGCCATAGCCATCCCCGACGGCTACAAAATCATCCGGAAAGACCGCACCAACCGCATCGGAGGAGGCATCGCCATCGCACACAAAAACTCCATCCGCATCTCAACCGACACCGACAACTCACTCCCCGACGCCGAACATCTCCACTTCACGATCCACAGCGACCCCAAGACCACCCTCAGAGGCACCCTCATGCACAGACCACCAGGACCCCGCACCAAGTTCAGCGAAGACATCGCAGACTTCGTCAACCCTCACGCACTCTCGTCCACCGACTACATCCTCCTAGGAGACCTCAACTTTCACCTGGAGAACCTCACCGACAACAACACCACCGCCTTACTGGACAATCTCACCAACCTGGGACTGAATCAGCTAGTCAACACCCCCACCCACTACGCCGGACACACGCTCGACCCCATCTTCTCCTCCAGCAAACACATCACCTTCAGCCACACCACCGAACTCACCTGGTCGGACCACAGCTGCGTCCACTTCATCTTCAAGAAGACCACTGTGCACCACCACACCCAGCAACCACCAAGAAGACACTGGAATCGTATCACCACGGATCAGCTCGCATCAACCCTCTCCCAGAACCGACCCACCAGCACCACCGACCCAAACGAAGCCGCCAACAACCTCACCAACTGGATCTCCGACTGCGCCAACCTCCTGGCCCCCCTGAAAACACAAGCCAGCACCAACAACCACAAGAAAAACTCCTGGTTCACCCCCGACCTCAAGGACTCCAAGAAAGAATGCTGCGCCCGCGAGAAGACGTGGCGCCTCAACCAGACCGAAGAGAACATGTCAGCTCTCAAGGACGCCACCCGCCAACACCACCAACGCCTCCGCGCCGCACGAAAAACAGCCTACCGGATCAGACTTGACAACAACGCCCACAACAGCAAGGAACTATTTGGCATCGTCAAAGAGCTCTCCAACCCGGACGCAGAAAACAACTCCATCCCTCCATCACAGGACCTCTGCGACTCCCTCTCGACCTTCTTCCACCACAAGATCACCGACATATACAACAGCTTCCCGACCACCGACGCGAACCCCCCCCCGGAACCCGCTACCGACATCGCCACCATCCTCACCTGGAGCCCAACCACCACCGAGGAGACCACCCGCGTCATGAACTCGATCCACTCCGGATCCCCATCGGACCCCTGCCCACACCCCATCTACAACAAAGCCGACAACATCATCGCACCGCACCTCCGAGATGTCATCAACGCCTCCCTCACCACCGCCACCTTCCCGGAGAGCTGGAAACACGCAGAGCTCAACGCCCTCTTAAAGAAACCCACAGCAGACCCCACCGAACTCAAAAACTTCCGGCCCATCTCTCTCCTGCCGTTCCCCGCCAAAGTGATTGAGAAAATTGTCAACACTCAACTCACCAACGCCCTGGAAACCAACGACTCCCTCGACCCCACACAGTTCGGTTTCAGGACCAACCACAGCACCGAAACCGCCCTCATCGCAGCCACGGACAACATCAGAGCCCTGACCGACAAGGGTGAGACCGTGGCCCTCGTACTCCTGGACCTCTCCGCAGCCTTCGACACGGTCTGCCACCGCACCCTGATACGACGCCTCAGCAACGCCGGCATCAGAGGCAAGGCCCTCGAATGGATCATCTCCTTCCTCTCCGGAAGGACTCGGAGAGTCCGCCTGCCCCCCTTCAGATCCACAGCCACGGAGATCATCTGCGGCGTACCTCAAGGATCCTCCCTCAGCCCCACTCTCTTCAACATCTACATGACCCCCCTGGCGAACATCGCACGCAAACACGGACTCGACCTAATATCATACGCCGATGACACCCAGCTCATCTTATCCCTCACAAACAACCCCACCTCAGCTAGGACCAGATTTCATGAAGGAATGAAGGAAGTGGCGAACTGGATGACAGACAGCCGCCTGAAACTGAACGCCGACAAGACGGAGGTCCTCATCCTCGGCCCCACCCCCACCGCATGGGACGACTCCTGGTGGCCCCCCGCCCTAGGCAGCACTCCCCAACCCACCGACCACGCACGCAACCTCAGCTTCATCCTGGACTCATCCCTCACCATGACCAGACAGGTGAACTCGGTGACCTCAGCATGCTTCAACACCCTACGCATGCTCCGCAAGATCTTCCGCTGGATCCCCACCGACACCAGGAAGACTGTCACCCACGCCCTCGTCACCAGTCGCTTGGACTACGGGAACACCCTGTACGCGGGCATCACCACCAAGCTGCTGAGGAAACTCCAACGGATCCAGAACGCTGCCGCAAGACTCATCCTGGACATCCCTCGCCGACACCACATCTCAGGACACTTGAAAAAAAACTCCATTGGCTCCCAGTCAACAAGAGGATCACCTTCCGACTCCTCACCCATGCACACAAAGCCCTTCACAACCTCGGACCCAAACTCATCAACAACCGCGTCTCCTTCTACACTCCTCCGCGCACTCTACGATCCGCCGGACAGGCCCTGGCAGCCGTACCCCGCATCCGCAAAGCCACCGCCGGAGGAAGATCCTTCTCTTTCCTGGCAGCTCAAGACCTGGAACTCTCTGCCCAGCCACCTTCGCGCCATACCTGAACACCTCTCCTTCAGAAGGCAGCTCAAGACCTGGCTCTTCAAGCACTGACCCCCCCCCCAGCGCCTTGAGACCCTTTATGGGTGAGTAGCGCGCTTTATAAATGCGAATGATTGATTGAAAGGGAAAACATTTAGTATATACCAGTTTGACAAAAAAAATCCGGCACCAGTTAACACGTCCCTTGACAGTAATATTTAATCTTGAATTCTGATGAGAAATGGTAAGAATTTTAAAGTTTTTTCGCTCACGGTCACACAAGTTCATTTTCCTGAAGATCACAGTTGGTGCTATATATTTTTAAACGGATCCATCATGAGTCATTTGTAAGAGCCCTAATCCTCCACCGATGACAGGGAGAAGGAAAGGGTGAGAGTGAATGTGTGTGTGTGTGTGTGTTTAAGTGCGCCTATTTGTTTTTTCCTCTGTAGGTGGTTGAAGCAGGACTGGTGCTAGACTTATAGAGGGAGGTACTGTCACTATGGAACTTAGGGCCCAATTACAAGCCTGGCGGTCCAAAGACCGCCAGACTCACGGTAGAGGTTGGACCAACGTGGCTGTGGTAATCCGATTGTCATATTACAAGATTGGCGGTTGGTGCCACCAAAAGACCGCCATCTCCACCAGGATCTCTGATCCCGACGGGATGACAGCGGTCATGGTTGCAATCAGCCACGGTTGGCTGAAGTCCGCACCGCTGTACTAATTACAACCATGTTCTCCGCCAGCCTTTTCATGGTGGTTCAAACTACATGAAAAGACTGGCAGAGAACAAATGCAGGGGACCACAAGGGGGGCCCTGCACTGCCCACGACATTGGCATGGGCAGTGCTGGAGTCCCCTTCCCCAGCACCGTCGGAACACGGACTCTCTGCTGTGTGGAGCTGAGTCCAATGCTGCCACACATTTTCCACTGGGCTGACCAGTGAAAACCTTGGTTTCCACTGGTCAGCCCAGTGAAAAACTCATAATGGGGCCAGTGGGGAGACAACCAGCTCTGCGGCAGTCTACTCGCCACAGGTCTGGTGGTCAGGTTTTCCGACCGCCAAACTCGTAATCAGGCCCTTAGTGTACTTTGCTGGAGCGCCAGCTGTGCCATGGTGTGCTGTTCTGGTCACATACACAGTTTCAGCTCCTTTCGAGCAATGTCAAGGTTCAAGGTCCACTGACATGCCAATGAACAGCTAGAGTGACTGGTACAAAGCACACACAGGGTGTACACAGTACAACTGCTACCTGGTCAGGGACATTAATGTTCATTTGCCCCTGCTGTGCGATTTGGACAATGTGCATGGCCTCTCCTGGTCAAAGAAGATCCAAAGAAGCATGGTGATCCAGGATCAAGTCTGCATGAGGGACCAAACAGTAAGAATGATTGATGGGGACAAGCTCGAACATGCAGAAGGGGCCGATGAAGAAACAAAAAGGATATGGCACACAGGCCTGACAAGGAAAGAGGGGTACTGGGAGGGCGCAGTATGTCAGCGATATTTAAACCAGGCATGCGTGAAGCAAGAACAATGCAAGGGGAACAGTACAGGCAGAGGTGGCCAGGATCAGAACTGTCTATACCTCTTTGTATGCTCTGCACCAGCCACTGCAGGTCATCTGACTGGATGGCTCTTGCTGACTGGAGCACCCATTGTTTTGTTGCTTTTTGTATGTTTTTCATGAAATTATCCTTTTAGGATCCTTTTTATAAAGTTTAGCATATCTCTTAGCAGCCACTGCAGCGTGTATCAGAACCTCAGGAGAGCTGACTCCCTTCTGAGTTACATATAATGTAAGTGGCAAAGGTCATAGCACATCATTCCTTATATAAACAAAATCGTTAAGCAAATTATTAATTTTCAACCCTGAAAGGCCCTACCTCTATTTAGACACAGAATATTGTCAAGTATACCTTGCTCAAACATTTATATATGATTTTGGAAAATATGGCTGCCGAAGCCCATGTACAGTGAAAGAGTTAATTTTAAGAACAGTCAAGGAGGAACTTGCCAAAGAGCAAATCCTTCAGTATAGTACATTGCTTAGTGGTGATTCACAGCACTTAATGTTAGTGAAGAAATGCACTAAAAGTGATCATAGTGGCATGTCTGAAGCAATCATTATGCACTTGAATAAAAGAGGTCCTAGTCTTGGAGAAAAAGGGCAAGATAAATATCTGGGGGCTAAAGAACGCTCATTGAGAGTTAGCAGATTCCACCTTTAGAACTCAACTTATCCAGAACAGAGTTAAAAGATCTTGAAACTATGGATCCTGTAAGGCTGGAAGAGTTAGTACTCTAGATACAGGCAGGATGCTAGTCATTATGGCTTTCTGAATGTTAAGCCTGATGCCACCCAGGTTGTCAGAAACAATGCCAAACAGGTTGCTTCTCAGGATGCCACACTGGATGCCTGGAACAAACCATGCCAATGGTCTCTCCAGGTTCTTCTGTCTTAGTGAAGAAAACTACCCAGGGGATTGGGTAGTTCTCCCCACTTTCAGCTGGGGGGGGGGAAGGGGGTGGACATGTGTTAGACCTGGCACCCTTGGCGTTGTTTTGCCCCACATTTTTTTAATTCAGACCTCCTGTTTTTGCTGGCCTTAGGGATCTACACACTCTACCACTGCTAACCAGTGCTAATGTGCTCTCTCATTAAAATATGTTAGATTGGCTTATACCCACTTGGCATATTTAATTTACTTTTGCATCCCTAGTAAAGTGGCACTACCTATGCCCAGGGCCTGTAAATTAAAAGCTAATAGTAGGCCTGCAAAACTGATTGTGCCATCCACTTAAGTAGCACTTTCAACACGTCTCAGGCCTGCCATCGCAGCCTGTGTGCAGTTTTAAACTGCAATTTTGACCTGCCAAAGTAAACCTTTGTCAGGCCCAAAACGTCCTTTTTAATACATATAAGTTACCCCTAGGATAGGCTCTGGACAGTACAGAGGGAAAGGGTACAATGCGTTTAGTATCACCATAGAGTAACGGAGCACCCTGTGAACCATATCAAACAGTCAGACAAAAATATCTTATTGTGCTTTAATCAAGTATAATGGTTAAATGAGAAGAACACAATCATGCAATTCAGTAAGAAAGCATCAATTTGCATGGAACCCAATTATACATTTAATATGATTCTTGAGGTGAACGATGATTTTTATCATGAAACAAATGAGGATTGTATTTTTAAAAAAAACATGTTCCTGGTCGAGTTGAAGAATCAGCCGACAATTGTTTCGTCCCAAATACGAGACTTCTTCAGGGCAATAGCCAGTACCTTCATTTATCTCGCCCACAGAATAACATTGGGTTCATATCATTACACTTTACAAGTGTAATTTCCAAAAGGGAACAGGTAACCAGTTCATGTTTGGCATTTCTGGAATTGTAATGAGAAACCCTAACTTCTGGTGAAGTCGGATTTTTCATAATTTTGAAAATACCACTTTCAGAAAGTTAGCATTTTCCTGCCACAGCCATTTGGTGCCTGCAGTCTGTCTCTGGGTCACGTGACTTGGTGTAGTTGACAGTTGGGCTTTATGTATTCATTCAGACAACCAGACACAAAGGGGAACTAAGGTGTGACTTGCTGGGCCATCACTGTAAGGATGGGAGGGAGGAGCTGGGCCCAGCCCAACTTACATTTAAAAAGGCTGTCTCCACACAAAGGACAGCAACCCCTTGTGGTTAGTCTGGCACAATAGCTAGGAAGGCCCCACTTCAAAGGCACAACTGGGTATAAACACTGGACGTCAGACATCAACTCTTCAGTACGCTTCTGGACCTGTGGGTACTCTGACAGGAAGAAGGACTGCAGTGCGGCTGAAAGGACTGCCATTCTGCTGGATGGAAGCTCTGAAGGACTGCTGCCCTGCTGTGCTGACTTGCTCCCTTCTTGCCTCATACAGAAGGACTGAACCTGCATCCCTTGAACCCATAGTAACTCCAAGGGCTAGTTGGCTGGCCTCCTGATCTGAAGCCTCAACGACCTGCACCTGGACTCTGTCACCTGTGATTCTACCCTACCAAATGGTGCCACCCCAGTCCTAGACCCTAGGAAGTGGACTTGAGGTGCTATACCAGCCTCTGTGGATCAAGTGGAATTAACAAATCTCCTCTGCTGGATGGTGCAAATCCAAGCAGAACTGATGCATCGCTGCTGCTGTGTGGATTGTACCCATCGCAAAGACATGCACTGCCACTGTGGTCCATGGGAACTCTTCCTCAGTGCAGGCCCTCGTATCCCTCGTCGACAGTAGCCTCAACTATGATGACGGATCCCGCATCGTAGCTTTGCAGCTCTTCAAAATTTACTCATCACAGCGACTGTGCACTGCATCCTTGATGCAGGACTTTGCATCACAAGCCCCGTGAATGGGATCCTCAGTGAAGAAGCAGGCGCTCGCATCTCAGCCTCACCGCATCTTGGAACTGATGCATCACGTCGGCTGGCCGATGCATATTTGACACTGATCTTCGCAACACTCCACAAACCAGAATTTAGCGTACTTTATTCAGCGGCAGTAATTGGGTATCTGTAGCTGGCCCATGCTCCATTATGGTTGGCCTCAACTTGTGACTTTGTCCTGGTTTGGCATGACCAGATACCCACACTTGGCACTCATCATTTACTATTCCCATTCCAGTCTAAACAACAATAGCAAAAGTGTTCGAGTTCAGAGGTGTGATACTTACTATTCCCACTCCAGTCTAAACAACAGTAGGGAAAGTGTTGGATTGGTTAAATGTATCATTCCCACTCCGCCCAGCACAACAGTAGGGAAAGTGTTGAATTGCAAAGAGGTTAATTTCACTATTCCTTTTGCAGTCTAAACAAGAGCAGAGAAAGTACTTCACTTCAAACACATTACATAATAAAGTAACACCACAAATGTAGAAAAAATATAAACTATAAACTCTCAATATAAAAATTATTAATTAACATGCTATCTATATATGTGTGTATATATATATATATATATATATATATATATATATATATATATTAAAACTAAAAACAGTTAATCAATTAACATAGTTACTTTTCATTAAAATAATTTACTATCACTTAATAGATAAATATTTTTCAATTAATTAGTTTACTTCCCAACCCATACCCTTACAAACCCTGCAGCCCACACCTAAATATAACTAAAATAAGTATTCCATAATTTACATATGTAAAATAAATTGAATAATTAAATAGCAATTAATAAATAAATACATAATAAATAAATACATACTTGTTAGTTAATTGTTACTTAATCAACATCTGAGCTAAAATTCCTACAAACCTAGTAGTCTGCAACTGAAATATAATTCAAATAATTAAGTATTCCATAATGTACGTATTTAAAATTCAATTAATTACATTACAAATCTAATTAATAGTTAATTATTACTTAACTTCCTACCTTATATTCCTACAAACCTACTACCTCACAACTAAGATACAAGTAAAAAACCACATACTTAAAACCTCATTAAAAATTAATAATTGTTAATTATTAATTAATTAACTTCCCACCCTATAGTCCTACAACCCTAATAGCCCCCAAGTAACATACAATGAAAATAAATCAGTATTAAAAAAATTGCATAATAATTATCAATAATACAATTAATAAAAAAATGTAAATAATTAATACCAAAATAACATCCCACTCAATCTCCCATAAAACCAACAACGCACTACAATACTATAAATCATCAAATCACTATTAAAAATTCAATAAAAAATTCAAAATCACTACAGACATTGGGGGTCATTACAACCTCAGAACGCCGAGGTTGCG